>NC_133459.1:45362763-45668157 GCF_048565385.1 Saimiri boliviensis
AAATAGCAGCAAATATTCTTAACAGTACTCCTCACCTTGGTATTGAAGCAAGTCCTTAAAGGTTTCTACCAGGCAACACTCAGTCAACCTAGTTTCCACAGGTACCAACAGAACTCAAACCCCATTTCCCTCCAACAACTACTGATTCAGATCATTCTTCTAACTTGCCCAAATTGCTGATATTTACAGTATTCAGAAGAGATGATAGCTCCTTTGCTGTTATTGCTGCTTTTCCTTTCTCTTCCTAACACTGAGATGGAAGGAGGTACCTGCCTTGTGGGGACAGGAGTGAGAGCTAAATGCTGGGGTCAGGAGATGGTAAAAAAATAGCCTCCTCTTCTGTGGCCAGGCATTCCCCCCGAGAAGCAGCTAGAGCCACATGATACTCACTTGTTTCCCTGACACTGATACAGCGTCTCCACCTCTCGAAACACTCTACTCCGACTGTGCCCTGCTTGTTTTTCGATGATCTGTGGGAAGAATATAATCTGTCATGTACACCCACCTGACTTCAAAACAGCCCCTTGGCAGGAGCCCTCTGGGAAAAGGCAAGGCCAAACTCAGTCCAAATCCAGTGTCGAGTAGAAGTCTGGCACAGGCCTTGGTGACATAGGCTCTGTGGCTCTGTTGGCAAAGCAGCAGACTGGCCCCAGGGCTCCCAGACCAGCTGAGCCCGTTCCACTCTGGCCAAGCACAACACCAAGGAAGTGAATGAGGCTGCTGCCCCCAGCTGCCCAGGGGAGACTGAGGCAGCTGCAAGACAAAGAATTATCTTACTCAGCCCCTCATCTTTCCATCTTAAAGGTAAGCATTTACTGCGTCTACTGAAGGATCTTCTAGTGCTGGAGTGAGAGAGGCTGGTGGAGGACACCGTGGGGAGGAGCTAAAGCTGAGGCCCAGCTCAGAGGCTGCCTCCACAATCCCCCTGGCAGAAGTAGGCTCTTCCTCTTCTGAGGACTTACTCTCTGGCAGGCACTGTGTGAAAGAATTTATTTACATAATCTCAGGTGACCTTTATGACAACATCGAAAGATAGGGAGGTATGAAACATTTGCCCACAGTCCAGAGCTGACTCCGAAGCCCTTGCTCTCCCGCACCTGCTTAGATGCTCTGGCTTTTTCCTGCACTTGGAGGCTTTGTCTCTCCTGTGATACTGTGGGCTGCTCCCCCTGCACACATTTACCTGAGATGCTTGGCAAATGCTGACTGAAGGAATGGATAAGTCAACAGATGGGAGGGTGGTTTCCAAAGGGACAGTGTGCCTCTGCAAAATTCTCTGGACCCATCTGGAGCCTCAGACCACTGCAAACCGAGCCTGTGAGCAAATCTGCAGAGCCTGGCTCTGCCTTACGGCTCCAACGTGCATGGTGGGCGGCACAGACAATGACATCCTACTCCTTCATCGAGACTTCAAACTTCTCCAATAGGACGTAGCACAGACATCCGTGACCAGCTGGAATTTTCTTTTTCTATTTTTTCTGAGACAGAGTTTCACTCTTGTCGCCCAGACTGGAGTGCAGTGGCGTGATCTCAGCTCACTGCAGTCTCTGCCTCCCGTGTTCAAGTGATTCTCCTGCCTCAGCCTCCGGAGTAGCTGGGATTACAGGCGTCTGCCACCAAGCCCAGCTAATTTTTTAAATTTTTGGTAGAGATGGGGTTTCATTTCACCTTGTTGGTCAGGCTGGTCTCAAACTCCTGACCTCATGTGATCAGCCTGCCTCGGCCTCTCAAAGTACTGTGATTACAGGCGTGAGCCATCACACCCAGCTGACCAACTGTAATTTTCTAAATAAGTCCGTTTGTAAACCACAGTGGGCCCATTTTCTGAGTTGAAAGGTATAGTGCTGGGGAACATAAGGGATTCAACTTCATTCCCCAAGCATTTCAGATCAAAGTCATGAAGAACTTTTTAGCAGGCAAGCTTTCTACAGCACAGTCTTCTCTGAGGGGGTAATGGGCTCTTGCTACTAGAGACAGGGCAGTGGAACATGGACAACTCTCTGGGGAGTCACAGAGGAAATTCAGGGTTAGGTTATCTTGAAATTCCATACCAACCTTGAGACTCTAGCATCAGTTGGGTGCCTCTAGGGAAAGCTGTAATAAGCTACGTGTTGTGGAGCCATGTTGGGAGAAGTAGCCTATCTCTAGGGAGCCTTCAAAGAGCGTAGGAGAGAGGAAACATGGGCAGAACTGTTGAAACCAAGGAACTGCCAAGCCAGAGTCCAGCGTTTGCCCCAAAGATGCCAGGGGCCTATGGAGGAAGGGCCAGGTTTTCCTCCTGTGAGCCAACCTTGAAGAAATATATTTCTCATAAATGTATCTAAACCTTTGAAAATTAGTTTATGGTTGTGGTTTTTATCACATTTAGGCATATATATCAATTTTTTTTTTTGAGACAGAGTCTCCCTCTCTGGTTAAGAGTGGAGTACAATGGCGCGATCCTGGCTCACTGAAACCTTTGCCTTTCGGGCTGAAGTGATCCTCCCGCCTTAGCCTCCTGGGTAGCTGGAATTAGAAGCACACACCACCACACCCAGCTGTTTTTTTTTTTTTTTTTTTTTTCTGAGATGGAATTTCTCTCTTGTTGCCCATGCTGGAGCGCGATGATAGAATCTCAGCTCACTGCAACCTCCACCTCCTGGGTTCAAGTGATTCTCCTGTCTCAGCCTCCCAAGTAGCTGGGATTATAGGTATGCACCACCAGGCCCAGCTAATTTTTGTATTTTTAGTAGAGATGGGGTTTTGCCATGTTGGCCAGGCTGGTCCTGAACTCCTGACCTCAGGGGATCCACCCTCCTTGGCCTCCCAAAGTGCTGGGATTACAGGCGTGAGCCACTGTGCCTGGCCTTTTTTTAATTTATTTATTTTGAGACAGAGTCTTATTCTGTTGCCTAGGCTGGAGTGCAGCAGTGTGATCTCAGCTCACTGCAACTTCTATCTCACAGGTTCAAGGGATTCTCCTGCCTCAGCCTCCCAAGTAACTGGGATTATAGGTATGCACCACACCCAGCTAATTTTTTTGTATTTTTAGTAGAGATGGGTTTCACCATGTTGGCCAGGCTGGTCTTGAACTCCTGACCTCAAGTGATCAGCCTGCCTCAGCCTTCCAAAGTGCTGGGATTAAGGTGTGAGCCACCAGGCCTGGCCTAATTTTTATATTTACACTTAGGCATATGTTTTAAAAATCACTTGTAATTTATATTGATCTGTTTCTCAAAAGAAATTGAGATAGCTCTTTTATTACCATGTGAAGCAACACTCCAGCTCAAAGGAAAGTGGCCTAGCCGACTAGCTCACCCATCTAAACCACAGCTGGGACTGTGGAATGTTGGTTCAAAGAAGAGAAAACATTGCCTTCAGGAGCCCATTGGACTAGGCTTGCCCGTGTGAGATGGCACTTGACCTGGTGGCTCAGGTGGGTGATTTGAAATCAGCTTGGATTTAAAAAGACCCTTTCTGTAGGTCAGTAGTCCTCAAATGTCCTCAGGTGGGTATGAGACTCATGTGAGGAACCTGGTCAAGCCACAGACACCCAGGCCCTATCTGGCATCTGGAAACCTGGATCTGTGTGTGCTTTGTTAAGCTCCAGGGGCTTCTAATACACAGTAGTGTTCACAACTGCCCTTCCTATATCAGTAGTCCTCAAGGATTAGTGAGTAGCAGAGTTACCTGGAGAGTTTGTTAACATTCATACTGCTGGGCCCGCCCCTCTTTTCTGAGTTGCTGCTTCTCAGGTAGGGCAAGATAACTTCTATTTCTAACAAGTTCTCAAGCGATGCTGAGGCTGCTGGTCCAGGGCCCATATTTTGAGAACCACTGCTAAAGATCCAGCTCTTCTGGATATGGAGAGGGCAAGTGGAGGCACAGAGGGGTGACATCAGCCACTTCAAGGCTTTGCAGCTAATTAAAGGCAGCAATGAGGCCAGAAGCCACTTCTCCTGCCCCAAAAGTTGAGTGCTCAGTCATTTTAGTTTTTATTCTTTTATTTTTTTCTGGGATAACATTCAGATGTTACCAAATCAGTCACTTTAGTTTTGTTTTTTTTTTTTTTTGAGACAGAGTTTCGCTCGTTACCCAGGCTGGAGTGCAATGGCGTGATCTCGGCTCACCGCAACCTCCACCTCCTGGGTTCAGGCAATTCTCCTGCCTCAGCCTCCTGAGTAGCTGGGATTACAGGCACGCGCCACCATGCCCAGCTAATTTTTGTATTTTTAGTAGAGACGGGGTTTCACCTTGTTGACCAGGATGGTCTTGATCTCTTGACCTCGTGATCCACCCGCCTCAGCCTCCCAAAGTGCTGGGATTACAGGCTTGAGCCACCGTGCCCGGCAGTCACTTTAGTTTTTAATCCTCACTATCATGTTAATGTCTATCACTTGCATAGCATTTTGTGGCATGTAAAGCATTTCTACCTCTCCCAAGACATTTTAATTTTCATCTTCATAACTGCCCCAGGAGACAGAAGGGCAGTTATCATCATCTAGAGATGTAGGAACTGAGACTTATGGACATTTGATGATGTGCCCAAAGTCAAACAAGTACAGTTTGTCAAGATAGAAATTCAGGTAGGCCTTCTAATTCCAAATCTGGTTATTCACTCTCTGAAGCTGACTTCATTTGTCAGAATATTGAGCAACTTACTATGAGCCAGGCCTTGTGCTGAGCACTTTACCTATATTAACTTACTTAATCCTCACAACAGTTCTACATAGGTTCTAGTATTATACCCATTTTACAGATGAGAAAACTGAAGGACAGAGAGGTTAGGTAAGCTGCCCAAGGTAACACAGTAAGCAAGTAGCGAAACCAAGATTTGAATCCAGTGAATACAGCTTCAGAGCCCCCATTCTTATGGAATATAACATTTATCTGGTTCAGGGTGAGCTGGCCATGACTATTTGCAGAGTAAAGCCTGGCATTCAGTTGAGACACTCACTTTGACGGCATACTCTTTGCCATTCTGCAGGCTCACGGCACCTTGAACTTTGGCATAGGCTCCCTCTCCAAGCAATTCAGAGGTCAGCTTGTACATATCTAGAGGTGAAATGGATGAGAGGAATAACGAGATGAGTCACCCCACTGCAAGCTCAGATGGGAAGAACTTCTGTGGTTCAGCTTCCCTGATCAGACGACACAGGTACCCATGACTCTAGTACTAAGTGATGAGGCAGACACGTAGCTTTCCCAGCCACCTTAGGACCCAGTTTCTCAACAACGAGACCACATACATGGCATCCTGTTCCTCATTTTAGACGTGAGGTCAGCAAAAAGGTCGCAATTCAGCACAGACTTCCTGAACATCTGCTATGTGCCAGACAACAAAACAGAGTAAGGAATAAAACAAAGGCCAGGTGCAGGGGCTTATACCTGTAATCCTAGCACTTTGGGAGGCCAAGGCAGGAGGATTGCTTGAGGCCAGGAGTTCAGAGCCAATCTGGCCAACATAGCAAGACATCTCTATTATATTAATGTACATGCATGATCCCTCTCCTCTAAGGGTCACAGTCCAGTGGGGAAGACAGACACATACACAGGTGACCCCAGAATAAACCAGGCATTGGTAAAAATACTATCGCAGAGGGACAAGGTACAGTCAAAAAAAAAAAAAAAAAAGTCGGGGGAAGAAAGGGTTTAATCTGTTCAGAGAATCTGGAGGATCCTCAGAGAAAGGATATGATTTGGATGAATATTCATTTACTCATTTACTGATCACCTATTATGTGCCAAGCTCTGTGTAAGCATTGGTGATACAAAGGAGATAAAACGCTGTTTTATTTTATACCCCACACAGTGGAAGTCATTGGAGGCTTCTGAGAAGTCTCCAGAAGTCACCCACAGGAAATAAGAGACAGAAGTGGGATGCCAAGGATGCCTTGAGGTTTTTAGGGTACTGAGTCATAGTGGTTCTAACAGAATAATAGACCTGGGTTAAAGGAACATCTAGGTGACCTGCCCAAGCTCACAAATACCACAGCTCTTTGAGCCCCTTCCAAAGGAAGCCACATCTCCATCACAGCACTAGCTGCCTGACCTCATCCCCACTCCATTCTTCAGCCTCTCGAGGCACCTACCACTGAAATCCACAGCCTCAGCAGAAGACGTTTCAACCATGAATTAGATTTTATCATTCTCAGTCAGGAGAAGTCCTGTCATTGGCCAAGCTGTCCTTAAAAAACAGGAAGTACTCTCTTGTGTTAATTGAAAGAGCAAAAGAGCTGTTGATTAGGAAACTATTCTAAAACACTTGGGATCTTGGTCTGTCCCCCATCCCCATACACACATACACACACACACACACACACACACACACACACACACACACCCTGCTGTTTGAGTTAAAGGCAAATTTTAAAAACCCTGCTGAAAGTACCTTCTTTGTTCCATCACGGTTTGGTCTTTTGGTTGTTTGTAAGAACAGATGGTACATTGTTATTTGTAAGTATTTTAAATGACACGCTTCTCACAGTGGACACATTGGCATTAGCCTTTTACACATATCAAGATAGGTAGGTGGCTGGAGGTCCACTATTCCTGACACATAAAGTGTTTGCTATTGGAGCCACTCTATACAGCAGCCAATTCACTAGTGTGTCTGGAAGGCTGGAAGGAGGGATCAGGAGGGAAGCTACTTCAGACCTCACAATGAAAAAAATCAAAACAGATGAAGTTGGGTATGTTACTCCTAGGAGTAGCTACTGATCCTTTTCGTGCTTTGCACAAGTGTCCAATGATTTGCTTTACCCTATCACATGCCCAGTGATAACAGGACCTGCACTGAGCCTAGTGCCTTGCACATAGAGAGTGTCCAAAAATGTCTGATGACCCAACATGTGTCTACTGAACTCTTTAAAATGTAGTCTTTAAACTCATTACTCTTTAAAATGTAGTCAAACACAAAGCCAGACGCTATGGCTCACGCCTGTAATCCTGGCACTTTGGGAGGCTGAGGTGAGTGGATCACTTGATGTCAGGAGTTTGAGACCAGCCTGGCCAACATGGTGAAACCCCAACTCTACTGAAAATATAAAAAAATAGCCAGGCATGGGGGCATGTACTTGTAATCCTGGCTATTCAGGAGGCTGAGGCAGGAGAATTGCTTGAACCTGGGAGGTGGAGGTTGCAGTGAGCCGAGATCATGCCAGTGCAACCCAGCATAGCAACAGAGTGAGACTGTCTCAAAAAATAATAAAAAAAGAAATTTAAATTAACAATGAAAAATGTAGTCAAACACATACAGCATAAGTAGCTGTAATCTGAGAGACAAATTCTCTGCTTATAGGAGACTGAAGTTTCATTTGCAGCCACGGCCTTTGGTGTGTCTCTCCTCCTCTTACATGGTTCTATCTCTCAGCAGCCCCTCCAGGAATAGCTGAGGGAAGAATCACATCTGAAAAAAGGGTGGAAGACCCCAGGCAATAACACTGATAGATGGGTCTTCCTGCTCCCTGACAAGGTACCTGAGCCATTCACAGGCAGCCAGTACATCATCTGAGAGCTTTTTCCATCCTCACTCTCTTTCTGTAATGTCCTGTGTAAACTCCTTCATTCCCGTCTTACCTCCGTACCACACAGATAACCACCCGCTGGCTCTAACTTGATGCATCCTGTGATCTGGACCTGTGGCCCTCGGGATGCTCCTCCTATGCTTGGGAAGCTGCAGGCCCAGATGTAGGGGATTTGTGTGACCAACCTTCAAACTTTCCTGGCAAGGAGTCAGTGGCCCGGGCCCTCCGCTTCTTCTTCCTCCTCCTGTCACCATCTTCGATGGGAAGGGGTTCGCTGCTACCCATCTCTGGGAGATAAAAGGAGATGTAAGGGAAACATCACTGTACTCATCAAGCTGTAAATTTACCCAGAAGGAAAAAAAAAAAAAGATAGTCGGGGGAGGGCCCAGGAGTTTTACACTGATGGTTTTTAAATATCTGTGAAGACTATTGATTTGTTTTGACCTAGAAGGAAAAACTAAAGGCAAAACCATTATGGGAGATCATTAACTGTGGAAAGGAGCTCAGACAGGCAAGCTAGATTAAAAGAGGGCAGCAGAAACCTGCTATAACCAAGCTCATTAGCACATGGATTAAAATCTGCCACCGGTCAAACCGTATTCCCCAAACAGAACAATGACTCCATAGGCAGAACCCCACCTGTGACATCCTCCAGCCTCAGGACCAGAAAGGGAAAACCGAGGGAGCTAGGCAAGAAGGGGGTTGGGAGTGGGCCATCCAGATGAGTCGTAGGCTCAGCAACATTACTACGGATGTGCACAGGGCACAAAAGGCCTGGAGTGGAAATGGCCTCTGTGAAGGCAGCCATAGGGCTGGGGCTGGGGTTCAAAATGCCCCCAAATTACTTTACGTCCAAGAGCATGGAACTGAGTGCCCATGGAGCCTATGGCATCCTCTCCCCCCACAGCTCCTCCATCAGAAGGGCTGCAGGTAGGACCCATTTGGGAGTCTGCAGTTGACAGGTCTGCACCAGGCTGCTGGATGAGGTCACTTATTGCAAAAACTTTATTATCTCCATTGGCAAGCACCTGGCTCCCCATCTGAAAGGGAGGATTTGTGGGGCGGGCATTCAGACACTGCACAGACTGTGCAGAAAAGGGTCGGATGAAAAGAATAAGCAGGACACGGAGATGGGAAAGAGAAAAGGAGAGCAGTGAACCAGTGCCCAATCGCAGTCCTGTTCCTAAGACACCCTAGTACGGGCCTTTCCCTGCTAAAGATAAATTACTTATAGAACATGTCATGCCCCTGATCCAGAGTGGAGCCTTAATACTCTTTGCCTGCAGTTAGAAATAATAAGATTTCTCTGAAGTCTCTGGGTCTAAATCCCCACCAGGGTGATTAAACCTTTACATCCTTCTAAAATAGAGGCACTCGAGTGCTGATGGGGCATACGACGTGAGAGACTTTTAGACCAACCTTCAATAAACACAGGCTCTGGGTTGTTGGTATTTTTCTTTTTCTTTCTTTTTTTTTTTTCTGAGCTTTTAAAATGGAAGCTGGCTCTTTGCCCATTGAGGGGAAAGGCCCACTCTCTTCTCAGAGAATCCGGCTGCATACGATCAGAGAAACAGCAAGTCTGCTAGGAAGACTGATTAGTGCCCATGCAGGTCCATACACTGTTCTCAGAGGCAAGTACATGACAGCCATCAGGAAAAAGCACACAGGATGGCACTTCAACACCACAATCCAGAAAGCACGGTTACGCAGCCAAGTGTCTGACAGCTCAATTTAGGCGCATTCTTCCATCCACTTTGGGGATCTGATGACAGCACATTTTTAATTATAGTTTAGAATGGAGAACAGATAAACGCACGGATAAAAGAAATCCACAGAGGATCTTAAAATATAACTCTAGCCGACAGCTTCAAACACAAGATATATCTGGGGACTGCAAAACCTTATGAATCCAAAGAATATCTGGCTGGGTATGGTGGCTCATGTCTGTAATCCCAGTACTTTAGGAGGCCAAGGCAAGCAGATCACTTGAGGTCAGCAGTTCAAGACCAGCCTGGCCAACATGGTGAAACCTGTCTCTACTAAAAATACAAAAATTAGCCGTGCGTAGTGGCGGGTACCTGTAGTTCCAGCTACTCGGGAGGCCGAGGAGTAGCTTGAACCTGGGAGGTGGAGGTTGCAGTGAGCCAAGACTGTGCCATTGCACTCCAGCCTGGGCGACAGAGCAAGATTCTGTCTCAAAAAATCAAACAACAACAAAAACAAATCAGCACCTCAATACCCACCCTTGTCAAGGTAAACTAAAGGAAAAAAGCTTCCCAAATGTATAATATAATAAAAAAATTCAACAGAAATAAAACAGAGGGTTGCTCATCTTCAGGAGCTCAGGGAGGGGGTGCCAGCCATCGGGTTAGCAGGCTGAGGAGAAGTCTCTCTCTCTTGCCCTGACCTTGAGTGCAGTCCAGTGGCAACCCGTGTCCCCATCTATTTTCTCATCAGCACCGCAAGCCCCGTGCAGAGGAAACAGATTTGGATTTCAGCTCTTTCTCCTTCCCCTGTCCACACTCTGATGGAGGGCCCGAGGACAAGCAAAACAGCCGAAAGGCAGGCAGAGCAGAGGAGCAGCAAGAGGGCTGGCGGCATTATAATTCACAGGGGACACTCAGGCACACGACTCTAACGAGAAAACCCTGTTGGCCACAATTTATACTTGGTCTTTACCACGGCAGGGCTGAGGGAGCCTCCTGTGCGAGACGCATACCTCCCAGCACCGCTGCACACTCAATATTAGATTTTATGGCTTCACACACACACAAAGATAGAGTACCTGGTATATTCTGCATGGATTTCAATGAAAGAGGGTACGCCAGAAGGGACAAATGGTTAAGACCTTCCTTGGAAACAGAACTTGGAGGCGAGTTGTTTCTGAAACTAGGAAGGAAAAAATGTAGGAAGATGGGTGAAGTGAAAGAAACATGCGTAACTTCTCTGGTTACACAGGGGGAAGTGAGAGGTGTCATAATCTCACCAAGAGGTTGCTAGTTTTCGTGGCACCATTACTATGCAGGGGACAAGGAAAGGGGACACTCAAACAGACACCAGTCAGATTTAACACATGACGGAAGAAAGAAGCCATTTGTAAAGTCAGCTTAATCAAAGGACAGTCTGTAGTGAGACTGCAAGGGGCTAAGGTATTCTTTCTCCAAGGGTCTGATGGCAGGGGAGGCTGGGCCACAGCATGCAGATGGCAGTGTCTTGCACCACTGCAATGAAACTGGCAGGTGAGGCCTGCTAGGGTGCCAGCAAGGGATCCCCCACAGGCCTCAGACAGGACTGGGGGCCTGGGAGTCCCAGAGGCAAAACGTCAAGACTTTATTCCATTTTCTCCCTCTGTTCTGATTCTGGGATCACAAGCAGCCTTCAGAGCTGTTACTACATCTCCTGTGGAAGGAACCACAAGAAGAAGGACATGGAAGGGGAGAAGGAAGTGTGTGCTGAAGGAGCAAGTAGGAGGCAAGGACTGGATGGGAATGGGGAGCCGTGTGCAGAAGACTGACGAAGGTGGGCTGCACTCAGGGCCCCCAAGCACAAACACAGCCCACACGGCTCCCGAACCCCGGACCCTGTCTACCTTCTAGGCTCGGCACCTAACACAGCCATTGTCTCATGGAAAAATGAAACTAGTGGCTAGTTACAATTGCAGTTCAAGGGATCCCGCACATGCTTTTCCTTGAGAAAAGTGCTATACTTTGGTTTGCTGCAGAAGTGCTTTAGGGGCATTTCTATGTTGTTACACAGAATATTAAAGAAACCTATACTCGGGGTTGGAATTCAACAAAACTGATAATTTTTGCTGCTTCATCAAGGACATTCAAAGCCGGGTATGGTGGCTTGTACCTATAATCTCAGCACTTTGGGAGGAGAAGGCGGGTGGATCATCTGAAGTCAGGAGTTTGAGACCAGTCTAGCCAACATGGCAAAACTCCATCTCTGCTAAAAATACAAAACGTAGCTGGGAGTGGTGGGAGGTGTCTCTAATCTCAGTTACTCAGGAGGCTGAGGCAGGAGAATTGCTTGACCCCGGGAGGTGGAGGTTGCATTGTGCCAAGGTCATGCTGCTGTACTCTAGCCTGGGCAACAAAGTGAGACTCTATCACTCAGATGGAGTCTGAGAGAAAGCAAAATAAAAACCTGAGAGAACATAGTGGAGAATACGATGGCTACTAGCACAGTTCAGCATCACCACCTTGACCAAGGCACCAATAGTCTTCCCCACTGTTGCTTTGCAACAACAGACAGCATCTTAGTACTATCACAAAAATCATTTTGACTGCACAGATTCCTGAGAGAGTTCTGGGGAACCCCATGGTCTGTAGTGCACACCGCGAACCACTGGCCTAGGTGATGGGGAGGGACTGGGTATGCCTGGAGCTGTGCCTGGGTGCCATGGAACTGACTGTGATGCAAAGAGCAAACTGGAGGCTAGAGAGAGAGTGAGGGCTGAAAGAGGCTGCTGTAACAGCCCGGGGCAGGGCGAGAAAGGCCTACAGCTGAGACAGGGAGAGCAGGGACAGCAGGGAAGGGGAAGTGAGGTGTGAAACAGAATGAGGGAATGAAGCCATCGGGGTAGCACTGGTCCTAGTCCTACCAAATTACTGAAGAAGGTGAAGGGGGCAAAAATCACTGCCCTCCTTGAAGGAAGGGACGTTCTGATTCCTTTCTAGCCCTACTGCCTAGTAAGCAGCCAGGCAGAGGCGGGCCTCATATACCTATGATTATATATTTATTAACCAAAGTTAGTAAGAACCATAAGAACAGTAGAACCGTCAAAGAAGGGGAGACTTAAGGAAGGGGATCTGGCTGGGGATGGGAAGCAGGGAAAGACAATGGCACCACCAGGGAGCTTCAGATGAAGAAGGGGAACACGCAGCAGCCAGGGACTATGAGAACTCACTGGCCGGGCTAAAACCACTCTCACTCAGCCCTCATCTGACCCAAATCTACAAATGAGGCATTATTCATAATCTCCCAAGTATGACAACACCTCTGGTGACAGTGTAACACAGAACACTTCAAAATGTCATCATATATATCATATATATATATAAAAGTTTAAAAAATCCTGAAAAGATACATCTCAAATTATTATTATTATTTTGAGACAGAGTTTCACTCTTGTTGCCCAGGCTGGAGTACAGTGGCACGATCTTGGCTCACCACAACCTCCACCTCCCAGGTTCAAGTGATTCTCCTGCCTCAGCCTCCCAAGTAGCTGGGATTACAGGCACACACCACCATGCCAGGCTAATTTTGTATTTTTAGTAGAGGCGGGGTTTCTCCATGTTGGTCAGGCTGGTCTCAAACTCCCGACCTCAGGTGATCCACCCACCTCGGCCTCCCAAAGTGCTGGGATTACAAGCATGAGCCACCGCGCCCGGCCCAAATTATTATTATTTTTTGAGACAGGGTCTTGCTCTGTCACCCAGGCTGGAGTGCAGTGCCAGCCTGAGTGACAGAGGGGAACTCTGTCTCAAAAAAAAAAAAAAAGTAAATATGTCTTAGTTACTGTATGTTTTCCTTATGATCCTCTGCCGTGTCATTCTGTAGAAATGTGTTCCTCTTACTAAGCATTATTTGAGACATGCCAGGGCAGCTCCGCTCATCCCAGCTGCCCAACTAAGTGCTGAAAACCATGATCTGTTAGACGGTCTCTTACCCGCCCCTTCCTCTGGACATATCAGATCATTTCAATTTGAAGTAATCTAAAAGGATAACTCAAATGTACACCCAATCTTACCTATAGGTTTTTCCAACTTTTGGGAGGATATCCTCTGTAAACTTGAAATCCCAAATGAAATAAAGCCCCTGTCAGGGAGTTGGTGTCTTCCAGCTACAGGAAGTGTCTCAATGGTCTCTGTATGCAGCCAGCAATCTTCAGTTCTCCATTGCCCTCTGACATGTAAACTTTGAAAAAGCAGAAACAGAAAGGAAATCAAAATGCTGACTTTTTTTAAAAGGACCAGAGGAGATAAAGATCAATATGAATGTACCCTGAACCTATGAGTTACCCCACTAAGTAGATATATACACAGCAGTAACAGATTTCCTGTCTTTAAAATCAGACATTTAAATTTAATTTTCTGTAGAGACAGAGTCTTGTTATGTTGTCCAGCCTGGCCAAATTCTGAACAATGATTATTTGGGAAGGGGCAGTGTCTAACTCCTCTCTATCCTCACTGCCATTAAGCATTGGAAGATTTAACAAAGGTCTGAGTTAAAATTTTCAGATTCTGTTTCCATACGGAATTCCAGACCCAAAAAGATATAACTGGACCTGGATGATAGAGATGGACATCTCTGCTCTGAGAAGTCTCAGGCCAAAGGGAAAAGTTGACAGGCCAGGCGTGGTGGCTCATGCCTGTAGTCCCAGCACTTTGGGAGGCTGAGGCAGGTGGACTCACTGAGCTCCGGAATTCAAGACCAGCCTGGGCAACATGGTGAAACCCATGCCTACAAAAATACTAAAATTAGCCAGGCGTGGTGGCATGCACTTGTAGCTTGCCATCACACCTGGCTTGGGGGGCTGAGGTGGGAGGACTGCTTGAGCCCAGGAGGTCGAGGCTGCAATGAGCCAAGATCATGCCACTGCACTCCAGCCTGGATGACAGAGCAAGGCACTCCTCTACTACCCACATATTTAGAGAAATGACCTCTGGCTCTCTCATTTAGTGGCCAAGTCCAAGTCTCACAGGCAAGAGGTAACAAAGCTCAGAAGATAAAGTAAACACTGAGAGCAACAACAGGTGGCATGAATGAGAACAAGGTTTTGTGTTGAATACATAATTATTGCTATTTTTCAGTCTGATGACTTCATTTTTTCTATGTTTGCTGTTATATACCACAAATCTAGCTATATCACAAGTCAAAATTGCTTTGTCAACTTCTTTATGAAATAAATATGCATTTCCCCTTTTCCTAGTGGAAAAGCTCTGAAAATGCAGTTTAAATCTGAATTCTGGGCCTTTATGCCAAAATTTCTAAAAAGCCTTTCTAACTGGAAGTTGGGTGTTTTTCACCATTGTCGCAAACCACATGTCCCAAATGGGACTTGTTCCCAACCCTCACCACTGCCTCCTTCCTCCAATTTCTCTTCTTCCCTCTCAGATCACGTCATGCTGCCAGCTACCTAGCCACAGAACCTTCAAATTATTTCTAATGTCTCTCCTTCATCCTCATCAGTGTCAAATGCTCACACTGGCAGGCTTTCCCTTGGTCTGATGTGTGGAAAAATAACTCCTGGAAAATAGCTCCTGGAAAAATAACTCCTATTTATCCTTCAAGACCCACTGCAAGTTACTGAGAATAGTCCAGCAAGTTATGGAAGCAGTCTTCTTCTTTTTTGGTGGGGGTGGGGAACAGGGGGATAGGATCTCACTCTGTTGCCCAGGCTGGAGTGCAGTGGCATGATCTCAACTCACTGCAGCCTTGACCTCAAGCGACCCTCCCACCTTAGCCTCCTGAGTAGCTGGGACGACAGGCACACACCACCACCACACCTAGTCATTTTTGAAATTTTTTGTAGATTTGGGGTCTCGCCATGTTGCCCAGGCTGGTCTTGAACTCCTTTTCTAAAGCAGTCTTCCCATCTCGGACTCGCATAGTGCTGGGATTACAGGTGTGAGCCATCGCACCTGGCTGGAAGCAATCATCTTTGCTTCTATTTAATGCAGCATTCAACAGAACCTACAGTATACATACTGTGATAACACTTCCAGCAGGTTACACACATGTACATGTGGCACTCCCAATAGGCCAACAGCTCCTCAAAGACAAGCATGTATCTTTTTTATCTTTGCATTACCAGCATTTAACATAGTTTCTGGCACAAAAAGGGCTCTAGTAAATCTGAATGAATTACTTCATACACAAATGTCTGTTTACTGTCCAATAGAGATGTTAGCAATTGGACAGTCCTTCCTACTATGCTTTTTATTCCCAAACAAATCTGAAGCCCAGTGAAACTATTTCCAGGGCCCAAGGAAACTCAGGGTATGCTCTCTCTCTTCACTTCCACAATCACACTTCCAGGGACAGCCTTGAACACCTTTGAATGACAGGGTCTTGCTCTATTAGCCAGGCTGGAGTGCAGTGGCATGATCTTCGCTCACTGTAGCCTCCACCCGCCAGGCTCAAGTGATCCTCCCATCTCAGCCTCCCAAGTAGCTGAGACTATCGACATGAGCCACCATGCCTGTCTAATTTTTGTATATTTTGTAGACACACGGTCATGCCCACGTTGGTCTCGAACTCCTGAGCTCAAGTGATTTGCCTGTCTCAGCCTTCCAAAGTGTTGGGATTACAGGCGTGAGCCACCATACGTGGCCTTGAACTTACATTCTGGCTTTATTCTTGTCATAGGTTTATACCCCAACTGGTCCCTTATTGTTAACTATGGTAGGAGGTGGCAATTTTTCTCTGTAAAGTGCAAGATGGTAAATATTTTAAGCTTTGTATGTCACATGGTCTTTGTTATGACTCACTTTTGCATTTGTAGAGAGAAATCAGCTGCAGACAATAAGTAAATGAATGATTGCAGCTATGTTAATAAAACTTTATTTTTAGACACTGAAATTTGAATTTCATATGATTTTCATGTGTCATAAAATATTGATCTTTTCCTGATTTCCCCCCAACCATGTAAAAATGTTTACTCTTTGCTTGCATGTACATAAAAACAGGTGGTGAGTCAGATATGGCCTGTGGGCCATAGTTTGCCAACCCTTCACCTATGGCAGAAAAAAATCTCAGACTTTCTTATGGATTTTCTGTTATTTTGTCACATGGAGCCATGCTAGGCTGGGGAAGTAGAAAGCACAGGGCTTTTGGGCATTAGGTTCTAGATTCCAGTTCTGGCCCTACCATCTACCAGCCGGGTAGATTTGGACATAAAATTTAACCTCTCTGAGCTTTATTACCATCATCTATAAAATGGGGGTACTAACACCCACATCACAGAGTTGTCATGGGAATTAAGTAAGCTAATGCATATGGAGCTCATGGCGCCAGAGTCTGGCATACAGTAGGCACTCAATAACTAGTAACTCCTATTCCAGCATCTGGAATAAGAGTTACCCAGACCAACTGTAGCTCTGGAAAGCAGCCCAACCGCTCTGTGAACCACAATGGGCCGCAGGAGGGAATAAACTGACAGCAAATACAAAGGCAGAAAGAGAATTTGGAGGTTTTCAGATATATGCCACAGGATTCTAAGTGCCTGGTTAGCCCTGATTCCTTCCGGCACCATTTAAAATTCCTTTGGTTCCTTTTTCCTCCTCAAAAATAAACTTCTGACTCTCACAGTGCTTAAAGATCCTTAGCATTCTTTACCAACTACCCAGATGGACCCTGGAGCCCTCTCCTCACTCCTGTACCTCCTGCTGGTAGAGGGCTGGGGTGGGGAAGGGTGACCATGGCCAGACCAAACCTACACAGATCGGCCTGCAGCTGGGTCTTAATAAGGCCGGGCCTGGTGAGGCACCCAATTCTCTCTCAATTCTTCATGAATTTCTTGCTGTACTGGGAATGAAATTTCTCTAGTGCTTACGAACTAGACTTTCTATAGAAGTTTTAAAGCAAAAAAAAAAAAAAAAAAAAAAAAAAAATCACCATGTATACAAACAAAAGATCCCTCACATTACTTTCAAGACAGAACACATCAGTGGGGCACAGGTAAGACTAGGGTTTATGGTATCTACCCTTGGTCCAAAAAGCCAGATCTCACTCTGTCACTTCCTTGCTCCAAAATCTCTCCTGGATGTCCACTTCCTCTGTAGTAACCACGCTTCTGTGCTGTCACTCAGGGCCTCCATCATCCTGCCCCAGACCACCACTCTTGCCCTGTGTCTTGCCAACCCTCCAGGGGAGGCTTAACCTGCAATCTAGTCAAAAGGGACTGTATTTCTACCTGATTGCTCTAACCATTCTCAGCTTCCCACACTTGTGCACAATTAAATCACCTGTAACATTTCATTACACATCTTCCCCTAGACTGTGAGCTAGGGATAGAGTAGAGACTATGTCTGCTTCATCTCTGGGTCCCCTCCACCTAGCAGAGGCTCTGGCATGGGGCAACCACTTAATAATTGTTAATGAATAGATGAAACAGCTGAAGTTATTCTTCCCTTAACTGCACTCTTATTAGATGACCAAGTACAGTTTGGGTTACTGCCAGGAAGCAGAAAAACCAAGAGAAAGAAAAGAGGCATGACCAATGTGATCCAAGCAATGGAAAATAGGTTTTAAGGGTGAGGTAAAAGAGACCAAGGCTGTTTAGCTGGGAGAAGAGAAGATGAGGCCTAACTGGATTCTGGCTTTAAGTACAGAAAAGGTTCTCATGAGAAAATCTTGATCTCATCCTCCCTTTATAATCAGAAAAAACTTTTCCATATTCATGGAAAATGGAATAAGAAGAAATGGCTTAAGTTAAGGCCTGAGGGGTTTAAGCTGGACAGAAAGAAGAACCAAACTAGGCACCACTTTTCCAGAGATACTGAGTTGGAGGGTCTTGCTTGACACTCTTGTTGAAGGCTGTGCACACAGGAATACATATTCTGCTCTGTTCCTGTTCACTGTGGAGAGAGGTGGGTGAACACACAAGTCAGGTAAGATTTTCTAAGGAGCCACTGACTTTTTATTGACCCATTTCCTACAGGCTCTTTCTGCCACGTTATGCACTGCATCCCCGTGCTGGAACAATCTAGTATTTCAAAGTTTCCTGATAGGGCAATGGAAAAAAGAGAAGGTAACAATGCCAGGGAAGGGAAAATGGCTCTAATAAATATACTTTCCATACAAAACAGCACCGAATTGGGCATTAATATAATTGCTATTATTACAACTAAAGCTCACAAACTCACATTCATTGAGCACCTACTATGTGCTGGGCACTGTGCTGTTTCATCTCAATTCTCCTAACGACCCCATGAGGTAAGTAATATTTGTATTCTCATTTTACAGATGAAGAAACAGAAACTCAGGAAGCTTAAATCAACTTGCCAAAGTCACACAGCTAGCAAGTGGCAGAGCCAGGACTCAAACCCAGGTGGTCTGACCCTAGAGTCCATATACCTAACTACTGTCTCCCTGTAAGGATGAGACACTGGCATATAAACTCTAGTCTCTCTGAATCTGGTTCATATTCTAAGCTCTTCCTCATACAGTACCAAGCTAGGACATTATCAAGAGTTGAGGCCTCAGAACTGAACCAAAATACTCCCCTAATTAATCAACATCTATAAAATGGGGGCGCTAACACCCACATCACAGAGTTGTCATGGGAATTAAGTGAGCTAATGTATATGGAGCTCATGGCACCAGTGCCTGGCATACAGTAGGCACTCAATGACTAATAACTCTTATTCCAGCTTCTGACATGGCTTCCCCAGATCAACCACAGTTCTGGAAAGCAACCCAGCCTCTCTGTGAACCGCCACAGGAAGGAATAAACTGACAGCAAATACAAAGGAAAGAAACTGATTGAGGACTCTTGGATGACAATGAGCAGACGCAGGACTTGAATGCCAGCCTCTGGACCCCAAGTGTAGTGTAGTGCTCTTTCCTACTTACAGACTCTGGTTGAATCTGAGGGTGAGAAAATGAAGGGACAGGATATGCTAAATGGGCTGCTTCCCCAGACAGATCCTTTTGTAATGAACTGTCAATCTCCCCTAAGAACCCATGCCTGAAATGCAAGGGTCCTGTAGCCTCTGTAAACTGGTTCTAAGATTCTATTAGCCAAGGATGGCAATGCTCTGATTTACGGCACTGTGGGGGCTGCCAAAATGTTCGCCTATTAAACCTATCAAGCAAACCTAGTTCATGCAGCTTCCAAACTAGGCCAGTGATTCACCATTTAAGCCTCTTCACTGATGTCCCCATTCTGGGACCGTCTTTGCCCCAGTCTAACCTCCGTCCTGCTGCCAGAGAAAACAAAGCCCCAGTCATGGCATTCGGAGCCTTGCAGCATAAGGAAGAGAACATGGGAACTGGAACCCAGCACTGCTAATTTTGAAGCAAGCTGTGCCCTTACTAACTACCCAACCTTGCGGAAGTCACTTTAATCTTTCTGAGGTCTGGTTTCTTCATCTTTAGATTGAATATAAATAGGCCTACATTACAGGATTAAACAAATTATAGTATGTAAAGCATCTAGCACACTGCAAGCCACAAAGCAAAGGAGACACTTGGTAAATGCTAGTGTTCTGCTTCTCTCCTCTCTCTACATTTTAGCCCAAATCTGGCACTTCGGCTTATTTCTCCTCCTCACCAACTCCTCTCCCCTCCCACAACACACACCCCCACACACCGCTACACTCCTACACCTGTGCATTTCTGCCTCTCAACCATTGCTCAAGCTGTTCCTTCTCCCAGGAATAAACTCTCTCCAAGGCCCAGCATAAATTCTCCACCTTCAGAATCCTCTGGCCATCCTGGGATTGATTTCTCCTTCTCCCAAACTCCCACTCTGTTTACATTCCTTACTACATTTACCATAGTCAGTCTGATTTCAGTTATTTATGTACTTATCTATCTTCCCAACTACACTGGAAGGAGAAGGTTCTGAGAAGACAATTATTTATAGGAGGGCAGGAAATGTGTTGTTTTCCTCTGTGTGTACTTCTCAATACCAGGGTCTTGTACATAGCAAGAGCTCAATATATACTCACTGAATTGAATCTTTCCATCCTAAACTGGGAATCTTTACAGAAAGATCCTGGCCTGAGTTCATTCTAAAACTATGCATGTACTGCCTAACTCGATAAATAGGCAATTTTTAAAGTCCATGAATATTCATAAACTAAGATTCACTAATACTCATATGGACTTGTATCAGTCCTTCATCCATTCTTCCAGCACACTCTGGACTCCTCTTGGAATCTCTCTCCAGCATACCAGAAGACGCTCTATCCAGCATACCAGAAGACGTTGCTGGGACAACATTTCTCACTCACGGAGATCTGGGAGCAAGCTCTTTGGAGAACTGTTCCACCCCCCTGGGTAGGCGGTGACTACCATTAAAACCATACTAAAACCCAGAGCTGTGGAATCAGAAAATAGATCTGAATGATCTGCCTCATTTTCCAAGCTATAACATAGAGTTAAAAACATTTAAAATAGTGTCTGGAACACAGCAGGTGTGCAAATAATGTTAGATGTTCTATTAATGATGTAGTAGACTGGAAAAAAACAGTCATGTCATTTCACTTCTAGAACTATCTCCACTACTGACTGATTCCTTGTGTAATCTTTTTTCTTTTTTTGTAAGACAGAGTCTTGCTTTGTCACTCAGGCTACAGTGCAATGGTGTGATCTGAGCTCACTGTAACCTCTGCCTCCTGGGTTCAAGTGATTCTCCTGCCTCAGCGTCAAGTGGCTGGGACTGCAGGTGCCCGCCACCATGCACAGCTAATTTTTGTATTTTTAGTAGAGACAAAGTTTCACAATGTTGGTCAGGCTGGTCTCAAACTCCTGATCTCAGATGAATTCGCCCGCCTCAGCCTCCCAAAGTACTGGGATTGAGCCACTGCATCCAGCCTCCTTATGTAATCTTAAGTCCTTTCCCCATCTGTAAAACGAAAGTGGCTGAACCAGATGGTTGGTTCCCAGGCTCATTCTACCTTCAACCATGTATATTTTTCCATGATCAAGAAATAACTTTCTGTTCCACATGCTGAGGCTGTTGGCAAGGGAAAATGTGCATTTGTAGCTGCTGGTCCCCAGATGGGAGGGACCACTATTTCCCAAGGCCAAGGGCAGAGTAACTGATTAGTAAACCACCTGTGAGCTTTCCCCTGTTTGAAGTATACTATTAATATACCCAGTGCAGGTCTCTAACAGAGCATTAACTCTGGGTATAGAAGCATGCCTACCTTCCAACAAAACTCACAGTCAAGGCAAGACAAGAGCCTGAAAACAGTGGCTGTAATGAAGATTCCTTGCTTGTGCAGAATTCTTGTACTTTCTTGCTTTTGATGCCTGTAATTAGGGCATCAGTCTAAACTGGGGCCCTCCTTAGGCACAAAGAGGAGGAGAAACACAAAGTCCCACTGTGAACCTGGCAGCTCATAAAACAAGGGCCAAAGCTAGTAAATAAAAAATGTCACTGACTCACTTAACCACAAATACTGCAAAAGCCTACTGTGTACTGGCTCTGTGCCGGCCAGAGGAGGAAGGAAACAGACATGATTCCTTGTCACTCATGTACTCAGAGTACATATGGGGTGTACATACCCCTAGGCAAACTCTAATGAGAGCTATATTAGAGGGTCAGCCTCTGCTACGGAAGACAGAAAGGGGAGCAACTAATCCAGCAGAAGGCTCAGAAAAGCTTCACCACAGAGACGTGGGCATTGAAAGATGAGAAGGAAGAGGGAAATCCAGAAGGAAGGGGGAATATAAGAAAAGGCTTGAACAGGAACAAGCAGGGAGTGTTTGAGAAACAGAGACTTGGCGGGGCATGGTGGCTCACACCTGTAATCCCAGCACTGTGTGAGGCTGAGGTGGGTGGATCACCTGAGGTCAGGAGTTCAGGACCAGCCTGGTCAACATGGTGAGACCCCGTCTCTACTAAAAATACAAAAATTAGATGGTGTGGTGATTCATGCCTGTAATCCCAAATACTCGGGAGGCTGAGGCAGGAGAATCACTTGAATCTGGGAGGCAGAGGTTACAGCAGTGAGCCAAGATCACACCACTACACTCCAGCCTGGGTGACAGAGTGAGACTCCACCTCAAAAAAAAAAAAAAGAGAGAGAGAGAGAGAGAGAAACAGAGACAACTAGTTTATTTTGACTGGACCACAGAGTGTAGGTTTGGAAAAATCAAGGGAAACAGGGCAGGAGAGAGGTTTGAGAACAGATTGTGGACGAACTTGTCTGAGGGTGGAGTCCAAACTCTACACCAAGCTTGTCCAACTTGCAGCCTTGGATGGCTTTGAATGTGGTCCAATACAAACATTCTTAAAACATTGAGATCTTCTTGCAATTTTTTTTACAAGCTCATCAGCTATAGTGTTAGTGTATTTTGAAGACAATTCTTCTTCTAATGTGGCTCAGGGAAACCAAAAGATTGGACATCCCTGCTCTATATAGTAGGCAATGCAGCCCACCAAGGTTTCTGAGCAGTGTCTCAGGAAGAGCACAGAGGCACCCATGAAGAGGATGCAAAAGGAGCAAAGTAATTAAATTACTATGGGACCACATCACAGGAGACCACATGTACTGGGCTCCAACAGCTCCTGTTGACAGAGCTTCCCTCTCCCATGGCTTGGCTTCATGCGATCTCAGTTGCCAGCCCCAACAACTGTCAATATCTGCAAAATACTAGAGTAACAGGACTCCTAGCCAACTCTCTGGATTACAGAGAGAGAAGAGCTGAGGTGGGGGCAGATGGGCACAGGGGACACCAAAGTCTTTGGCTGGCTAATTTCCATATAAAACCCAACGCTGGATTTCCTCTTCATACCACTTCCAGCCCAGCCCTCTAATGAAGGGCTGAAGCTAAGAAGAGTGGGCTGAAAGCACCTGGCTGATGGGTGGGGATCCAATGAGACACTACAACTATTGTCCAGCATGCCAGGTGGCACACGGACAGTGGTGCCCTTCCCATTCTGCAAGGTCAGTTCCACCTGTAAATCCTACTGAGGCTTCAAGGCTCAGGTCACATCAACTCTTCTCTCAGAGCCTTTCTAAAGTATCCCAATCCAAAATGACCTACTTCCTAGAAATCACAGCTTCCACATATTCAGCACCTGTTACAGGACAGGCACCATACTAGGTGACTTCCACATAATCCTACTCAATCTTCACAATGACCCTGTTATGCCCATTTCATACGGAAGAAAGTGAAGCTCTGTGAAGGGAAGCGGACTTGCCCCAGGACACACAGCTAAGAGGTGGAAGAGATGAAATCTGAACACAGGACTCCCTGAGCCTAAAGTTGAGCACTTCTAACAACACTTCATTCCTGTGAGCCTGCCTGCCTTGATCTGTCACTGACAGGTAGCCTGGAACTCTCTGGGAAGACATTATTAATACCTTTCCCTGTGGACAGCCACCCACACAGGCAGGAGCCTTTCAACACTGAAAGTAAATGAAAACAGTTAACTTAAACATAAAGCAGTACACAGATTTCACAAATTCCTCACGTGAAAAACTATTCATGACACTGGACTGCCTGAGCCCTGCTCCCAGCCACAGCCTCGGTCCGGATTCCTGGGAGAGACTGAGTCTCAAACGGGCCAGAGTCAACGCCATCTCGGACACCGGTCGCGCCCTGACCCCCAGGCACAGGCGGAGCCCTGACAGGTCACAGAGGGAGCCCTCGGGACAGTCCTGAAAAGCGTCCCCTTCGGTTGTCCCTCCGCAGCTGAATCAGGTTGTGACCTCTGCCGCCGTGAAGGCTCTGACTGCCCCCTTCCGGGCACACGGGCTCACTCACAGACCCCAGCCCCATTTAGCTCGGAGGAATACCTCGCTGTCTCTTTCACCTTCGCCGTCCCCAGCCGGGGAGCGGTCGCGCGCACCCCTACCTGCAGATCGCTCCTCCGAGAACGCGGAAGAGGCGGTGCTAGACCCAAGGGGTGTGCCCAACCAAACAGGGGCGTGAGAGGGCGGAGCTGCGCCTGCGCCCTAAAGGCTACCCGGGGGCTTGGGGGGTGGATTGGCAGGGGGTTCAAACTGAGCAAACTGCGCAGGCGTAACAGGTGAGAGGCGGGAAGAGGGAAGATTGCCGGCAGAGGGGTGGGGCTTAGCTCTTCCGGCGTTTTTTTTAACCTAATGGAGGTCTAGAAGCCAGGGAAGGGAGGAGGCCGGGCGCGGCAGGTGTAATTAACTTGTACCGAGCGCTTCTGCAGGCCCGGAAGGATTTTTTTTTTTTTTTTTGAGACGGAGGTTTGTTTTGTCGCCCAGGCTGGAGTGCAATAGCGCGATCTCAGCTCACTGCAACCTCCACCTCATGGGTTCAAGCGATTCTCCTGCCTCAGCCTCCCGAGTAGCTGGGATTACAGGTGCCCGCCATCATGCCCAGCTAATTTTTGTATTTTTTAGTAGAGATGGGTTTTCACCATGTTGGTCAGGCTGGTCTCGAACTCCTGACTTCCTGATTCTTCTGCCTCGGCCTCCTGAAGTGCTGGGATTACAGGCATGAGCCCCCGTGCCCGGCCCAGGAAGGGATTTTTAGATGCTCTTTATATGTCAGGAAATGCTGCTAGTCTTTTCTAAAACGGGGGCTAATTCTGTAAAATTTCTTTGAAGGTCTGAGTGCCTAGAATTTCACCATAAGAGTTTTTCTTTGAGTACATTACTCCCAGTAGTTCAAATCTTTAAAACTTTAAAAAATTAATTTCTTGGGAAACAACCAGCCTCCACACATCTTCCCAAGGCTGCAGCTGCGATGAGAAAGGATGAGAGCGTGGACTGGGATTTAATTCAGGTGCTGAATTTATCTGAGTTTCCTTCTTTGTGAGATGGAGAAAACATCCCTTCCCTGCTTGTCTCAGGATTATCGTGAGGGTTTGGTAAGCAAAGCTAGTTAAAGAGCCTCAGGGACTTGCTCCCCATCATTCACTTGACAAACATTTGTTCCCTGTCCTGTCGGGGACGGTCTTTTCATCTGTATGATGGAAGGAGATTGGGAATATTAGTGAACATTCAGGACTTTGCTTGATTTCCCAATCTGGGTGAAGGTCCGACAGCGGGCGAGACCAAGCTTCTGTGTTCATTCCCTCCTGGAATCCTGTGGTCCAACCTGAGGGCCCCTATGTATCCTGACTTTTCCCACTTGTCACCTTCCGTGGAGGCCTACCCAAGCTTCAAGTCTTCAGAGGCTCTGCTGGCCTGTTCCCTTCCTTGTTCCCTGACTATCCCAATAGCTCAAGAGACTAAGGACCTATGTTCCAAGTTGTCAATCAAAGCTGCTATGTCCCTCGCATGGCAACCAAGTTCAGTTAACATCGAGGGCTCTCCTAAAGCAGATGGGGCTCTAGTCATGCTTGTGGCTCATTTTTCACCATACATTTCACAGCTAGCTGTGGGGTAGGGAGGAGAGTGGCAACAGGAAGCCTCAGAGGCTGCACTGTTTATGGCAGCCGAGGGTGATGCAGCATCCTTTACTCAATAGGTGGATGCTCTGCCCCAGGCTGGAGAGGATGACTTAATACCTAGGTCCCGGCTCCAAATATTGTTACGGATTTTTTTGGGGGTGGGGATCTCGCTGTGTTCCCCAGGCTGGAGTACCGTGTCACCATCTTCGCTCACTGCAACCTCTGCCTCGGGCTCAAGTGATCCTCCTGCCTCAACCTCCTGAGTAGCTGGGACTACAGGCATGCACTACCATGCCCAGCTAATTTTTACATTCTTTGTAGAGGTGGGGTTTTGCCATCTTGCCCAAGCTGGTCTCAAACTCCTGAGCTCGATGTTTCTCCCACCTCAGCATCCCAAAGTGCTGGGATAACAGGCATGAGCCACCATGCTCAGCTTTGTTATCGCCAACAGGAAAACAAAGCCCCGTCTGACTTCCCAACCAAGCTGCCACTCTACCTCCCAATATGTTACCTCTCCCAGGACCCTTTGTTACTAGGTTTTGCCCCATGGGAGTGTGCTTTTTTCTCTGCATTGTTGAGGCCTCATCTCTTTCTTTTCCCCCTCTCTTCCTTTCTGTCTGTTCTTCTTTAAGCATCCTTCTGTGAATCTCTCAAAGCAATTTTGTGTCAGTTTTGTGATGTATTTACAGATATTCCCATGTAAGGTGCAGGTCTTGGGTCACACACTTCTAAGATAAATCTCCTTTCACTGCCATGGTCATATTTCAAAATGACTGTGAACCCAAAGCATGGGTCTTATAACAGTCTGAGCTGTCCAATGACTGAGGAGGTAGTGAGTGACCTGTCATAGGAGGTGTGCAAATAGTACCCTTTTAGAATGCTGGACTTGGGCCTCCTGTGGTGAGCTAGAAAGAGCAGCAGAATGGAGGGCCTTCCAGATTCTAGAGGATTGAATGAAGGGAGGGATATTAGGGGCTGGAAGGGAAGCAAGGCAGCTGGCCAAAGACACACTTGATTCAACAAGCTATTATATATCAAGCACTTAGAAATGTACCTGACACGTAAAGAACATTTGCTATTATGATGACTGTGAATGACTCATAGACTATAATGAAGGAGCTGAGATCAATCTGTCCTTCACTTCTATCACTGATAACAAAATAGATGGGGAATTGGGGTCTAGAGGGGGAATGGGCTTGCAGTGGAATTCAGGAGCTGGGCTGGGACTACAGCCTATGCCTCTGTCTGCCAGGAGAGCCTCTGCACAAAGCCAGGCTGGCTCCTTTGCAGGAAGAGGGAAGAGCTCTTAAGTGGGCCTTTGTTGACTCTTAAGAACCAAGCTGCTTTTTAATTCCTGTCCAGGCAGATTGTGGGTTAGGGGCAATGGGATGACAGCAAGACCTGAGTCAATAGATGCAGGTGCCTACTGGGGAGTAAGCTCAAGAGTCAGGCCCGTGTCCTGCCACCCCCACTGTAGCTCCAGCCAGCAACAAGTATCTTCCTGTTGAGGATGGCCTCCTCTCCTGTAATTAGCATTGGAATTGTATTTCCACTCTGTCCTTTTATCCACTAGCTGAAAAAAACTACCCAGATTAAGGGGGTGGAGTAAGAATAGCCAATGCCAGGCAACCTGAGATGAAACAAGAAATGATTCCTCTCAGACTGACTTCCCGGAAGGCAAGGGCCAGCCTTCACCCCAAGCGTCCTAGCCTAGCCTGCTCTAGGATTCCCAGAGCCCCAGGAGAATCTTGGTGTCCCCACCCTGGAGAGCTAGGCCAGACATGACCACACCAGCCAGCCCTCCACATGGTCCAGAATCTCAGGACAAAAACCCCTCCCAGCTCCATTCTGGCTCAGTTCCTTCCATGGTCTGTCTGCCAACAGACATGTGGCACCCAGACCACTGCTTCCCACCAGTTGCTGCTTTAGTTTGTCTTTTATTTTACGAAAAATAACAACAATAAAGTTTTCCCTCTGTTTCATAAAAATAAATTTTCCCACCCTCCCCTATCCCAGAAATCAGCCCTTGCCATAGCCTAGAATTCATCTTGTAAGCCACAGCACTCTGGGGAAAGCTCCTACTACCCTCGCTCCACAGCCTCTGGCGAAGCTGCCAGGCCACTCTGGAGGTGGCAGAGGCAGAAGTCCCAGGCCCAGCTGGCTGGCCCCAAGAGCTCTGTCTGTTTCCCCAAAGTGCAGGCAGCTTCTAGGCCACAGAGAGGGGCATGATATTGGATGCTTGGCTCAGGAAACAACCCCAGCCAACCCAAGGGGCAGTGGGGCATGTTGGCATCAGGTTAGAAATTATTGCTCAAAGCAGGAACAGTTGTGTCCTGAAGAGGGCCTGATAAACCCTCTTTCCAGGTGTATCTCTGTGTAGCAATTGATGGGCCCTGGGGTCAGGATCTCTGGTTTCTCCAGCTCCATGAACGCCTCCCTGTAAGGCCTTGGACAGTTTCTCCCTCCTCTTATCCTGGCTTCAGTTTTCTCCTGTGTACATTGAGACACTGAGACTGGATGATTCCCAGGTCCCTTCTGGCTTTCCATTCTGGCCTCCCAGAGCGGAGGCTCTGAGAGGGCAGAAGCCTGTTCCTGCCTCAGTTTCCCCACCTGTGGGTCTGAACATAGGGTTGTGTATGGATGAAAGGAGTAATGGAGTGCTGAATGAACATCCCAGTCTCCCTGTGCAAAGCTGTGCTCTGAGATCCAGCTGGCTGGAATGCCTCAGGGATGGCTGGGAAGGAGGCAGGTACTTTTAGGATGGAGGATCTCCCTGCCTGGAAAAGTCCATTCACCACCTACATCTTCAATGTCCTGGGATGGAAGACAAGACCCCAGAGTTCCCAATTCAAGTTCCACAAGTTTCTTGGACTAGAGGATTAATTTCTGCTGGGCTTCAGATCTGAGGAGCCAGGTCTGTAGATTCTGGGAGCTAGACTGGAGTACATGATTCCCAGCTGAAGGATCCAGGGACCTTTGTGTACTTAAGGGATCATCTCCAACCCCCAAGAGGCTACCTAGAATTCAGGCCTTCTTGGGGGCAGAGGGATGAGTAAAATGGCAGCTCGTGGGCCATCTCTGGGTGAGAAAATCAGAGCCTGTGTCTGCGGTGGGTCGGGGTTTAAGAACTCAAGGCAAGGCTCCACTTCCTACCTGCCCCAGCTCTCCAGGACTCATGCTGATGGAAGAGTGTAGCCTGGAAGGT
The DNA here is from genome assembly GCF_048565385.1 of Saimiri boliviensis. Classification (NCBI taxonomy): domain Eukaryota; kingdom Metazoa; phylum Chordata; class Mammalia; order Primates; family Cebidae; genus Saimiri; species Saimiri boliviensis. Next base: position 45,391,532 of record NC_133459.1, read on the forward strand.
CTGAATGTAGAGCAACATCCACAACCACATTTCGTGCACTTACACACATGGTCAGATACACTGAGAGGGGACACTGACCTGTCATCACTCCTACAGTGGTCATGGTCTGATGGTCTCATGATCTGATGGTCCCAATCTATTTAGCCATCCAGCCAACATTTATGGAAGGCCTACTATGTGCCAAGGAGGGGTAAGGCAGCTCTAGCTCTTGCAGACACATCCCACAGTGAAAATCACGCACTCGCACACCCTGGCATCTGTGCTCACTCACACGCAGACTGCTCTCTCTCTTGCATCTTTCTTGTCGTCACCTCAGCCACACCCACATTCTTCCAATAGGCCTGGGAACCAGCATGGAAGGGTCAAGTGTCAGAAGAAACCACCTAGCCTACCCTACTCCCAGACTTCATGCCAGAGGTTTAACTCCACTTCCCTTCTGTCTGCCCGCCTATATGCTCTCCCCTTCTCCTCCCATAAGCAGCCAGGGTGACAGGTAGGCAGACTCCTGAGAACCAGAAGTCCAGAGGCTTTGGGTATGTGGAGAGGTTCCAGTGCCTTCAGATTCCTTCAGGCTCCTGGGGGTCCCCTCTGCCAGCCACCCTGTGTTCAGATCGTCCATCTGATGGCCAACGAATCCAGACCTGGGCTCAGTGGCAGATCCGCTCTGTCATCTCCCTCTGTAGAGACACAAGGTAGGGAGGGGTCAGTCAGAGCTCAGCCTACTAGGCAATCCCTTCCCAAACCATAGGGCGTAGCTGCTCTTCTGTCTGAGTCTGGCCCCTTCCCCCAGCAACCCCAACTCTTAGGCTACAGATTTGGGTTTGTAAACTAACACTTGAATGAATTCTCTACTGAAGTACAGAATTCACTGTTATATGAAATGCCTTCCCCTAATTTATCTACTTGGGCATTGGAGTTACTTAAATAGGCAGCTTTTGGATGTGAAAACTTAGGCTAGCCTTGTAGGGGCGGGTGGTAGGGCTTGGCCTCACCAGGGGCTCCAGCTCCCGCTGGTCCACCAGACTGAACTCGCGGATGAAGTAGTAGAAGTGCTTGTAGCAGGTGTTGACGTGCGCCTCTGCCCCCATGCTGAGGATGCTATCAAAGTGGTGGATGTAGACGTGGACAAAGACTCGGAAAAGGCGGGTCAGGATCTTGGTGCAGACCTGCTGGAAGTTCTTGGGGAAGGGAACTCCTAGAGGGCAGGGGAGGGCAGAAGAAGGGGATTAGCATTCTGGTGCCAAAGCTCTGCCCAACTTTTCCCTCCCACAAACAGGTAACCAGTTTAGCTGTTTTCCCAGCACACTTCTTAGTACACTTCGCTTTAGGAAATAGAGAGTGGTTTAACTTCCCATACTTTTCTTTCTTTCCTTCTTCTCTTCTCTTCTCTTTTTTTGAGACGGAATTTCACTCTTGCCCAGGCTGGAGTGCAATGGTGCAATCTTGGCTCACTGCAAGTTCGAGTGATTCTCCTGCCTCAGCCTCCCAAGTAACTGAAATTATAGGCATATGCCACCATGCCTGGATAATTTTGTATTTTTACTAGAGACAGGGTTTCTCCATGTTGGTCAGGCTGGTCTTGGACTCCTGACCTGAGGTAATCCACCTGCCTCAGCCTCCCAAATGCTGGGATTAGACGCATGAGCCACCATGTCAGGCCATACTTTTCTCTTTAATGAAGCACAGATCTCACTGGCTCTCACCTGCTGACATATATATCATCTTCCACATTTTCCCATCACCTAAAGCAGGGCTTTGCAAACTTGTGGGGGTCACTGACCAACCCTTTTTAAACTCTGATAAAAGTAATGATCTAAACTGTCCCCAGAAATATGTGCAACTGCAGGGATGCTGACATCACATTCTTGTATCCAACTCCAAGGAGGGTTCAACATCTGGATCCAGTTTTAAAAAGCCTGAGCCTTCAGGATTAGGTCCTAACTTCCCAGCATGATGCTGCTCAAGGCCTTTCATGATCCTATCCTGACCTCCCTCTCTAGCCCCACCCCATGTCCCTCCTCTTTTCAACATTCATACAGAAGTCCTCAGACCCACAATTCTGGAAATTATGAATTCTGCAAGAATTAGTTCTGACAGCCCTCATTTCTTCAAATAACAGGAAGAACCTTTCATCTATGAGCCAGGCCCTGTGCTGAGCTCTTCATACCTTTTGCCTCCAATGCTTAGAACAATTTGGCTGATGTGTCTGATTATCATTCTAGATATGATAAAACAGGTGCATCAAGGTGAAGCTCCTCGCTCAAGGCCACATAACTATTAATCAGTGCAGACTGGAAACAGGATTCAAACCCTCTTTGTCTTTGCACTGCACTGCAGTGCCCCTCACAGGTATTGGGACCCATGAAAAAGGACCCGTTTCTGCATAGTCCCCCATTGCCACCTTGAGGTGGCAGTCTTTGTGGCTTATGCCTTCTTCTCTGTGTGGCAGAGTCACCCAGGGTTTTAAGCATCTATACCTGGAGTCCCACAGGCACAGGGAGGTATGGCCAGGGAATATGAGTCTACATTCAGGTCCACAGCTGGCCCACCCGGCTCCACAGACCCCCTCCTCTTCCTCACTGCTCACAGGCGGGGGTCGAGCCTTCCCTCCCTCGTAGCCCCTCCAGCCTAGCCCAGATTCCTCAGACACATCCTGCCCATCTAGGCTTGGGGTCCTGGGCTCCCACAGACCTGAGCCCAGTTCTGAACTCCTCCCAATTCAGTACATGGTCTTGATCTCCTGACCTCATGATCCTCACGTAACCTCAGTTACCTCCAATGTCTTTGTCGGGCATGATAGTGCAGGAAAGAGCAGGCCACTGGCTGGGGAGGAGCCGTGGGCATTGAACTGTGACTCAGTGCCCAGCTTCCTTCAGCATTCAGACTTCTCCCCTCAGGGCTTGACCACCCTGCCCCACCCACTCACTGATCCTCCACACAGCCTTGGCAAAGACGAGCTCCAGGCCTGGTAGGGGCTGGGCTCAGTAGCAGGTAGGGCTGGTGTGATGAACACAGTGTCATGCCTGCTCAGCTCCTGGACCAACACCCGCCTCCTGCTGCCCTCGGGTGGGTAAGCAGAGCCTGGATGGCATTACTCATCTCCTCTCACACCCTCACCCACCCAGACTGCCCAGCTGAGATAAGAAAAGGCCCCGTAGCCTGTGCCTGACAAGGGAAAATTCTGCCCTCAGAGCCCCAATCTGAAGTGATGATACCATCAGGGTTCTCCAACCCCCAACTCCCTCCTTTTCCTGAGGCCAGGAGTCAGAGGGAAGCTCGGGAGGCTGGAGGTCAGATCAGCTATGAACACCTTGAGGCTCCTGTTCTGAAGGTTCTGAGAATCAGAGCATCTGTGGTCCGGAGCCAGAGTGGTCTATGGTGGGACCACTTATGTTTTAGAAAAGAAAAGCCCTCTGAGGCAGGTGGATCACCTGAGGTCAGGAGTTTGAGACCAGCCTGGCCAACATGGAGAAAACCTGTCTCTACTAAAAATACAAAAATTTGCCAGGTGTGGTGGCCAGTGCTACTCAGAAGGCTGAGGCAGGAAAATCGCTTGAACACGGCGGGGGATCAGGGGTGGGGGTGGGCAGAGGTTGCAGTGAGCTGAGATCATGCCACTGGTTGAAAAAGCCAAACTCCATCTCAGAAAAGAAAAAAAAAAAAAAAAAAAAAAAAGCCCCAAATTGGGAGTCAGGAAGTCCTAGTCAAATGTTTGACTTTGAGCAAGACACTTAACCTGTTTCGACCTCCGTTTCCTCTTCTACAAAATGGGATGAAAATCGCCCCCTCAGGCAGGGCGTGGTGGCTCATGCCTGTAATACCAGCACCTTGGGAGGCCGAGGCAGGCGGATCACCTGAGGTCGGGAGTTCGAGACCAGCCTGACCAACATGGAGAAACCCCATCTCTACTAAAAATACAAAGTTAGCTGGGTGTCATGGTGCATGCCTATAATCCCAGCTACTTGGGAGGCTGAAGCAGGAGGATTGCTTGAACCCGAGAGGTGGAGGTTGCAGCCAGCTGAGATCTCACCTTTGCACGGCACCCTGGGCAACAAGAAGGAAACTCCCTCTCAAAAAAAAAGGAAAGAAAATTACCCCCTAACTCTGCACAGAGTGGCTGTATCAAACTAAATGCCTCATCTGTGGAATGGGCTGGCAGTGGCTCCCTCCCCACCAGGTGAGGCTCACCAACACGCGTGGGAAAGACCTCCTCGTCGTTGATGAGACCTTCGATCCAGTCCATGAGCAATGCCATATAGCGCGGTGCGGAGAGCTTGGCCGGCCGCCTGTACTGGCGCTCGTCCTGCCAGCGGTACTCGTAGCGGGGCCCGCCGGCCATGACCGGGCAGCTGGTCTCGCTGCAGCGCTCAGCCATGGTGCCGTAGATGAGGTTGATGCGGTTGAAGAAGTCCACCACGTGCACGGCGATCCAGTCATCGATGTTCTCCCCGGGCGGCAGCCTCACCACACTTCGCAGGTCCAGGCCGGACTTGAGCGAGGCCTGTGCCTTCTTGTACAGCTCAAAGCGCTGTGTGCCGGGCTCAAAGCGCTTCCGGGGCCGGAACGTCTTGTCCTTGGCGAACACCTGCTTCAGGCACAGGGCCATGGCCAGCTGGGCCTGGGGCTGGTGTCCAGGGGCTTGGACCTGAGGATACCCTGCCAAGGACAAGAGCATGGGGGAGCTGGCAGTCAGGGCCTTATCAACTGGGCTCTGACTTCCCAATTCATAATTTCTCTGGCACCTCGCAGCCTTTTGCTCAACGACTGCATCCTCTGCCTGGAATCTAAGTCTTCAGCCCCAAGGTCCAGCGCCCCGCCCTCTTTCCAGGCTACCTTAGTTGCCCTTGCTAATCCCCCACAGCCCTCCCATCTTGTTTGTTTCTTTTCTGCTTTCATTGCAAAGTCTCACAAAGGGCTGGGCGGGGACTCTAAACAGGTGCTCCTCAGACTTGCTGTTGGTCATGAGAGAGGTCGCAGAGGCTCCCTGCAAGCCCACCAGCAGACAGGGGCCTGGATTGAGATGACCTTTGGGAGCCTCCCCCTGGCCGGCTGGTGCAGCGTGGGAGAGCCTCACAGCATTGTGGCTGGGGGTGGAGGCGGGGTAGGGGGGTGGACAGCCTTCGGCTTCCTCTGGGATATCCCGTAGTCCATCCGGTCACCGGGGATTCCCAGGGAGCAGCAGGGAACTTTTCTACCAAAAATGTCCTTTCCTTTTTTTTTTTTTACCCTGAAAGAGGAAAGAGCCCTCCAGCTGCCAGCTGGGCGGCTTCTGAGTGTGGCTGCAAGCACTGGAGGAGGGGGAGGGCAGCAGGCCTACAAGGGCACTGCTTCCTCTCACAATGGCTGGAGATCCTCCCCTCCAAGCCAGTCTCTTCCAGCCCCAAATCTAACAAGCCACTGGCTCCTCCCCTTGCACCTGACACTCAGTAGACATTCCTAGAGCAACTACTATGTGCCTGGCACAGGGAGGTAGGAGAGTATAGTCAGATCTACCCAGCGGGGCCCATCCAGAGCTCAGGCAAATTTGCTTTGCCTCCTAGAATTTAAGGATCCCAGATTCAGAACAGACTTTGGGACACAGTGATCAGGGCCCTAGGCTCAGAGGCAGGAATCCTGGGTTCCAGTCCCAGCTCTACCACTGGCTTACCGGGTGACCCCTGTTATCACCATGGATTTGGTCCACCCAAGTCCTGGGTCACTCTGCTATAGCTAGGTTTCTAAGCCTGAGTCATCTCATCTTACCTGTGAGTGTGTTAGCTACCGGGAAATGCAGACCCATGTACCTACCAAGACTAGAATTTAGCCACAAACTAAGCACTGCCCCTGCCCCCAGAATGAGCACTAAGGCTGAGTATAAACTAAGAATTGCGTTCTGGTTCCAGGCTGACCTCTGACACCTGAGCTGGGGCGAGTGTGATCCCTTTAGCTCTACCCTGAGGCTTGCATATGGCCACAGACAAAGCCTGGTCTTGACCTCTGACTGACGCTGGAACACTGTCCTTTCTCACATCTCTGGTAACCCTGGGACAGAACTGGGGAAGGGAGGGTGGGAACCAGGTGACAATTGGGTAAAACCAAAGGCATGACACATATTGCAGGGAGGGGTATAACTTCTTCTAACAAGTCAAAGTAGCTGGGGAGATGTTTGAAGCAAAGGTCCTTCCTTGAACCCACAAAGGCAGGCCAGGATGGGGCACGCTAGTAAAATGAGGGCAGCTTGGAGAGTAGAAACAGGCCTTTCAGCAGGAACTTGCTCTTTTGAAAAAACCTCACAGATCTGAAAGGTCATGTCATCCATCCTGACTCTTCCACTTCTCACCCAAAGAAGTCTCCAGGGTGGGATCCCAGCTTCTAGAGCAAAGAGATTTCTGCACTTCACTTGCCATCTCCATTTTAAACACTGCTTGGGACAAGTGATTCCAAAATCCCTCACACTGCAATTAGGTGGGGCTCCTTCCCACATCGCATGGCCCGCTTTAAGACAGTTAGAAACAGGCCCCCATTCAGGCATTCACCTTGTCCTGCCTTTCCTGCCCCATTTCTCACCTCCCACACCAATCACCCTGGGCTTCATCCTGATTCCTGAACACACCCCCACTCTCTTGCCTCTCCATGTTTTCTTATCCCTTCACCTGCCTGACCACACACCTTCAGATCAGCTGCTACCTCCTCCCACAGCCTCCTCCTGAACTCGGATCTCCTTCTCCTTGGGTAGAGGCTGCTTTCGGTCATTGCAGTCTCCACTCCATCCCTACCCCCAGCTTAGGACAAGGCCTGCTGCAAAGTCAGTATTCAGGCTTTAAGGAAAGCTTAGACTCTAGAATCTTAGAGTTAAAATAGTCCTGAGAGATCAACTGGCCCAAATCACTTCTACACATGGGGAAATTGAGGCCCAGATGGGGAAACTGAGGCCTAAAAACAGGACTTGCGGAGCCTGTGTTCACAAAGCAAGTTTCAAGCAGAACTGGTAACTGGGATAAGTTGGGGCTTGGCTCATGACCAAGAGTAAAAGGCCATTTTCCTGCACTGGCTGGTCAATGGTCTGGTGGAGACAGATAGGAGGGGAGTGGAAGGACAGTGGAAGCATCTTTTCCACCAAACAGCCCAACCTGCTTCCTCCCCCCAATATGCTGACTCCGCACAGCAACAGGGGTGTCCTGACCAATGAGCTAGAGTCCCACCTTGCTCCCGTGGAACTTTCTCTTTCCAGGAAAATGTAAGCTCAGGGGGTGGGTACAGGGCAGGTGCTCTTCTAGCCACAGGCGTAACTTCCTTCAGTCCCATCCCCATGCCTTCACTGAGTTTCTGTCCGTCACAGAACGAACCCCTGTCTCCTCCCTAAACCACTGCGGTTCCCCCCAACCCCATTTCCCAATGTTGGCTATCCTTTCACTCCTGTAGTGGCAGTGGCTTGTTCATTCCCTGGGTGGCATCTGGGCTTCTCAAATGAAGACAGCAGGGTGACCCTGCCTGTTTCTGATCTTTGGCCCTCTGCCAGTCTACATCTACCTCTCCTTGGGCCTGACCCAGGATCTGGGACAGAGGATGGCCCCGGTTTGAACACAGAATCCAGCCTGGGACTCTCTGCAGGACAGAGATCATAGATAAAAGTAGAGGCGAAGACTCCATGCTCTCTCTGCGGCGCGCAGCCACCCACGCCCACCCCCAAACCAGCTCCCAGGGCTAGGCAGGCCGTAGGACCCAGAGGAGCCCGCCTGACATTTCCGCTCCCGAAGACAAGCCCCCCAACTCCTCCCCTCTGCCCCGTCCAACCCCAAACCCACCCCAACTTTCGAAGCACTGAGCCTCGGACCCCAGCCCCAGGACAGCGCCCAGCCAGCCTTCGAGCGGGACTCGCCTCCGCACCGTGCCACGCCTGGACAGCCGAAGAAATGAAAGTGGAAGCCAGGCGGGCGGGGTGCGCGGCGGGGCCGCGGGGGCACAGCGCAGACTCACGGGTCCTCCTCTGGCCTCGGGGTCACATTCCTGGCCACAGGGTCGCCCTCCTCCTGCCAGTGCCGTGCCTATTCTCTCGCCCGTCTGCCCGTCCGTCCGCCTCTCCTGCCGGCCGCGGCCGCCCTCCAGCCCTGGGCGACGCCAGCTCCGCCCCAGCCCCGCCACGCCGTGGCCACGGGGCGGGGAAAGGGGGACTCCCCTCCACCCCAGTACACAGACGCACTCGCCCCCGCCTTCCCGTAAAGTCCATATTGTGCTCCCAGCTTCCCCTCGGACAGAGGACTAACTGAGCTGCCCGCCCTCTCGGTGCTTCCTTGGACCTCCACCAAGGAGGCAGCCTCAGGTTCCCAGACTGTAAAATGGGAAAAAGTTAGGCTCCTTCTGCAGCAGAAACAAGAGCTGCTAGATAGGGTGGTTCCTTCGCCCTCCTACAAGTGGGTCACACTTGTCTCGGGACCCAATAAGGGATGGGGACTGTCCTATCCACTTCCATATCCTCAGCTCCTTGGATAGCAGGAACTCAGAACTCACTTGAATGAATGAATGAGTGAGTGAGTGAAGAAATGAATGAATGCCTTGGGAATCATGAGCGACTTGAGTCCGTCACTCCTGAGGGACAGGCACAGAAGAGCGCTCAAATCACAGACTTCATCTCCTCAACCAGGGAGGGGGCCTTGCTCAGGCTGGGCTGATTCTCCTTGCTCCTCACAGAGTCACCCCATTTCTTACCTCCAGACCCTTATCCCAGCTGTTCCATTTTAGAATACCATCTTTCTCTCCTTCCTTCTGATCAAATCCAAACCACTAGATCTGATCTGCTCTCCCTTCCACCTGGGTTCCTTCGAGGACAGATAGATATCCCACCAGCGTTCAATGCACATTGTGGCCCCCCCAGGCCCAGGGACCAGTTGGCTGCTCTGTCTGGAATGGGAGGGAAGATTGGAGGCCTTCTACGGTCGGAAGCCCAAAGCAGACAGCTGAGCTGTAGAAGCCACTCTGGAGGAGTGGGAGGTGAATAGATGCAGATAGGGGAGAGCTGGAGGCCAGAGGTGGGCTTTTACCACGGCACACTGGACTCTTTGTGTTTGGACCTTCTGTTTGCTGATGAGAACATGCTAGATCCTTAATCCAGATCATATCCTTTGTAGCAACATGGGTTGGAGCTGGAGGCTATTATCTAAGCAGACTAACACAGGAATAGAAAACCAAATGCTGCACATTCTCACTTATAAGTAGGAACTAAACAGTGAGAATACATGGATACTAGGAGGGGAACAGCAGACACTGGGGCCTGCTTGACGTTGGAGGTTGAATGGAGGGAGAGGATGAGAAAAAGTGCCCATCAGGTACTATGCTGCTTACCTGGGTGATGAAATTATCTGTACACCAAATCCTCGTGACAGAGTTTACCTATATAACAAACCTACACATGTACCCTTGAACCTAAAAGTAAAAAAAGAATCCCAGCTCACAGAACTGTGGATATGTTCTTTTGTTAAGCACCATTTTTTGCCCCAGTCTAAAGTTCTCTGTGTTTTTATGTCTGACTCTTCTTTTTTTTTTTTTTTTTGGTTGAGATGGAGTCTCTCTATTGGCAGGTGGGAGTGCAGTGGTGCTATCCCGGCTCACTGCAACTTCTATTTTCCAGTTTCAAGCAATTCTCCTGCCTCAGCCTCCCAAGTAGCTGGGATAACAGGCACGTGCCATGACACTTGGCTAATTTTTTGTATTTTTAGTAGAGACGGCGTTTCACCATGTTGGCCAGGATGGTTTTGATCTCTTGACTTCGTGATCTGCCTGTCTCGGCCTCCCAAAGTGCTGGGATTACAGGCGTGAGCCACCATGCCTGGCCTTATGTCTGACTCTTAATTCTCTGCCCTGAATCCTCTATAAACAAACACTTGCTTATGGAATTGAGCAAATTAAAATATGCTTCTTTATTTATTTGATATCCTAATCAATATCTTTTATGGAGTGCGACTCTCCACTCCTATCTGATCAAGGGATTGGGTGATAAAGCTGAGCTGGTTGTTGACCTCAGGTGCTGACAGGTCAGTAGAGGGGACAACACACAGAGATACACAGGTCAGAGCTCAGTCACCCAGAAGTGAGAATGTGGTTGTGGACCGAAGGACTTTGGAAGAGTGGGGGTATTTGCAGGAAACACATGTAATATCCAGAATAGATATGTTTAATGAAGACATTATTTACAGGTATGGTCAAGGTGTAGGGAAACCACACAGACAGTGTGTCACTAAAGGGCTCAGAAGAGTAGAGGCTGTTAACCCTAGGCTGCAGGACTGCTGGGAAGGAGTGGTGAAAGTGGGAGCTCTGAGGAGGGGGCTGCTGTGGCCTAAGGTGGAGGGGCATACCCAGCCCTCAGCCACCACACAGGGAAGGATGGGGGCAAGTAAGAGACCCCTGTGACAGACCCCTCTCCTCCCTCTCTCCCTCCCTCTGATCTCTGGCCAGATTTCCCCAACTAGCTGAATCCTCCCAGAAGCTGAGAACAAGGGAGCCTGTTGCTGCAGCCATAGATGTCAGCCTCCTAGGGTGTAGAAATGGGTGAAGGGCCGGGCATGGTGGGAGGCCAAAGTGGGTGGATCCTGAGATCAGGAGTTCAAGACCAGACTGGCTACTGGCCAACATGGTGAAACCTGTCTCTACTAAAAACTACAAAAATTAGCTGGGCACGGTGGCAAGTGTCTGTAATCCCAGCAACTCGGGAGATCGAGGCAGGAGAATCGCTTGAACCCAGGCGGCAGAGGTTGCAGTGAGCCGAGGTTGTGCCACTGCACTTTAGCCTTGGCGACAGAGTGAGATTCCATCTCAAAACAAAAGAAATGGGTAGGGGGTGGAGAGCCATCTGAGGAGCCATGTGGGCTCAGGGCTGGCTTCACAGAGGAAATGACTTAGAAACTGCTTGTATTTTCCTTATCATTCAGTTCTAAATAGTTCATACATTTCATTGTAATTTCCTCTTTAACTCTTGAATGATGTAGAAGTGTGTTTTTTAGTTTCTCAACCTATGGGAGATGTATGTTTTTCTTGTTGAGTTCTAATTATATTGCATTGTGGTCAGAGATCATGGTCTGTAAGATTCTTTGGAATTTGATGTGACTTCCTCTGTGGCTTTGTGCATGGTCATTTTCTGAACCTCTGAGCTGGGTTTTATAGGATAGGCAGGAATTTTTCTGGTGAAGAGTGAACAGCACAGAACCTTACACTGTGGGAAATAGAGATGATCCATTTTGAAGAAACATCAGAAATTCCCAGCTCATCCTCAGAGTCCCTGGGTATCTGCAGGACAGGAGGCAGGTGGAAGGGATGGGGAAAGCCAGAGAGCCCAGATCTCTCAATTACTTGTACCCTCTTCCTACCCTTCTCAGTCTTGGTTAGAGAGACTGGTTCTTCCAGGAGGCTCTGCTGGGGTTGAAAAGACCCAGACCTTGGAGAACAGGTTCTGGCTTTACCATAATTTAGTTGTGTGGCCTTGGGATAGTTCTGCCCTCTCAGATGGCACACTGTAACCCTCCAGGACTGCAGACCTAGACAAGATGGGCTCTGTTCCCTGCCATTGTATCCCGAGTGTGATAAGTGGCTCCAGAACGGTTCAAACAACACTCATCTCTGAAGCGTGGGGTTAGCCAGTGAGGACCTAGTAGAGCATGTGCCCTTCTCCACTACACAGCCTGGGCACATGGCCCCTCGCAGTGGGAACTATGAGTGGCAGCAGGGTGGTGTCTGCCACTGTTCTGCTGTGTGCCTTTGGGAAAGCCCTTGCCTCTCTCTGGGCCTCACCTTCTACACCTGTACCACGAAAGCATCTTCTAGCCATACTGACTACCTCTGCAAGTGCCTTATCAGAACCAGCTTCCTGTGCCTTCCCGCTGTGGCCCTGTATCCAGTGACTGCACTGATACAGAGTGGCCCCTTCCTGGGGACTCCCCAGCCCTTTCTATGAAAAGCGTCACTCTGAAAGATTCCCCTCCTTCCCTGCCCCCCGAATGAGCTGCTGCACCCTCAGTTCACCTTACCAAGTGTCTGGCAGCTACTGTAGCCTGATAGGGCCCACCCTCTCCTCACTCTCTCCCAAGAAAGTTTCCATTTCAGCTTCTGCCCCTCCCTGTCCAGGAAGCAGGATCATCCATCCTGGATTTTCCATCCTGGCCCAGTGAGGAGAATGCCAGGGGCACCCTTACAGGAGTCAGAGGAATTGAGGTTAGAGTTCCTTTCACTTGAAGAAGACAAGGTTCAAGGGAAGACGGCAGGGGAAGACAAGGCTGACAAGGATATGCACTAAAATTCTGTGTGACCATGGACAAGGTACTTGGTTTCTGAGCCTATTTCCCCTTCTCTAAAGTAATGACAACAACAAGATGTGCCCCACAGAGGAGCTGAGAGAATCAAATGCGATAGCCCTTGTAAACAGCAGAAGGCTGTGTGGTCAGGCTGTTTCAGGGGGGCTGCCTTCAAACGCCCAGCAGGCGTTTGTGTGGAAGAATGATTGAGCTTGTTCCAGGTTCCTAGAGAGCAGTGGGCAGACACCCAGGACAATATGAAGGGACACCTGGTGCATCAGAGCTGTCCAGGCATGCAGCTTGGACAGCTGTGCTCTTCTCTCAGGAGGGAGTGGTGTAAGCAGAAGCAATCAGCCCTTGGTGACATGGACTTCAGAGGGTTTCAGTCCCCCTGGAAATGGGGAGGGCCCTCTTGCCTCTAGGAACTTCTGGCTCCAGTATTCTCTGCTCCAAGCTCCTCCTCCTTCCCAGCCCTCTCCCCTTAAGGGCAGCGTTGCTCTCACCTCTTCCATCTTGGGAAAGAGACCTCTGGAGGTTGGGGTGGAAGTCTGGTGTGTATTAAGGCCTGAGGACAATTTCATAGCTCTCAGACCTGACCCTCAACATGGCCCCAGTAGGCATTGTCCCCTCTAACCATTTGGGTTGGTTCCTAGCCTGGGAAGCCCCAGTAGTGGAGGTGATAGTTGTGGGTGAGGGGTCGTTTCACCAGTGTTCCAGGCTCAGCCTTCCATGGAACCCACCATGAAGGCTGCCCAGGAAATTCTGTCCAACCCTGGCCCCTCCTCTGCCGCTGGGTGCTCCCACTTCAGCCTCTGGAGCTACCTTCCTGGAGCAACCCCCACTTAGTTCAAAGCTTTTCTGCAGAAAGCCTTTGGATTGCCCGTCTGGATGCACCCTCCTCCTTCCTCCAGAGCACAGCGTCCTTTCTCCGCGTGTGCTCAGTAACACCTGCCTCCGTGCCTCAGCATTGCCAGCAGGGATGGGGGTTTCTTATGGTCCCCAGAGGGCTGGGTGTTATCTTTTAGTAATAATGGTAGTAAATTATGGCCGGTCGCAGTGACTCATGCCTGTAATCCCAGCACTTTTGGGGGTCAAGGCGGGCGGATCGCTTGAGGTCAGGAGTTTGAGACCAGCTTGACCAACATGGTGAAACCCCCCCATCCTGTCTCTACTAAAAATACAAAAATTAGCCAGCCATGGTGGCGGGCACCTGTAATCCCAGCTGCTCAGGAGGCTGAGGCAGGAGAATCGCTTGAACCCAGGAGGCGGAGGTTACAGTGAGCTGAGATCCAGCCTGGGTGACAGAGCAAGACTCCATCTCAAAATAAAATAATGGCAGTAAATTATGATTTAAATTATTATGGTGGGGTGAAAACACATCAATTTCTTCTATTTGTTCATTCATTCTTATATTCTAAAAGTATTTACTGAGGGCCCATTAGATGTCAGGCATTGTGTGCTGGCCGGTTGCAGACCTTACCTTTGCTTTGTGGGTGGTGACAAAGGCTCTGTCTTCTAAGGAACTTCCATTGGGTCCACGTGTCCCATTGGCTACAGAGAAATATTGAACAACAGGTCAGGGAGTGGGGTGGCTTGTAAAAGGGAAAGATTCTTGGATATCACTTAGTCTAATCTCCTTGAAGTATGTAGAAAACAGACATAGAGAGAGAAAGAGATCAGCCCAATGATGAATCATGATAATAAAAACCATTCAGTGAACTTTATGTATGCCTTTCCCTGAGACACATATTCTCATTTCTTCTTTTCAGCAACCCTGGGAGAGAGGGAGGTTTATCTTCTTAGAGCTTTTAAGTTGTTCTTTCCTTCAGAGAGGGACGGAGGGGCTGGAAAACAAGTACCACTAAGTAGGGAGAAGGGATTGTTTAGACGATCTCCCAAACCCTACACTGAAGCTCTCTCTGGGTCCCATCTTGGCTTCATATCTAGGAGATAGGAAAGCTGTGTCTGCTGCAGTGGGAGGCAGCAGTTCAGTGGGTGGGGTCCACTTCTTGGTGGAGACTCAAGCTGCACCCTGTGGAGTCTGGATTCCACACAAGTACAGCCTGTAACTTCCTGCAGTTGTTATCCAGCTTGTCATCAAATTGCATTTGGGGCCTTTTCTTTTTTTTTTTTTTTGAGATGGAGTTTCGCTCTTGTTACCCAGACTGGAGTGCAATGGCGCGATCTCGGCTCACTGTAACCTCCGCCTCCTGAGTTCAGGCAATTCTCCTGCCTAGCCTCCCGAGTAGCTGGGATTACAGGCACGTGCCACCATGCCCAGCTAATTTTTTTTTTTTTTTTTTTTTTTTTATTTTCAGTAGAGACGGGGTTTCGCCATGTTGACCAGGATAGTCTCGATCTCTTGACCTTGTGATCCACCCGCCTCGGCTTCCCAAAGTGCTAGGATTTACAGGCTTGAGCCACCGCACCCGGCCGGGGCCTTTTCAAGAAGCAGCTGTAGGAGCTCAGCTTTGCCCAAGGCTAAGTGGACTAAGGGTATGCTCTTCTTTTCCAGGAAGTTTTCCTAAGTTACACCAGCTGCCCGGAACCAACCCTCCTCAGGGGGGAGCCCTTGACTCAACAAGTTCTCAGTGGTTTGCAGATGTGCTCCTTGGTTAAGCCCATGGAGGTAGTGTCTTCCCCTTTGGACTGTAAGCCCTTAGCAGTGGGGTTTTATTTATTTTGCCTCCTTCCATGTTACCTTGTAGCAACAACTGACAGTTGTAAGGAACTTTCTGGTTTACAAAGTGCTTTTACTACTCTGGTCATTTATTTTTTTTGAGATGGAGTCTCACTGCGTTGCCCAGGCTGGAGTGCAGTGGTGCAATCTCAGCTCACTGCAACCTCTGCCTCCTGGGTTCAAGTGATTCTCCCACCTCAGCCTCCCCAATAGCTGGGATTACAGGCACACATCACCATGCCTGGCTAATTTTTGTATTTTTCTAGAGATGGGGTTTCACCATGTTGGTCAGGGTGTCCTCGAACTCCCGACCTCAGGTGATCCGCCTGCTTTGGCCTCCCAAAGTGTTGGGATTACAAGTGTGAGCCATTGTACCTGGCCTACTTTGGTCATTTTTGAGTCCTGTAACAACCTTGGAATGTGAGTATTGGCTCCAAAAGGTGAAATGACTTGGCTAAGAAGCACAGCTTGAAATGGCAGAGCTGGGCCAGGCGGGGTGGCTCACACCTGTAATCCTACCACTTTGGGAGGCTGAAGTGGGCAGATTGCTTGAGCTCAGGAGTTAGAGACCAGCCTGGACAACATGGCGAAACCCCACCTCTACTAAGAAAATACAAAAATTAGCCAGGTGCAATGGTGTGTGCCCATGGTCCCACCGATTCAGGAGGCTGAGGCAGGAGGATCGTTTAAGCCTGAAAGGTGGAGGTTGCAGTGAGCCGAGATTGCTCCAAGGCAATCTAGTCTTGCTCTCTTGGGCAACAGAGCAAGACTTTGTCTGAAAAAAAAAAAAAAAGAAAAGAAAAGAAAAGAAAAAACGTTGCAGAGCTAAGACTCAAAAACAGGTCTCCCAGCTCTAGTCACAGAGTCTGCCCTTCTGCTTGACACTACCTGAGCACTGTTACTGTTAGTAAGTTAGACAAAGAACAAATCAGTTTGAATGGGGGCTAGACACTTTCTAGAAAATGCTTTCCTGGGAAAGTAGATGATAGTGAAGACCTCTGTGCCTGGATCTATGTTAATGCAATTGGAAGCATTAAGTACATCAACCAACCTCAGCAACCTTGACACCACCTTAGACTTCTCACTCACTCTTTTGATACCCTTGCAAAATCTGCTGGGGCAGGTCATATTCCACATATTCTACAGATAGCACCCAAGAGAGGAAGTCATTTAGTGTGAGCTGAGAGTTTAAAAAGAGATAAGAAGGAGGCTGAGTACAGAGAGAAGAAAGGGGTTTAGGAAACAGAAGGCTGTCTGAAGGTCACTTGGCTTCTAGAGTGCAGAGTTGCCTGCCCCTGGGAAGAGGGCATGAGGTAA
The DNA here is from genome assembly GCF_048565385.1 of Saimiri boliviensis. Lineage (NCBI taxonomy): Eukaryota > Metazoa > Chordata > Mammalia > Primates > Cebidae > Saimiri > Saimiri boliviensis. The sequence goes on from NC_133459.1 coordinate 45,407,786, forward strand.
GGTAGACCACCACCAGGAGACCTGTGCTTCCCTAACCTTGAGAGCAAGTCCCTCTCCATAGGGGTGCCCAGAGGACACAGTGTAGACTGCTGGCTCGGAGACAAACTGAGAAGAGTGAGAAAGTTCCAGCAATCAATCCCAGCTCCAAAGGGGTGTGAATCTCCCAACTGAGCTCTATAGCTGAGTTCCCATCAATCCCTCACCCTCCAACACCCCTCCCCAGCCACTGCTGCCTGCCTGGCTCTCCATATATCACCTGCCTCTGCTCACTCACCACAGGTGAGACAAAATGCACGTAGGATGGATGGAGAGTTTCAGCCTGCACAGGCAACACACAATTCTCTGTGCAGCTGCAGGGGCCAGGCACAGATAATCCAGTGTAACAGATAATCCAGCATTTGTTTCCAGGAGTCATGAGCCAGCGAAATTCTCAGCTTTTGAAATCAAATAAGGAAAACATCTGAACTCCAAGCATTAGGGAAAGCTTTCATCTCTTGCCCCATAGAGGTCTTACCTAAGGGCATGCTGGGAATAGCTAGTCTCATCCAAGAAATCTTTACTAGAGGTAGACAATAATAAAATCCTTGTCTTTTTTTTTTGAGACAGAATTTTGCTCTTGTTGCCCAGGCTGGAGTGCAATGGAGCGATCTTGGCTTACTGCAACCTCTGCCTCCCGGGTTCAAGCGATTCTCCTGCCTCAGCCTCTCAGGTAGCTGGGATTACAGGCATGCGCCACCATGCCTGGCTAATTTTGTATTTTTAGTAGAGATGGGTTTCTTCATGTTGATCAGACTGGTCTTGAACTTCCAACCTCAGGTGATCCACCCACCTCAGTTTCCCAAAGTGCTGGGGTTACAGGTGTGAGCCACAGTGCCCGGCAAATCCTTGTCTTTTCCAGATATTTTCCAATTGGATTGCCTTGAAGTGCAAAGACGATTTGGAACGAGATAGAAGGACTGCTGCTACCAAAACCCTGTGTGACCCTGGGGAAGTCACTTGACCTGGTTTGGAGCCTTTTTCTTCGGGTGCAAAGTAAAAGTAAAATCACTAACTTATTATAGGAGTTCTCAAATCAGGCTGAGTTTCCGAATTACCTGGAGAGCTAAAAAAGAAAAGAAAAATATTAAGTTGGTGGAAAGTAAGTGTGTTTTTGACATAAACGGCAAAAACTGTAATTACTTTTGCACCAACCTAATAGTTTCTCAGCCCCGTCCCAGGCCAACAGAATCTATATCTCAATGGTGAAACTCAAGAATGAACAGCTTTGACAAGTTCATCAGGTGTTTCTGATGCTCAGCCAGGTAGGAAAATGACAAGGTTGGATGGATTTGGTCTCTTTAAACTGTCAACAGTTATGTTTAATGAGTTGCCAAGGAACTAAATACATAGACATCTGTAACCAGGAATAACTGTGTCTCAGATAAGCCATCTACAAATAATCAGGCAGGCCTGTATGTTGGCCCCAAACTCCAGATGTTACCTGGCTCCTGACCTAGATGTTAGCTTCCAGGCTTTGGGTCTGGGCAATAGAGTGAAAATTCAAATCAAAATGACTGAAACCAGCCAGATGAAATGGGGCTATGTGTGGAGGTCCAAAGGACTAAAGTTCCAGGTAGGAAAAGCCGTGTTTGACAACAGATTATGGGAAGATAGCAGAAGGTGGGAGTAAGGACAAGGGCCAGGAAGAGGTGAAGTGGAGTCAGTGAGATGACCTCAGTAAGTGGCTATGTCGGGAAGTGACTTCCAGGTGGACCCTGCCAACTCCCAAGGGACAGTGACCCAGAATCCACTCTGATTACCCCACAAGGCCATGTTGGGCTAAACTCTAGGCCCCAACTATGAGGCAGACACTGGTGACACTAGCTAGTCTGTCCAGATGCAGGTGAGCCAGAAGGGAGGGGCTAGGGTTTGGAGTCATATAACTAAAGACAGACAGTTCTGCTGAAGAGATGCCAAAGCAACTTGAGAGTTATCTTTGCTTATCAGCAGGAGAGATGGTTAGGTAGAAAAGTGAAGACTCTTCTGGGAGGTTCCATCCACAGCAGGCAGAAGGAGGTGAGGATAGTGAGAAGAGGCCAGATTTCGGCTAGGGGTTGGGAAAAACCTGCTTAGAGCTGTCTCGGCATGGTGCAGGTTGGTTAGTGGGTAGAGAGTTCCCAGTCCCTGGGAAGATTTTAAACAGTTGTCCAGTGTCTGAGTGGTGCTGTAGAGAGGCCTACAATGGTGGGTGGGAGATTAGACTAAACCAGGGATTTTTTTTTTTCAGTCTGTCTTGAAAATTGTTTCTTCAGATGACAGTTTAAGAGAAGCCCAGTAAATAAAAGACTGATTCTCTGGTTGAGTTGGGGGTCAGACTCCCAGGGTCCCCATCTCTAAGGGGACTTTAAGATTTCTTTCTTTTTTTTTTTTTTTGAGACAGAGTTTCGCTCTTGTTACCCAGGCTGGAGTGCAATGGTGCAATCTCGGCTCACCGCAACCTCCGCCTTCTGGGTTCAGGCAATTCTCCTGCCTCAGCCTCCTGAGTAGCTGGGATTACAGGCACGCGCCACCATGCCCAGCTAATTTTTTGTATTTTTAGTAGAGACGGGGTTTCACCATGTTGACCAGGATGGTCTCGATCTCCTGACCTCGTGATCCACCCGCCTCGGCCTCCCAAAGTGCTGGGATTACAGGCTTGAGCCACCGCGCCCGGCCAGACTCTGTTTTTTTTGTTGTTGTTGTTGTTTGTTTGTTTGTTTGTTTGTTTTTTGAGACAGAGTTTTGCTCTTGTTACCCAGGCTGGAGTGCAATGGCGCGATCTCGGCTCACCGCAACCTCCGCCTCCTGGGCTCAGGGAATTCTCCTGCCTCAGCCTCTTGAGTAGCTGGGATTACAGGCATGCGCCACCATGCCCAGCTAATATTTTTGGATTTTTTAGTAGAGACGGGGTTTCACCATGTTGACCAGGATGGTCTTGATCTCTTGACCTCGTGATCTACCCGCCTCAGCCTCCTAAAGTGCTGGGATTACAGGTTTGAGCCACCACGCCCGGCGACTTTAAGATTTCTTGAAGCACAGTTTGAAAACTGGTGACTGGATAGTCTGTAAGGTTTTTTTCTTTTTTTTTTTTTTTTCTTTTTTTTGAGATGAGAGTCTTACTCTGTTGCTTAGGCTAGAGTGCAGTGGTGCGATTTTGGCTCACTGCAACCTCCACCTCCTGGGTTCAAGCAATTCTTCTGCCTCAGCCTCCTGAGTAGCTGGGACTACAGCCTCTGCCACCATGCCTGGGTAATTTTTGTATTTTTAGTAGAGATGAGGGTTTTTCCATGTTGGCCAGGCTGATCTCAAACTCCCGACCTCAGATGATCTGCCTGCCTTGGCCTCCCAAAGTGCTAGGATTACAGGTGTGAGCCACCATGCCCAGCTTGTGAGGTCTTTTTTAATGTTAAGGTTTGGCAAGACAACACAAGAACTTGAAAGTGCCAGACTGGTACTTTAAAATAATTTTCTTGCTCCAAAAGCTTGTTCATCATCTCTCAGTTCCTTCTGCTTACAAACCCTAGACCTGACTGCCTTCTCTGTTGGCCCCTTGGCTTGGTTTTCCACATGTAGCCTCCGCAGTAAGAGCAAGCAAAATGGTTACTGTCTTGGACTGGGACATAACCACAATGTTTTTGCTAGAGCTGGATCTCACTGTGCCAGGGATGTTTGTAGGCTCAGGGGCTCTGGTCACTCAAATGGAGTTTATTCAGCATCCACAGGGTATCTTTTCCCTGTCTGTCGGGTTTTGTGCTGGACATTTGGAATATAATGTCCAGTAAGATATAATTCCAGTCTCCAAGGGCTATTCAGTCTGGTGGGGAAGCTAGCCTTGCAGGCAGGCCATGTGGAGGGGAATAGGTCTCAAGGAAAGCTTCTTGTAGAGATACTATAGTGAAGCTTTCAATTAACTTAGGTTAATTGAAACTTAACTTGGAACGGGCATTTGAAGCGGGCAAATGTATTTGAAAAGAGCAGAACAGGCCAGGCGAGGTGACTCACACCTGTAATCTCAGCACTTTGGGAGGCCAAGGTGGGTGGATCATGAGGTAAGGAGTTCAAAACCAGCCTGGCCAACATGGTGAAACTCTGTCTCTACTAAAAATGCAAAAATTAGCCAGGTGTGGTGGCGGACACCTGTAATCCCAGCTACTCGGGAGGCTGAGGCGGGAGAATAGCTTGAACCCAGGAGGCAGAAGTTGCAGTGAGTCGAGACTATGCCATTGCACTCCAGCCTGGGCTACAGAGAAAAAAAAAAAAAGCAAAACAGAGGTAGGAAGGAAGAGCACAATGTGTTTAGGGAACAGCCAGTCATCCAGAATGGCTGGAGCTAAAGGAGTGGGTAGGAAAGGCACAAAATGAGCCTGGAGAAGACACCATGCACTGGATCCTGAAGCTCCTGTGAGATGATCTAAAAGGACTTTGTCCTGAAAGCTCTGGGGAACCTGTAATGATTCATAAGCGGTTTGAACCAATTTTTCTTGTAGATATTCCAGTTCCTAAGGCCTGAAGAGCTCAGAAGTAGCCCTGTTCCAGCGAATGTGAAGAATAAGCCTGCTCAGTGGACATTACAAATGATCCTATTAAGTGTGGAGCATGGACAGTCATCTATTCTTGAGTTGGCTCCTGATGCAGACAGCAACCTTGAAGTCATCTCTTCCCTTTCTGTGCTCCTGCTCTCCCTTTTAGCAGAACAAGGATAAGGATGTTGTTATCATCCTGTCCGATCAGAAGAATTGACAAGACCAAAGTTCTCCAAAGGAAGTTCTCCCTAGTTAGAACGTGATGTCTTGCAAAATTGTCTGGAGGAATCAGAGGTATATAATGCATGCATTTCATTCTTCGTTTTTTAGTTACCAGCAAGAAAATTGGGAGACATGTTTCTCAGGGCTGGTTCCAGAGCCAGCCAACCATGGCTTCTTTTTCTTTTTGAGACAAGATTTCACTCTGTCACCTAGGCTGGAGTGCAGTGGCACAATATGGGTCACTGCAACCTCCATCTACCAGGTTCAAGTGATTCTCGTACCTCAGCCTGAGTAGCTGGAATTACAGGTGTGTACCACTATGCCCAGCTAATTTTTGTATTTTTAGTCGAGACGGGGTTTTGTTACGTTGATCAGGCTGGTCTCTAAGTTCTGGCCTCTACCTGGCCTCCCAAGTGTTGGGATTACAGGCGTGAGCCACCTTGCCTGGCTGGTTGCTCTCTTTTCTGAGCTGGAGTTGGGGCAGGAGGGTACAAGGAGAGGGCAGCACATGTCACCAACCAGCAGATTCCCACCAACCTCATAGGGTTGTTAGGATTGAGATAATCCACGTAAGGGTTTGGCACAGTGCCTGGTATATGGTAAGCCCTCAGTAAAAGTTAGTGGTTATTATTAATATGTATACAGTCAAGTAAGTGTTGCTTAACAATGGGGACTACAATCTTTAGGTGGTCTAGGCTATATTTACACAAATCTAAATGATATATAGCCTATTGCTCCTAGGCTGCAAATGTGTACAGCGTGTTACTGTGTTGAATACTGTGGGCAACTGTAATATAATGGTAAGTACTTATCAATACATATCTAAACATAGAAAAGATAAAGTAAAAATACAGTATAAGATAAAAAATGATACTGCTGTATAGGGCACTTACAATGAATGGGGCCTGCAGGACTGGAAGTTGTTCTGTGTGAGTCAGTGTGTGAGTTTTGAGTGAATGTGAAGGCTGAGGACATTACTGTACACTACAGTAGGCTTTATAAACACTGTACACCAAATTTATAAAAACATCTTTCTGGCTAGGTGCGGTGGTGCACACCTGTAATCCCAGCACTTTGGGAGGCTGAGGTGGGTGGATCACCTGAGTAGGGAGTTCAAGACTAGCCTGACCAACATGGAGAAACCCCATCTCTACTAAAAATACAAAATTAGCCGGGCGTGGTGGCACATGCCTGTAATCCCAGCTGCTTGGCAGGCTGAGGCAGGAGAATCTCTTGAACCCAGGAGGCGGAGGTTGTGGTGAGCCAAGATCGTGCCATAGCACTCCAGCCTGGGCAACAAGAGCAAAACTCTGTCTCAAAAAAAAAATTTTATTTTCTTTCTTCAATAAGCTTAGCTTACTGTAACTATTTAACTTTATAAACTTGTTAATTTTTAAAATGTTTGGACTATTTTATAATTATGCTTAGCTTAAAACAAACATCCTATATAGCTGTACAAAATATTTTCTGTCTTTATTCTATAAGCTTTTTTCCTATTAAAAAATTTTATTTTTTGCTTTAAACATTTTGGTTAAACGTGAAGACACAAACATGTACATTAGTCTAGGCCTACACGGGATCAGGATCATCAACATTACTAACTTCCACCTCCACATCTTGTCCCACTGGAAGGTCTTCAGGGACAGTAACACACATGGAGCTGTAATCTCCTATGAGAACAGTGCCTTCTTCTGGAATAACTCCTGAGAGACCTGACTGAAGTTGTTTTACAATTGACTTATTTTATTTTTTTGAGATGGAGTCTCACTCTGTCTCCTAGGTTGGAGCGCAGTCATTTGATCTCGGCTCACTGTGACCTCTGCCTCCGGGTTCAAACAATTCTCCTGCCTCAGCCTCCTGAGCAGCTAGGATTACAGGTGTGCGCCACCACACCCGGCTAATTTTTGCATTTTTAGTAGAGATGGGGTTTCACCACGTTGGCCAGGCTGGTTTAGAATTCCTGACCTCATGATACGTCCACCCCAGCTTCGCAAAGTGCTGGGATTACAGGAGTGAGCCACTGCACCCGGCTATTTTTTATATGTAGAAGGAGCACATTCTAAATGGTAAAAAGTGTAGTAAATACATACACCAGTAATAGTCATTTACTATTATCAAGCATTATATATTGTACTTAATTTTATGCACTATACTTTTTTATTTTTTGAGATAGAGTCTTGCTCTGTCACCCAGGCTGGAGTGCAGTGGTGCCATCTCAGCTCACTGCAGCCTCAACCTCCCGGGTTCAAGGGATCCTCCCACCTTAGCCTTCTGAGTAGCTGGGACTACAGGCGTGCACCACTACACTCAGTTAATTTTTAAATATTTTTGTAGAGACGAGGTCTCACTATGTTGTCCAGGCTGGTCTCAAACTTCTAAACTCAAGGGATCCACCTGCCTTGGCCTTCCAAAGTGTTGGGATTACAGGTGTGAGCCACCATATCTGGCCCCCATACACTATACTTTTATACAACTTGAAGTACAGTAGATTTATACCAGCATCACCACACATAATACATTGTGCTATAACATTAGCACAGCTATGATGTCACTAGGCAATAGGAATTTTTCAGCTCCATTATAATCTTATGGGACCACGGTTGTATATGCAATCCGACTTGACCAAAACATTGTTGTGTAGTACATGACTAGCTTGGGAGGCCAGCTCTGAACCCACAGTACCTCTTGTCTCTTGACAGAAACACATAGCCTCTGAGACTTTCTGTCTACCTGTTGTTCCCCATTAAGCCATAAGTGCTTCGTGGGTGGGTACCTAGTCTGGCAAGCTTTGCATCCTCCACAGCATGCAGTAGAGTTCCTTAACTCTCTTTGCCTCTCTTCTGAGATGGCACTGATCAGTTTATCTTGTACTGTAATCATGCATGTCAGGGCCATGCCCCTGAACTGCGGGCTCCTAAAAGGTAGATACTGAACCTTTATATCTGTCCAGAAACAAGTACATTCTTAGCTTGGCTCTGCTTCAGGTGTTAACACTTGCTGTTCTCTTTACTTGGTTCTCTTTCCCCAGCTAACGAATCAGCTGCCATTGCTGCAGAGATGCCTTTCCTGATTAAGTTTTGCCTCCATTCCATAGTCTATAATATTAGTTTTTAATTTTCATAGCACTACCATATTTGAAATAATTTTATTGGCTTGTCTTCTTTACAAGCTATAAACTACATGAGAACAGCAGCCTTATTTGCCATGTTCATTGCTATATTATCCAGTTTTTTTTAACAGTGCTTGGCAAATAGGTGCTCAGTAAGTGTGAGTGAATGCTGACTCAATGCCAAATCAAATGACTGGGAAGTGAGCATTAATATCTCTTCTCCAAGACTGAACAAAAGGTTAGTAAGGAGAATGCAAAATAAAACATGTGGCTCCAGCTTCCAAACGGGTTGAAGAAAGAAGTGCCAGTATGATCATCTGAGAACAAGACAAAGCAATCTATAATCAGGTGTAGGTGTGAGGCACAGAATCAGAAGCAAGAGAGAAACAGGCAGTGGCTGAAACACAGCATGAGAGCAGGAATCATACCCTACTCATCTTTCTGCGTCTAGCACTTAACATAGTGGCTGCAGAATAGATGCTGTGAGCAACTGTTAAGTTGTACTGTGTAATGGTCCACCAAGGTAATGCCAGTGGATTAGGTGAGGTACAGAAACTGTGTATAACTTGGTATTTTGGTTTGCAAATATTCCCACTCAACAAATTCTCAATCCATGTGTATTAAGAGATTCTTTTAAATCTAAGGTATTTAAATAAAGGTACATACACAAGACAATGTTTTGGCTGAAATCCATGTTACCTATTTATTCAACAGAAAACTAAGTATCTTCTATGGTCCAGGCCATGTCCTTGGCACTGGGAACAGAGATAAATCCTGGCTCTCAAGGAGCTCACAGTCTAGTTGGGGGAAAAAGACACAAGAATAAATAAATATAAAGTATTTGGAGTTTGCAAAGGGGCCACTATAGGAGACAAAGAGCAGAGGAACCTAAATAATCCTATAGTTAGCATCCACAGGAAAGAAAGACCTGGCAATGTACATTTTTGTAAAGAAGAAATAAGGCAATGGTTATCAAAGTGTGGTTGGCTAATTACCTACTTTAGAATTATCTGGAGCACATATTAACAAGTAGATTCCCAGTCCCTTCTGTACAATCTTGATTTAGTGCAGGGGGGTAGGGTTGAGGCCTGAGAATCTGCATTTTAAAAGCATTCTAGGTGATTCTACTGCATTTTAAAGTTTGAGAACTGATGAGATAAAGTTTGTTCTTTTAACTGGAATAAAGAATGATCTACACATCTGAAATGCTAACTTGTATTAGTCTTTAATAAGGGGCAAGGGAAGTAAAGGATGGTAGTTGATATTTTCTAATGTAGTGAAGTTAATTTTACTCTCACAATAATCCTATGAGGTAGATATTATTATCCCTATTTTTGATGGAAAAAAACCCAGAATTAGATAGGTAAAGCAATTTGTTCAACAGTATAGAGCTAATGAATAGAAACACTAACATACGAACCCATATTCACTTAATTCTAAAGCCTGTCCACTTTCTCTAACATCATCCATGCTAGCTAGCACCAGGGGACAAACTGACTGATCAAATGGTACAATTTTCTTTGAGTTCTTTGCCAGATCTTTCTAGGTAAATAAATACAAAGAACAGCTACATGTAGTTTAGTCATGCCCAACATAATTATCCATGGACACATCCTTCTTGGCAGGTAGGCACTGAGGGCAAAGCCAGAAGGAGTGATTAAAACGAATGGCCATTTCTTAATTTTTTTTTTTTTTTTGAGACAGAGTCTCACTGTCACCCAAGCTGGAGTGCAACGGTGTGGTCTCGGCTCACTGTAACTTCCTCCTCCCAGGTTTAAGCGATTCTCCCACCTCAGCCTCCCAAGTAGCTGTGACTATAGGTGTATGATACCACACCTGGCTAATTTTTGTATTTTTAGTAGAGATGGGGTTTTACTATGTTGGCCAGGCTGGTCACAAATACCTGACCTCATGATCTGCCTGCCTCGGCCTCCCAAAGTGCTGGGGGATTACAGACGTGAGCCACTGTGCTTGGCCCTTTCTTACTCCCTTTTCCATCATTTCCTCACCTGCTGGAGGAGATGTAACAATGTATCATGTAAGGCTAATAAATGGGTCCATCTGGAGAGAAAAGCAAACATAACTGGATACCCATAAAAACAACCCCATGTGATGTCAAAAATTCTTTGGACCCAAAACATTCAGAAGGTCAGAAGGCATTTAATGAAAATGGAAGGGCTGATAAGACTCAAGTTTCTCAAAAGATAAACTGCCAGGACCAGAAGCAGGTCCAGAATTTACATTAGGAAACAGCTGAACCTTTAGAGAAATACTGAAAAGATAGCAGCTTCCCCAGGTTAAACAAATACTGTCTGTCTCTCTTAATACATAGACTCAAAGGTACAACAAAAGAGACACAGCTCAGAGAATAATGAAATGTCCATTCTATTTAAAGAGCTTAGGGACAGGCCCAACCTACAAAAAGTCTTCTGGAAGAAAACACACACAAACTGCAAATATTGCTTAAATTCCCACTCACCACATTCAGCATCATCCAACCAGATCTTAAGCTGGAGCAGCAAAGTGGAGCATGTTAGATCAATAAAGAAATGTCAGGCCAGGTGCAGTGGCTCACACCTGTAATTCCAGCACTTTGGGAGGCCAAGATGGGTAGATCACTTGAGATCGGGAGTTCGAGACCAGCCTGGCCAACATGGAGAAACCCCATCTCTACTAAAAATACAAAAATTAGCCTCGTGTGGTGGCATGTGCCTGTAATCCTAGCTACTTGGGAGGCTGAGGCAGGAGAATCACTTGAACCAGGGAGGTAGAGGTTGCGGCGAGCTGAGATTGCACCACTGTACTCCAGCCTAGGCAAGACAGAGTGAGACTTCATCTCAGGAAAAAAAGAAAGATAAAGAAATGCCACAGTAAAGGCAGCTGACAACAATACTGGGGGCTTTGGGTTCAGAAGGCTGGTGTGTAACCACGGTCCTTTCCTATTACTGAGCTTGGTGCCACAACAGTGACACTAAAAACAAAAGATGGGTTTCCAGCACTGGAGAGCAACTTTCTTATTTCTGGCATTCCAAGCAACTGTTGAGTCCCAAGATGATTTTTGATAAAATCAGCCCATAGCCCTGATACTATGGACAGTACATAACTTAGATTTCATTATTTTGTATAACAAAGATTGTAAGCCAGACTTAAAAAAAAATTATTGCTGTATTTTCCCCACATCCAAATTTGGGAACAATTACTTTCACCCACTTTTTTGTATCATGTTTAGAGTTGTTTTAAAAAAAATAATGCAAATCTGGATTAATCTTCGTCTTACAAAAGCATTTTATTTACACTGCACTGATTCACTCCTTCAAACACACAGCTTCTAACAGGTGGAGTTAGAGAAGTGGGTGGAAAACCTATGGCTTAATAGTATGCAGGCCCTGTACCTGTTTTATCTAAATATATCTGAAATTGGCTGATACCCCAAGCCAGCTATACTAAAGGCATCTCTAGAGGGCATCATCTAGATGAAGTCTTTATCTTGATGGGTATATCTGGTTATTCTACAGTTTGAACAGGATGTTTGGCTTACGGTTTTGTCCAGCGGACTGGTGCATGGGAAGCATTAAAGCCCATATCTAACTACAGCAGGTCTTCAAGCTTATTATCCTGTCACGAGTTTATAAAGATGACAAACTCATCATTTGGGAGCTATGAGGTCAAAATGGCCAGAATGCAACTGCGTTGTTACACTGTGCAAAATAAGTCAACTGTTTTGCATGTCCTTGGTTGTCTTTTGTTGTAACTTGAAACACTTAAAAAAGGAAACCTCAAGTATGCTGAGATAATTTTCAGAATGTTCGGGTATCTTCATTCCTGAATATCAAGTAATAGGGCTCATCTCCATGACTGCTTGCAATAAGCACATAGGGCAACTCATTACCAACTGCTCATTATAGATGCTGAGCTCTTAAGTTCTTGAGGAGTGGGTGGGCTCTAGACTATCAAGGACTAAGCCAACTAGCAAGTGCAAAACTACAACCTTTTATGGCTTGATAGAAGTCATTCTCCATCATTTTTCATAGTCCTTTTTTTTGGACTATGGTAAAGGGCCAACCTGTACACTTCTACGTCTTATTTTGGTTCTGGGCACATTTCAGTTCTGCTCCAAGTCCGCTTTGCTCCAATTCAGCGATGACAGACATATATTTGAACTCATTTGGTCTGAGGTTAAAGGTCTCCACTAACCCGTAGGTCTCTTTCCGGTCAGTAGCATAGAAGAGCTGAACTTGGTTGGCGATGCACTGTGCCTCAGCAACATTCTGTGAGGTAAGGTAAAAAGAATAATGAGGTCCTTTCTTGCACAGGGCCACAAAGCTCTTGTCTGAGTTCTGTGTTGGGTGGGGGCCCACGCCTAAGAGTCACCACTTCCAGAAAGTTTCCTTAACTTCCTGATGTCCCTAGTCTTTGTTAGGTGCCCCTTCCCTGTGTACCAAATCATCCTGTGCTTACCACTATCATAGTATTTATCATACTGTATTATATTTTTCTTTTTTTTGGTCTATTTTCCCTAGTACAAATTCCTCAAAGACATAGACCGTGGTTTGTTTTATATCTCTGCACACAGTGACATCTGGTGAATGTTTACTGAATAAATTAATGTACATGTTCACATTATTCCTCTTCATGCAGTTCCTTAATAATTGTTAAATATGTCTCAAGAGGGAAATAAGAGAGCAATGGTTACCCAGCTCTAAGAACCAGTTTGTGAGTGAGAACTAAGTTCTTGACTAATCAGATGACATACACTTGAATAAAACCTATTATAATACCACTCAGAAAAGTACTCCCAGAGCCGGCTGTAATGGTTTCAAAATTTGCCCACAAATTTTATGATACTCCTCCCTTTGACAGAGCCTAATTTTCCTTTCCTTGAGTGAGGGCTATACTCAATGACTTCCTGCTAACAAATAGACTATGACAAAATGGCTGGGGGCATTGGTGTGAGCCTGTAGTCCTAGCTACTCAGGAAGCTGAGGTGGGAGGACTGCTTGAGACTGTCTGGGTAATGCAGTGAAACGCTATCTCTTAAAAAAAAAAAAGACTATGAAAAATGATGGAAAATGACTTCTATCAAGTCATAAAAGGTTGTAGCTTCTCTCTTGTTATCTGACTAGTTGCCATGTTGTGAGGACACTCTAGCAGTCCTATGGAAAAGCCAACATGAGGCCTCTCCCAAGAGTCATGTGAGAGGGGCTGGATGTGGATGCTCAAGCCCAATCAACCTTTGGGATGACTGAACCCTTAGACAACATCTTGAGAGCAACCTCGTAAGACTCTAAGCCAGAACCACTCAGCTAAGCTGCTCCTCAATTCCTGAACCACAGAAACTCTGAGGTAATAAATGTTTGTTGTTTTAAGCCACTAGATTTTGTAATAATTTGTTATGCAGCCATTTATAACTAATATGTCAGCAAAGGCCCAGGGAAGAGAAGGGGCCACCTTTAAAGCTCAGTAGCAGGCCACTCTACATGACAGAGGCGGAGAAATTAGCTAGATATGGTAGCATGAGCCCATAGTCTTAGCTACTTGGGAGGCTGAGGCAGGAGGATCACTTGAGCCCAGGAGTTTGAGGCTGCACTGAGCTAAAGTCATGCTAATACACTCCAGCCTGGGTAACACAGCAAAACTCTATCTCTAAAAAAACTATATAAAAATAAAAATTAAAAAATGAGATGGGGAAAAGGACATAGTGTACACTTTCAAACCTTGCAGAAGAGTCACCTCAGACAACCCTAACTTTTGCCATACTTTCTGCAGTTCCAGTTGGTCAGAAGTACTTGTCCATTATTATCACTGTGTTCATATGGCCAAAATTAAACCTCAAAAGATAATGGAAAATTCCCACTAAAAACTGACTGCCAAAAGTGTGCTATGTCTAGCTAGAAAATGATGAAGATGGGTTTATAAATAACATAGGCTGTGCTCCACCTCTATTCCCTCTGTGGGACTTTCAGGTCATTTCTCATGAGCAGGCACTAATCTCTGAGACTGCATCTTCAATCAAAAACCTTTTCCCAAAAAGCTGGCTATTTCAAATTAATAGAATTTTAAAGCTAGAAAGGACCTCAGAGATCACCCAGTTCTCATTTAATAGGCTAGGAAACCAAGGTAGATGAGGTTCAGGGATGGGCCCAAGGTCAAGTAGCCAGCCAAGGTCACAGCCAGGATCAGACCTCTAGACTCTCTGGCTGGTATACCCCCCACTTCATCCTGCTTTTGTTTCTTGTAAGGCAAGATAATTAAGATTGATTAAGGGCAATAACTCTACTTCATCCATTTTACCTTTCTTAAATTCACCGATGCCTCAAGAGCAAATCATTTCTGAAGCAAGTGCACTGCCGTAATCTGAGGATACTACCACTCTCTCAGCCCCTGGTCTACAGGGCCTCTGACATCAACTTTTATCTGAAGCTGGGGGTGATGAAGGTAGGAGTAAGTTCAGCTGTGTTCACCCTAGAACACTGCTGTTCAAACTATTCTACAGAATCCTAGGGGCTTTGTGGAGGTGACTCAGGTCCCTTCTGTTTTAGCTGTCATATCCTGGGGTTTTAAATAATCAGATTTTGGTTGGATAAAGGGATCCTCCTACTACTTTAAAGAGAAGTTTGAAGACCACTAGTGCAGTGAGTAGGAAGGTAAGACACAGGGAGAGATGTCTATCTCTCATGGAGGGTTATAGAAACGCAACCCCCACCACCCTTATTCTCCCCCTGCCTTTTGTTCTCTTGGCTCTCAACATGAAACAATAGTCACCTCTTTTCCAAGACCCAATAAGATAAATACACTAACTTCCTGTGCGCGCAGTAAAGAGGTATTTTAACAAACTTGATTCCTCCCTCTCTTTCAATCTTTAAATCTATCATCAATGCACGAAGTCCTGCCTATTTTATTTCCTACATATTTCTGGGGTCATTCTCTTTCTTCCATCTCTACTACCACTGCTCTGGTTCAAGTTTTCACCACTTCTTGTGCAGACTATTGCAACTGACTTCTAAATTATCATACTGACCAGACTTGAACTGCAGAATGTTTAGGAAGCAAATAATTAAGGTTAGTGATCTTAAAATCCAACTCCTTATGGGTTCTTCTCTATTCAAATCCTTTAACGACTCTTTGCATGCCCTTACGGTAAAGCCAAATCTCTAAACACAACCCACCAAACCTCCTTATATACACAGACACAGACACAGACACAGACACAGACACACACACACACACACACACACACACACACACACACACGATACCAAGCTCTTTATAATACTCCAAGTCATTTTACATCTCTTATTATTTACTTATGTTATTCCCTCTGTCAGAAATATTTCTCCCCTTCTTTATTGGGCTAAACTCCTGCTGGTGTTTGAAGGTTCAGCCCGGGTGTCATCTCCAGGAAATCTTACTCCCTTTGGCCAGGGATACCACCCCACTCTCTACCCTTAGAGCCTTCTGCATGTCTATCCTAGCATTTACTGCATTTCATTGAAATCATCTATTGACATAGATGTGGAGCCAAATAAAGCTAGGTTTTTTAATATTCCGTTAGTTTTTCAGCATTAAAGTTAGTTGAGAAGAAACTTCTAGTTTCCATGTATTTCTATTCATTTGAGGTTAATGCTTTGTACCACAGTT
The DNA here is from genome assembly GCF_048565385.1 of Saimiri boliviensis. NCBI lineage: Eukaryota > Metazoa > Chordata > Mammalia > Primates > Cebidae > Saimiri > Saimiri boliviensis. The sequence continues at coordinate 45,423,296 of NC_133459.1, forward strand.
GGAAACACTATGCCTAAAGTGCACAGTTCATACATGAGTATACAGGGGATCATATATTTATGTTATACTTCTAAGTTTCTCTTCTTTAAGTCATGAACAATAAGTTCTAACATGTCTAGTTCTATATTGACTACATTGGAACCTCACAATCAAGCTGATTTATACAACACAAATATATATTATCTTGTCTGCTCTCAAATGTTAAAAGGCCAGGAAGCAAATTTTAACAATGATGAGAGCTATGCAGCAGTTTGAGACCCCCAGAGTGAGGTGGTAAAAATGGCAAAAAGCAGAATGGGCCTCCTCTGACCTCTGGGATCCACGTTTAATACGATTAGATGCTGCGCTTTGCCAAAGACCAGAAAATATAGTACAGTCTCTATTTGTCACTCACTCACATGATCAGATTATTTCCTATCTGCTCACTTTCAACTTCCACAACCCACTAGGACTCAAAATTCTTATTGTCTCTAACCTCCCTTATATTTTCACTTTCCTCATTACCCAGCTTCCATTCTGTGGTCAATAATCACTGCTTTGCATTCACCTTTACTTCCCTTCAGGCCACAGATAATATGTAAATAAATGAAAATGGCTGTGTTCCAATAAAACTTGAAATACTACTTTTCTTTAATGATAGTCTTTATTATTAAATAAATAATTTCTTTATTTCTATAACAATAAAGAGTTTTTCCACCTAACCATTTAAACAGATAGGAAACATTCTTTTTAATTTATTTATTTTTAATTATTTTATAAAGATGGGGTTTCACCATATTGGTCAGGCTGGTCTTGAACTCCTGACCTCAGGAGATCCACCCACCTCAGCCTCCCAAAGTGCTGGGATTACAGGTGTGAGCCACCGCACCCGGCTAAGATAGGAAACATTCTTAACTTGCAGGCCTTATAACAACAAGCAGTGGGCTGGATTTGGCCCACAGGCTGTAGTTTGCTGACACTTGTCCTAGACAACAATTTTGTACTTCCTCTTTTTGACTCAAGAGTCCAACATTTTCCCAACCTTGCTTTCAGCTGATAACTTTTCTTTCTTTTCACTGAGCTACCTGCAGAAAACTTATATCACTACCTCTATCCATCTAATTATATCAGTGTCTTTACACTCTGGCTTCTCTCCTGCTGATATTCCTGGTAAAGATCAACCTGCATTACCAGACTTGCCTACTCAAACATATCACTTCTTCCCCTATATCATCAATTATTTCCCTTTCTACTGGATCTTTCTTTTGAGACAGGGTCTGGGTCTGCCATTCAGGCTGGAATGCATGGCGCAATCTCAGCTCACTGTAACCTCTGCTGCTGGGGCTTAAGTGATCCTCCTATCTCAGCCTTCTGAGAAGCTGAGATTACAAGGTGCATGCCACCATGCCTGGCTAACTGTTGTATTTTTTGTAGACACAGGGTTTCACCATGTTGGCAAGGCTGGTCTCAAACTCCTGAGCTCAAGCGATCTACCCGCCTCAAGCCTCCCAAAATGCTGGGATTACAAGCATGAGCCACTGTGCCCAGCCTCTTACTGAACCTTTCCCATCAGCATACAAATATGCTATCTTTCTCATATTTGAAACAAAAGATACCCTTGGCTGTACTTCTCCACCTCCAGCTAATACCCCATTCTCTCCTTCCCTTTATAGAAATGTCCCTTGAAAGAGTTTCTAAGCTGATTCTTCATAGGTTCTCTTTCCATCCTCTCTTAAATCTACTCCAATCACACTTTTATGAAACTGCTCTTATAAGGCCCCCAGTGACTTCCATGTTTGTGAAATCAGTAAATTCTCAGCCCTCATCTCATTTGCCCTAACAAACAAGGGAGATTTGGTGAGTTGGGCAGTCCCTATTCCTTGAAACATTCAATTTTAGCCTCTAGAGCTTTCTACAATCTTAACTTTCCTTCTACCTCACGACCATTCCTTCTTAATCTTTGAGGATGCTTCTTCATTTCTCAAGGGATGAAGACCCCTCTCTCAGTTCTTAGTTCTCTTCTCATCTCTATTTTTACTTACTTGCTTGGTGATTTCATTCAGTCCCATGGTTTTAAGTACAATCTGTACGCTGATAATTCCCATTTTACATATCTAGCCTGGACCTCTCCCATGAATCCAGGCTCATATATCTAATTGCCTACTACTTGAATATCTAATAGGCATCTCAGATTTAACACATCCAAAAGTGAGCTCCTGATTTCCCTATCAAACCTATTCCTCCTGCAATCTTTCCTATCTCAGTTAATGGCAACTCTATATTTTTGGACAGAATTTTGGGTAACTTTCAGTTGATGTGATGAATGGAAGCCTTTACGTGGAAGGAAGAATGGGAGAGATGGAACTGAATAGCTTCAAGAATAGGGAAGTAGAATCTTCATTGTGTCCTAGGTTTGTGGCTTACCGCTACTGTGATATTAGTTGAGTGACATCACTTCTTTCCCCCTATGCAGTTGGTAAGATAAAGAGAAAAAATAAGTGGGTATTGCAATTAAGACTGTTAGGGGGAAGTGTCCACTATTCGGGGACATTCTGAACTTAACCTCTGCCAGCTAAATGTGATCACAATGAGCAAGGACTAGACAAACAGAATGTACAGTAATCACAACACTGCTCCTGGCACCTGGATGTGCAGAGAGAACATAGTGGGCATCATCAGCTATGAGCATATGGCCAATGCTCTATCTCAGTGATTTCCATCTAGGAATGGGAAAAGCAGGAAAGAAAATCACTATAAATGATGAATGTTGTACACACGAACAGTATGAAGGAAGATAAAATATTGACAGCTATCCTAGGCTTCCCTACAACTCTTCCCTATAATTAACAAGCCATTTACTTGACTATTATTTCTCTCTTTTTTTTTTTTTGAGACAGAGTTTCGCTCTTGTTACCCAGGCTGGAGTGCAATGGCGCAATCTCGGCTCACCGCAACCTCCGCCTCCTGGGTTCAGGCAATTCTCCCGCCTCAGCCTCCTGAGTAGCTGGGATTACAGGCATGCGCCACCATGCCCAGCTAATTTTTTGTATTTTTAGTAGAGACGGGGTTTCACCATGTTGACCAGGATGGTCTCGATCTCTTGACCTCGTGATCCACCCGCCTCGGCCTCCCAAAGTGCTGGGATTACAGGTGTGAGCCACCGCACCTGGCTGACTATTATTTCTTATCTGAAACTCTTAGAGCCTGATGTGTCTTGGATTCAGAATTATTGAATTTTAGAAAGGTAATAGGTACAGACACTGTGTAACTGTATATTATGTGACTCCCCATACTCAAACACATTAATATTTCCCTAGTAAAATGCATAATACACCATACCAAGTGGGATTAATTATATAAATAGTTTCACATCAATTTAAAGATTTAGTTACCAAATGAGTTCAAGTTTACATAAGGTTTTGTGACCAAACGAGAACAAAAACATTTTGTTCTCAGAGCCCATGGGTTTCAGAATTGCGAATAAATGATTAAGGATCTGTACTAACCTCAGATCGGAAGATCTTGAGCAAGACAACTTTACTGTCAACTTTAAAATAAGTAAGAAACAAGCTATATGTAGCTCTCTGAAATTTCCTGAGCTTTGGCAGAAGAGTAATACCTTCAGTGCCACAAGGTAAATCCAAAGACTTTTACAAGTTAATTCTTACCAGAAATGTGGAATCCATTTCTGCAGTCATCAGCACTATGCCTTTTTCTTCCTTAAGTTCAGGATAGTGATATAAAATCAGCTGGCTGGCTGCAGCTTCCCCTCGGGTCTGCAAGGTGGAATGCTTATCAAGGCTCAATAAGGTACCATCACAACAAACTGCAATTTCAAAGCAATAGGGAGTCTAGAGGAAACTCTGGCTCTTAACAGCTCCTTGGGTGGCTAGTGAGTTGGAGGACTGGTATGTGGTAGTAAGGTCAGGCCTGTAAAGGCACAGTGAAACTGACAGTTTGCACAGTGTTATTTGTGTCTTCAACTGGAAAAGGTTTGGCTTTTTTCCCAGAAAATATTTACAACAGGCAGTGAATCCGTCACTGTGACTATATGTTTAAAAACAAAATGGCACAAGCAGCTACCAAATCAAGTTCTAAAGAAAGTAATATGCCTGTGTAATTGCCACTTTTATGGACTAGTGCATTTCACAGCTGAAATCTACTCCCCTTGGCTGGCTCTGAAGACTGAGCTCTTTTAAGCTGCAGCAGGAGCTGGAGAGTTTGCACATGAGTCAGATTTGTAATGCGCAGTTATAAAATATAATCTGGGTCAGGGCTGGGGGCGTGAAGGGGAGAAGGGGAGAAGGAAATGGAAACACCATAATTTTATGAAGAATGATCAGGGCACTGGTTACTAAACCTCAAGTCTAGACCATGTAGAAAGGATGGGTTCAAAGCTAAAGTCCCTATATAGCACAGGAGGAAACGACGACATTCAAAAGAAGATTCCTGGACCTTATCTCTAAAATTTCAGCAAGAGTCTTTTTAATTATATATATCCAACGATCACTAGGGTACTTGTAATAGTTCATTTTTCTTTAACATACTTCTAATGTTATACTGATCATTTTTGTTATTATTCTAATATTATATTAATCACTTTTATTGTAATTATGCTTCTGGATCTTTCTCCTATACTTGAATATTAGCTCCATGAAGGCAGGGATCTTGTCTTGTAGATCTCCAAGCCTTAGCACAGTTCCCAACACAATCCCATAATATTTAAAAGTTAGGGTTAAATCTAGTATTTAAAAGTTAATATTGTTTTATGGGAAATAAAGAACAAAAAGGAAGGAAGCAAACAAAATAACATTTACTAAACAAACCATTTAGCATGTTGGAAGGTGTTGACTCAGTTAATAAAACACATTTAAGACCTGGAGCTCTCCTCAAGTGGCTTATAGCATGGGTTAAAAAAATAACTATCATAACTCAGGCATTTTTGTTAAAGTGAGGCACATGCAGCATATACAATTAGAGGTTTGGGGAAGTGACAAAAGAGAATCAGAAGTAGTCAAAGAAGGTGTTTTAGAGTCTTTTCCAATTTCTAGATATTGAGGAGGGCCTAGAAAACTAGCCCAACATAAAAAGTATGACAATTCATCAGTGCCACAACAATAAATGCTGGGAGTCAGCAGATATTCTATGTTCTTGGGCCTCAGCAAGGGTCCCTAGTCCCACCAAGAGGTAGTCCTCTTTAGAGGAAGGGCACAAGCCACCTACCTGAATATTTATAAGTGCAGTGAAGTGGAGTTCAGTACCTGTCCATTGTCCTACGAAGAACTCATAACCTTCCCTTCTTGGCAGAGCACACAGAAACTGTGAAAAACAGATACACAAGGAGATGGATGAATAAATAAAATCATTTGCTCTATATCCAAACCACCTTTAACATTTGTTCTGTTTCCTCCATATTTGGTTTTTAAAACACTTTTTTTTTTTTTTTTAAGAATAAAGAAGAGGAAGAAAGAGAAAGAGGAAGAGGGAGAGAGGATGGGGGTATTGCTTTATTGCCCAGGCTAGAATGCAGTCTAAATATGGGTATGCCTATAATTGTCCTTAATAATGGAGACATGAAAGAAAATGAGGGAAGAGAATAACAAACAAGGAGCCAACCAAGATTTCATTTAAACTTCTAAATTGATATGATGTGGTACTGATAAGAGTGTATATTTTGTATATTTAAAGTGGAGAGTTCCATAAATGTTAATTACATTTACTTGTTCCAGATCTGAGTTCAAGACCTGAATGTCGTTAATTTTCTGTCTCATTGATCTGTCTAATATTAATGTTGAAGTCTCCCACTATTATTATGTGGGAGTCTAAGTCTCTTTATAAGTCCTGTATGTCTAGGTATTCCTGTATTGGGTGCGTATATATTTAGGATCTTTAGCTCTTCTTGTTGTTGCATTGATCCTTTTATCATTATATAATGTCCTTCTTTGCTTCTTTTGATCTTTGTTGCTTAATTGTAACTTCTGCTTTTTATTTTTTTATTTTAGCTCTCTGTTTGGTTGGTAAATCTTTCTCCATCCCTTGTTTAGAGTCTTTGTGTATCCTTGAATGTGAGATGGATCTGGATGCAGCATACTGATGGGTTTTAGTTTTTTATTCAAATTGCCTGTCTTTGGATTGGGGGATTTAGTCAATTTAAATTTAGAATTAATAATAATATATGTGAGTTTAATACTGTCATTAGCTGGCTATTTTGTCCATTAGTTGATGTAAATTCTTCATTATATTGATGCTCTTTTTGATAATTTTTTTAGAAAGGCTGATACTGTTTGTTCCTTTCATATGTGTAGTGGTTCTTGCAGAAGCTCTTGCAAAGCAGGCCTGGTGGTGATGAAATCTCTGAGTGCTTGCTTATTCACAAAAAACTTTATTTTTCCTTCACATGTGAAGCTTAGCTTGGCTGGATGTGAAATTCTGGGTTGAAAGTTTTTTTCTTTAAGGATGTTGAATATTGGCCCCCACTCTCTTCTGACTTGTAGGGTTTCTGCTGAGAGATCTGCTGTAAGTCTGATAGGCTTCCCTTTGTGGGTAACCTGACCTTTCTCTCTGGCTGCCCTTAGTATTTTCTCCTTCATTTCAACCCTGGTGAATCTGACGATTATGTGCCTTGGAGTTGCTCTTCTTGAGGAATATCTCTGTGGTGTTCTCTGTATTACCTGGAGTTGAATATTATCCTGGCTTACTAGGCTGGGAAAATTTTCCTGAATAATGTCCTGAAGCGTATTTTCCAGCTTGGATTCATTCTCTTCGTCACATTCAGGTACACCTATCAAGCGTAGATTAGGTCTTTTCACATAGTCCCATATTTCTTGGAGACTTTGCTCATTCCTTTTTATCCTTTTTTCTCTCGTCTTGTCTTCTTGTTTTATTTCATTGAGTTGATCTTCGACCTCTGATATCCTTTCTTCTGCTTGATCAATTCGGCTGTTAAAACTTGTGCATACTTCACGTAGTTCTCGTATTGTGTTTTTCAACTCCACTTATTTTCCTCTCTAAATTTTGTATTCTTGTTGACATTTCGTCAAACCTTTTTTCAAAGTTCTTAGTTTCTTTAGATTGTGTTATAACAAGTTCTTTTAATTCACAGAAGTTTCTTATTATCCACGTTTTGAAGCCTGCTTCTGTAATTGGAACACACTCTTTCTCCATCAAGCCTTGTTTCGTTGCTGATGAGGAACTGGGATCCCCTGCTGAGGAAGAGGCGTTCTGATCTTGGGTATTCTCAGCCTTTTTTGACCGTTTTCTTCCCTTCGTTGTAGATTTATCCATCTGTGGTCTTTATAATTACCGTCTTTGTAATTGGGTTTCTGAGTGGACGTCCAACTTACTGATTCTCAGCGCCGAAATCTGAGCAACCCACTGCACCGACTAAATCAGCGGCATTAAGATTGAGGGTGCTTTTCCGACTCTGCACCGAGAACCGACGCTCCGAGGTGCCGGCAAAACCGCCTCGCCGGTCACAAGAGTCGCGCTGGCGACCCGTGGGGCTCCTCCGCTGGGAATCTCCTGGTGCGTGAGCAACAAGAATTCATGTGAAGGTGTGGCGTCCTCTCCTTTTTTGCGCTTTCAGTGGGAGCTACAATCCCGAGCTGCTAGTGATCAGCCACCTTGGATCTCTCTCTCTTAAAACATTTTTTTTTTTTTTAATTTTTTTTTTTATTTTTTTGAGACAGGTTCTCACTCTGTTGTCCAGGCTGCAGTGCAGGCATGATCATAGCTCACTGTAGTCTTGATGTGCTGGGCTCAGGTGATGCTCCCACTCAGCCTCCCAAGCAAGTAGCTGGAACTACAGGTGTGCACCACTAAGCTACTTTTTTTTTTTTTTTGATAGAGACAGGGTTTTGCCATGTTTCCAAGGCTGGTCTTCAACTCCTGGGCTCAAGTAATCCACCTCCCTCAGCCTCCTAAAGTGATGGGATTATAGGTGTGAGACATTGCTCCCAGCCTAAAACGTTTTTTTTTTAAATCAAGAAATTCATATGTGGCAATAAACACTCATGTACTTATCAATCCACCTAAGAAAGCATCAGAAATACAATGAGGTTCCCTCTGCATTCCCTTCCAGTCCCATCCCAGAGTTAACATCTATCCTGCATTTGGTGTGTCTGTCCTTTTTCATATTTTAATACTTTTAATGTATATGTGTATGACTGTAAGTAAGAAGTAGTACTTTACAGGCCAGGCATGGTGGCTCACACCTGTAATTCCAAAACTTTGGGAGGCCAAGGTGGAAGGATCATTTGAGCTCAGGAGTTTGAGGCCAACCTGGGCAATAGAGTGAGACCCCGTCTCTACAAAAAAAATACAAATACTTGGGTGTGGTGGCATGTGCCTGTTGTCCCAGCTACTTGGGAGGCTTAGGCAGGAGGACTGCTCAAGCCCAGGAGACCAGGCTGGGCAACATAGTGAGACCCTATCTTTACAAAAAAATTTTAAAATAGTTTGTAAGTTTAAAAACTTAAATCTTATCAAAGTATGTGTATCCTTTTGTAACATTTTTACTTCACATTATGCTTCTGAGATTTATCCATGTTGATAACTGTAACTCTTAATTCACAAATTTCTCACTGTTGTATGGAATTCTACGGTAGAAATTTATCACTAACCTTCTCTTGATGAATGTTTCAATTCCTTTTTTTCTTTTCTTTTCTTTCTTTTTTTTTTTTTTTTTTGAGACAGCATTTTTCTCTTGTTGCCCAGGCTGGAGTGCAATGGTGTGATCTTGGCTCACCATAACCTCCAACTCCTGGATTCAAGCGATTCTCCTGCCTCAGCCTTCTGAGTAGATGGGATTACAGGCATGTGCCACCATGCCCAGCTAATTTTGTATTTTTAGTAGAGATGGGGTTTCTCCATGTTGGTCAAGCTGGTCTTGAACTCCCAACCTCAAGTAATCTGCCCACTTTGGCCTCCCAAAGTGCTGAGATTACAGGCATAAGCCACTGCGCCCGGCCACATTTCAATTTCTAAACTTTCTAATGCTGCTGAATGAGCTCTTGTTCCAATTGCTTAATTAGTTCATATTCTATTAGATGAGGTTGATATTGGAGCATGGCTCCAGACTAAACACCAAAAAATGATATGTTTTATGCTCAAGGTGCTTAGAATTGGGGATGAGTAGTGGAGAAGAGAATGATAACAAAAGTATAAAGCAGCCCAATCCATATTAGTCACAAAATTATCTTCTTATTGCCAACCACTCATGCTCCAATTTATTATTATTAGATGAGATAAACTTAGTGCCTACCTGACAGATGATCCCTTGCTGGGGAATTTTTTTTTTTTTAGCGCTTTATTGAGGCATACTTGAAATACAACAAATTGCACATATTTAAAGTATACAATTTGATGAGTTTGACATATGTGTACTGTGAAACCATAACCAAAATCAACATAATGAACATAGTTACTACTTCCAGGTTTTCTTTGCCCTTTTGAGGTTCATAGTTCCCTGTCCTTCACTGTCCCTAAGCAACCACTGATTTGCTTTCTGCCACTCTATAGTGGTTATAGGTTAGTGTGCATTTGCAGAATTTTGTAAAAATGGAACCACAGGGCCGGGCATGATGGCTTACACCTGTAATCCCAGTACTTTGGGAGGCCGAGGCAGGCGGATTGCCTGAGCTCAGGTGTTTGAGAACAGCCTGGGCAACATGGTGAAACCCCGTCTCTACTAAAATATAAGAAATCAGCCGGGCATGGCTGCGAGCGCCTGTAGTCCCGGCTACTCCGAGGCGAGGTGGAGGTTGCAGTGAGCAGAGATTGCTGGAGTGCACTGCACTCCAGCCTGGGCGATAGAGCGAGACTCCGTCTCAAAAAAAAAAAAAAAAAAAAAAAAAAAAAAAAAAAAAATGTATGGGGACATGAGGAGTGACTTTTAAATGCTAGTCCACAATGTGACTTCTGATTAGCCCCCAGCCCAGGAATGCCTCCCAAATGCTTAGCTGATGTATTACTCTTCATGTAGAAATATCTATTTATTGTAAGTTTCTTCCAAAACAATCCTTGATGCTGTTGCAGAAATCATAGGTGTAGGTGGATGACTGTATCCACCAATACATTGCTTCTAGAGCATGTATACTTTCCCCAAGATGTAAGATATATTTGGTCTGTCTAGTTGTGGTGTAGCGATATACCTGTCTTGCAGCCACCCAATACTACATTTCTTTATTTAAGTTCCCCCAATAAATCATCCTGTACCCACAAACTGGATTTGCCTGCCTCCTTCTTTGGCTTCAGATCCTTCAGTATTTGGGGGTTGTTTTGCACCTGTGGCCCTTTTGTGGAACCCTATGTTGTTGCATGTATCAACAGTTTATTCCTTTTTATTGCTAAATGTTATTCCATTGTATATGTACACACACTCTCGCTCTCTCCCTTCACAATTTCTGTGCACTAGTGACAGACATTTGAATTGTTTCCAGCATTTGGTTATTACAAATAAAGCTACTTGAACATTTGTGCACAGTCATTTTATGGACATATTCTTTGAGTTCTCTTGGGAAAATATCTAGAAATGGAATGGTTAGTATGGCAGGTATATGCTTAATTTTTAAAGAAACTGCCAAACCATTTTCTGAAGTACTTGTACCATTTTGCAATATGACTGGCAGTATATGAGATTTCCAGGTGATCCACAATCTTACTGACACTTGGTATGATTAGTTTTTGAAATTTTAGTCATTCTAATGGTATCTCACTGTGGCTATAATTTAGATTCCCATTATGACTAGTGATGGCACACATCATATTTTCAGGTGCTAATCTGCTATTCTTTCATAAAATGTTCAAATCTTTTGTCCATTTCTGTTTGTCCTCTTATTGTTGAGTTACAAGAGTTTCTGACATAACTTGAGCTGCTTATACCTCTTGGCTACTGTGACTAATGTTGCTATGAATGTAGAAGCTATTTGGGTATACAAATAGAATGTTTTAATTTTGATGAAATCTAAATTATTTATTTTTATTTATTTTTTTTGAGACAGAGTCTCACCCTGTTGCCCAGTCTGGACTGCAGTGGTGTGATCTTGGCTTACTGCAACCTCCACCTCCCAGGTTAAAGTGATTCTCCTGCCTCAGTTTCTGGAGTAGCTGGGATTACAGGTACATACTACCACACTCAGCTAATTTTTGTATTTTTAGTAGAGACGAGCTTTTGCCATGTTGGCCAGGCTGGTTTTGAACTACTGACCTTGAGTAATCCACCTACCTCAGTCTCCCAAAGTGCTGGGATTACAGGTTTGAGCCACTACACCTGTTTTATTTTTATTTTTTTGAGACAGGGTCTCACTCTGTTGTCCAGTCTGGGCTCACTGCAACTTCCACCTCAAGTGAAACTCCCCCTCAGCCTCTGGAGCATCTGGGACAACAGGTGCTCGAAATTTTTTTTTTTTTTTTTTTTTTTTTTAATAGAGACAAGGTCTCACTATATTGCCCAAGGCGATTTTTTTTCTTTTATAGTTTGTGCTTTTTGTAATGGACTTACAACATCTTTGTCAAACCCAAGGTAATTTAGATTTCTTTTTTTAGAAGTTACATTATGCACCAGGCGTGGTGGCCTGAGGCAGGCAGATAACCTGAGGTCAGGAATTTGAGACCAGCCTGGCCAACATGGTGAAACCCTGTTGCAACTAAAAATACAAAAATTATCTGAGTGTGGTGGTGGGATCCTGTAATCCCAGCTACTCAGGAGGTTGAGGCTCAAGAATTGCTTGAACTCAGGAGGCAGAGGTTGCAGTGAGCTGAGATCATGCCACTGCACTTCAGCCTGGGTGACAGAACAAGACTCTGTCTCAAAAAAACTCCCCCAAAACCTTTTCTCTACTAAAAATAAAAAAATTAGCTCAGTGTGCTGGCAGACTCCTGTAATCCCAGCTACTTGGGAGGCTGAGGCAGGAGAATAGCTTGAACCTGGGAGGTGGAGGTTGCAGTGAGCTGAAATCATGTCACACTGCACCCTGGGTGAAAACGCAAGTTCCGTCTCAAAAAAAAAGAAGTTATGTTAACTTCTATGATCTACTTTGAGTTAATTTTTGTATATAATGTGAGGTAAAAGTAGAGGTTCATTTTTTGTGCATGATACTCAATTGTTTTAGCAGCATTTGTTGAAAAGAATATCCTTTCTCTAATTTATTGACACTTTTGTTGAAAAACAATTAACCACATATGTTTATCTATTTCAGGACTCTACTCTCTTCCATTAATCTATATGTCTATCTTTGTGTCAATACTATACTGTTTTCATTACTGTATCACTGCAATAATTCTTGAAATAAGGAAATTTAAGTCCTCAAGCTTTGTTCTTTTTCAAAATTGTTTTAGCTATCTCAGGTCCTTTGGATATCCAAGTAAAATTTTAAAGCCTGTTCATCAATTTCTTAAAGGCCTAGTGGAGTTTTGACTGGTATTGTATTTAATTTAGAGACCTATTAGGAGAGAACTCACACCTTAACAATATCAAAGCCTAGGCACAGTGGCTCACACATGTAATCCCAGCACTTTGGGAGGCTGAGGCAGGAGGATTGCTTGAACGGAGGAATTTGAGATCAGCCTGGGCAACATAAGTGATATCTTGGCTGTACTAAAAATCAAAAAATTTAGCTGAGCATAGGAGTACATGTCTGTAATCCCAGGTACTTAGAAGGCTGAGGTGGGGGGACTGCTTGAGCACAGGAGATCGAGGCTGCAGTAAGTTATGACCACACCACAGCACTCCAGTCTGGGCAACTGGAGTGTAGATCCTGTCTCAAAAAACAAAACAAAAGAAAACTAAATGTTACAAACCGAGCCATCCAATCCATGAACATGGTATATATCATTTCCATTTATGTAGGTATTCTCTGCTTTTCAGTAATGTTTCCAAAAATTTTTTGAAAACCCTAGAAATTATTACTGACACCAAGTTAGCTGGTCCACCCCACTTACTCCTTTTCCCTTAGGCCTTCTGGCAGCTCAGTATGTCAGCGACAATCTCTTAGTTCCTTTTAGGCACATATTACCAGGATAACATAGCCAAAAAAACTGTGAAGAAAACTGCCAATAAAATAGGCATCTCAGCCCAGTTTGAGCAGCTATTATTAAAAAAAAGACAACCTGCAATTCTAGCACTTTGGGAGTCTGAGGTGAGAGGATCATTTGAGGCCAGGAGTTCAAGGCCATCCTAGGCAACACAGTGAGACCTCATCTGTAAATGAACTTTTATATACTTTGATAGAATGTAAATTAGTACAGCTGTTATTGAAAACATTATGAAGGTTCCTCAAAAAACTAAAAAGAGGCCAGGCACGGTGGCTCATGCCTATAATCCCAGCACTTCGGGAGGCTGAGGCAGGTGGACCACCTGAGGTGGGGAGTTTGAGACCAGCTTGACCAACATGGTTAACCCCATCTCTACTAAAAATACAAAATTAGCTGGGCATGGTGGCACAAGCCTGTAATCCCAGTTACTCAGGAGACTGAGGCAGGAGAATTGCTTGACTCTGGGAGGTGGAGGTTGCAGTGAACTGAGACTGTGCCACTGAACTCCAGCCTGGACAACAAGAGTGAAACTCCGTCTCAAAAAACAAACAAATAAAAAAAAACCAAACAAAAAAAGAGAACTACCACATGATTCAGCAGTCCCACTACTGGATATATATCCAAAGGAAAGGAAATCAGTATGTTGAAGAGATATCTGCACTCCCATGTTTACTGTAGCTATTCACAATAGCCAAGATATGGAATCAACCTAAGCATCCATTAACAAATAAATGGATAAAGAAAATGTGGTATCTAAACACAATGGAATACTATTTAGCCACAAAAAAGAACAAGTTCTGTCATTTGTGACAACATGGATGAGCTTGGAGAACATTATGTTAAGTGAAATAAGCCAGGCACAGAAAGACAAATACCACATGTTCTCACCCGTATGTTGGAAGCTTAAAAAAAAAACACACACAAAACCAATCTCATAGAAGTATAGAGTAGAATAGTGGTTACTAGAGGAGGGAATAGCCAATAACTTTTTGATTAAGGTATACAAAAGTATAGTTAGATGAGAGAAATATATTCTAGTCTTCTATGGTACTATAAAGTACTATAATCAACAATGATTTATTGTAGTTTCAAATAGCAACTAGAAGAACGGATTCTGAATGTTCCCAATACAATGAAATGATAAGTGTTTGAGGTGACAGATGTGGTAATTATCCTGTTGATCATTACTGACTGCACACATGTATTGAAATATCATACTATACCCCATAAATATAATTATTATGTGTCAATTAAAAATAATAAAAGCCTCCCCCCAAAAAAAGACGTTGAAAAGATTAAGGTCTCAGGTGCCTTCTGAAATGTACTTGTACTAATAGATTAAGATCTGCATTAGTAAGAGCTGACGTGGTAGGAGATGAAAAGCCGGAGGCTTATTGGGCCAAATCCACATCATTTTGTAGGTATGAAAATGTCGCTTAGTAGTACAATCAACATGTGAGCATCTTTATTAAGACAGCACTATAACATGTGAGACAGTATAGAATATGATATGACTGGTTGGAAAATACTTGTTTGGCAGCATTGGTAAGCAACCCTTACATGGTCACCAGAAACTTACTGTTGGACAGGACTGAGCTCGGTTCCAGATCAAATCAAACTTTTCTTCCTGCAGGTTGGAAAAGAATAAAATTAACCTACAAACAGTAAAACACAAAAGGCCATAATCACATTTAAATTCACCAAGACTGAATTCCAGAATTATAATACAACTAAAACAGTCTTTTAAGTATCATCATTTACAAATTATTCATGATAGAAAGACAGGAAAAACCAGACAACTGTTTTGCTGTTTATTTTCAGAATTATGTGTAAAGACTTGGTACACCAATGCTCCAAATGCCCCAGGAAACTCTGACAAGTGTCAGAGATATCAAGTCACTAAGTCAGTTTGAGGGAGAGCTGAGAAGGCCTGTTCAAACAGTGAGTGAGTATCAGAGATCTAAAATATCATGAAAAGTGCAGACTCTTTTTCTGGCTGTTGAATTCATGAAGGATAAGGGTATATATATGTATGAGAGATTAAAAAAAAAAAGAGTGATACCGTCATAACCACCAAAAGGTCTGGCTTTATAACAAATTCCTTCTGTCTATATGTTTTCCTCCTTAAGCTTACACTTACTCATGTAATCTCAGTATATATTTGTGTGCTTGATAGAAACTAAGCCCCCACCCCCACTTCAGAGAAAAACAATTAAATAACTAGCTGATAATCTAGTACTTCAAATGTTTTATTATAGCAGAGGCCAGCAAAACAACATTAAACCGGAGAAGCCAGCAGCATCCCTTCTCTGTCACAGACCTTAATGGTCAAGCAGTAGATGGTGATCATCTCTTTTTTTTTTTTGAGACGGAGTTTTGCTCGTTACTCAGGCTGGAGTGCAATGGCGCGATCTCGGCTCACCGAAACCTCCACCTCCTGGATTCAAGCAATTCTCCTGCCTCAGCCTCCCGAGTAGCTGGGACTACAGGCGTGCGCCACCATGCCCTGCTAATTTTTTTTTTGTATTTTTTTTTTTTTTTTGAGACGGAGTTTTGCTCTTGTTACCCAGGCTGGAGGCTGGAGTGCAATGGCTCGCTCTCGGCTCACTGCAACCTCTGCCTCCTGGGTTCAAGCAATTCTCCTGCCTCAGCCTCCTGAGTAGCTGGGATTACAGGCACGTGCCACCATGCCCAGCTAATTTTTTTGTATTTTTAGTAGAGACAGGGTTTCACCATGTTGACCAGTATGGTCTCGATCTCTCGCCCTCATGATCCACCCGCCTCGGCCTCCCAAAGTGCTGGGATTACAGGCTTGAGCCACCGCGCCTGGCCTTTTTTTTGTATTTTTAATACAGATGGAGTTTTACCATGTTGACCAGGATTGTCTCGATCTCTTTTTTTTTTTTTTGAGACGGAGTTTCGCCCTTGTTACCCAGGCTGGAGTGCAATGGCGCGATCTCGGCTCACCGCAACCTCCGCCTCCTGGGGTCAGGCAATTCTCCTGCCTCAGCCTCCTGAGTAGCTGGGATTACAGGCACGTGCCATCATGCCCAGCTAATTTTTTGCACTTTTAGTAGAGACGGGGTTTCACCATGTTGACCAGGATGGTCTCGATCTCTCGACCTCGTGATCCACCTGCCTTGGCCTCCCAAAGTGCTGGGATTACAGGCTTGAGCCACTGCGCCCGGCTGGTCTCGATCTCTTGACCTCGTGATCTACCCGCATTGGCCTCCCAAAGTGCTAGGATTACAGGTGTGAGCCACCGTGCCTGGCCTGATCATCTCTATGAGCAATTTCAAGAACGGAAAGACCAAGAAAATGCCTCTTACTAAGGAGAATTGCCAGAGAAACAGTAGGAAGAAGCTCCAAGTCAGCTCAGGTATAGGTCACTTACAGACAAGAAGGGAAAAATGCTATGCTAGAGGCCCTGTCTTAAATTTCAACAGCTTGGCTGGAAAATATCAATAAGAAAAAAAAAGGCTGGGCACGGTGGCTCAAGCCTGTAATCCCAGCACTTTGGGAGGCTGAGGCAGGCGGATCACGAGGTCGAGAGATCGAGACCATCCTGGCCAACATGGTGAGACCCCTGTCTCTGCTAAAAAATACAAAAATTAGCTGCCTGTGGTGGCGCATACCTGTAGTCCCAGCTACTCGGGAGGCTGAGGCAGGAGAATTGCTTGAACCCAGGAGGCAGAGATTGCAGTGAGCCTAGATTGCGCCACTGCACTCCAGCCTGGCGCCTGGCGACAAAATAAAACTCTGTCTCAAAAAAAAAAAAAAAAAAAAAGACATTTGGAAATTACTCAGCAACATGAACTTCTACCACGTTCCCTTGTCAGAGGCTTGACTCAGAGACATTTCTAAAGTAGAATGAAGGAAAACAAGAACCATAAATATACCATATGGAGCTTCCAATCTCTGGTGCTCGGGGCATAATAAAAACTCTCAGCGCTGTAAAATGCAGCTTCTCAAGAGGCAATAAACATAGGAAAAGTAAAGGCAACTGCCTGCTAAGGTTAGAGAACTGACTTTCAAGTTGTAACACTTTCATTTTCCCCTCCAAACTACTTACAGGAATAACTGCGTAGACTGTATCTTTTGCTGCAAAATACTGCTGCCAAATCTGTACAAAAAAGAGAGGGGGTCTGTGACATGTGGGTAATCTTTTCAACATGTGCCAAGAAATGGTGATAGCTTTCATTGCTCAGAGTAATACGCTATTTGATAACAGAGAGGAAAAACTCAACATAATGCTTTCATTACTAGCACATGATTACAAAAAAGATTTAATACAATCTACTCTTCTAGATGATGAAACTATAACTCCTAGTAACAAATTCCTGACAGAGAAACTGATTCTGTGACTTTAAAAATCATTCCTCTCAATAAGTGCCTTATGTGTGATAGACAAGTTCTTTTTTTTTTTTTTTTTTTTCACATTTTTCTTTCCTCCCCAAACCCACCCTCCACAGCCAACTGTGAGCCTTCCCAGAGAGTCAGAACTAGAGTTCAGGGTTCAGAGTCAGGCAGACCTGGATGCGAATCTCAGCTCCAATTATTTACTAGCTATGGTACCTTGGGCAAATTACTGAAAACTCCCTAAATAACATCAATAAAATAGCAATAATAACCTCACAGAATTGTCATGACTAGCTGAAATATTGTAGGTCTGTGCTTAGCTCAGCACTTGTCACAGAATAAACACTACAAATAATGTTAGCTTTTGTTAGATATTGTATTAGGCCATTCTCATACTGCTAATAAAGATACACCTGAGACTGGGTAACTTATAAAGGAAAGAAGTTTAATTGACTTACAGTCCCACAGGGCTGGGGAGGCCTCAAGAAACTTACAATCACGGTGGAAGGGGAAGCAAATGCATCCTTCCTCACATGGTGGCAGGAAGAAGAATGAACAAAAGGGAAAAAAGCACCCTATAAACTATCAGGACTCATGAGATCTCACGAGAATAGCATGGAGGTAACTGGCCCTATGATTCAATTAACTCCCACTGGGTCCCTCCCATGACATGTGGAGATTATGGCAACTACAATTCAAGATGAGATTTGGGTGGCGACACAGCCAAACCATACTAACTATTATTGGCATCTTATAGGCAGCTCTTAAAATCTTGCTTCCAGAAAGTCTTCTACATGTGGAAGAGATAAGGTCTGTTGGATCTGACTATGGTATATACCAATCACAAGTCCTACCTCTGCTTGGCATTAAGGAACAAGGAAGGTATAGTTGACCTTTATGATGCAATACCAAAAGGTAGGGAATAAAAAATTATATAATAAAATTTAAAAATTAGAAAATAGGATCGCGGCGGTGGCGGATCAAGGTGGTGGTGATAGCGCGGCCTTGGGCTCTGGTGTCTCCCAGTCTGCTGAAGCCCGGAGGCCAACACCATGGACTTCCAGCATCGCCCTGGGGGCAAGACCGGGAGCGGGGGCGTGGCCTCCTCCTCCGAGAGCAACCGTGACCGCAGGGAACGCCTCCGGCAGCTGGCCCTGGAGACCATCGACATCAACAAGGACCCATATTTCATGAAAAACCACTTGGGCTCCTATGAATGCAAGCTCTGCCTGACACTTCACAACAACGAGGGGAGCTACCTGGCACATACCCAGGGGAAGAAGCACCAGACCAACCTGGCTCGGCGAGCGGCCAAGGAAGCCAAGGAGGCCCCCGCACAGCCCGCGCCCGAGAAGGTCAAGGTGGAGGTGAAGAAGTTTGTGAAGATCGGCCGTCCGGGCTACAAAGTGACCAAGCAGAGGGACTCGGAGATGGGCCAGCAGAGCCTCCTCTTCCAGATCGACTACCCTGAGATCGCTGAGGGCATCATGCCGCGCCACCGCTTCATGTCTGCCTACGAGCAGCGGATCGAGCCCCCGGACCGGCGCTGGCAGTACCTGCTGATGGCCGCCGAGCCCTACGAGACCATCGCCTTCAAGGTGCCAAGCAGAGAGATCGATAAGGCAGAGGGCAAGTTCTGGACCCACTGGAACCGGGAGACCAAGCAGTTCTTTCTCCAGTTCCACTTTAAAATGGAGAAGCCCCCGGCTCCACCCAGCCTCCCTGCTGGACCCCCTGGGGTGAAGCGGCCTCCACCCCCGCTGATGAATGGTCTGCCCCCTCGGCCACCGCTGCCTGAGTCTTTGCCACCACCCCCACCAGGAGGCCTGCCCCTGCCACCCATGCCCCCCACGGGGCCTGCGCCCTCAGGGCCCCCAGGACCACCCCAGCTACCCCCGCCAGCTCCAGGGGTCCACCCCCCGGCCCCAGTGGTGCACCCCCCCACATCTGGGGTCCATCCTCCAGCTCCTGGGGTCCACCCCCCAGCTCCTGGCGTCCATCCCCCAGCCCCTGTGGTCCACCCACCAACCTCTGGGGTCCACCCCCCAGCCCCTGGAGTCCACCCTCCAGCCCCTGGGGTTCACCCACCAGCACCTGGGGTTCACCCACCAGCCCCTGGAGTCCACCCACCAGCCCCGGGGGTCCACCCTCCCCAATCAGCAGGAGTTCACCCCCAGGCCCCAGGGGTGCACCCAGCAGCCCCGGCTGTTCACCCTCAGGCCCCAGGGGTGCACCCACCAGCCCCAGGGATGCACCCTCAGGCCCCAGGGGTCCACCCCCAACCTCCCGGAGTCCATCCGTCAGCTCCTGGGGTCCACCCTCAGCCTCCTGGAGTTCACCCCTCAAATCCTGGGGTACACCCCCCAACTCCCATGCCCCCAATGCTGAGGCCCCCACTCCCCTCCGAAGGCCCAGGGAACATACCTCCCCCTCCCCCAACCAACTGAGAAGCTGCTCCCTTCCCAGCAATCCCGGCCCAGGTGCTCCTGCCTCTCCCGTGGAGGGAAGGCTGCTCTTTTGTACTGTCCCGGCTCATTAAACGGCCTCCCCCCCCCAAAAAAAAAAAAAAAAAAAAAAAAAAAAAATTAGAAAATAGGGAAAAAGAAAAAAAATCCCCATAGTCTCACCACCCTAACAAAAATCACTACTATTTTGAGTTATTTCTTTCTAGTATGTCTTAAGAATATTTTTTCTTTTATAGTATATACAGATGTAGCATATAGGCAATTTTTATCATTTACCATTATATTAATAACATATGGATGCTCCATGTTCCTATTTTTTACTACCATTATTTGTTTTTGCCTTCCCATGCCTCTTCACATGTTATTGGCTCTAACTAGAAAGGCTTTCTCTCCCTAATTCTGAACCCCTAAATTCTTCCTGTCCTCTGAAGCTGGACCTATATGCTTCTTCCATATAGTCTCCCTTGATCGTTTTAGTCAGTTTTCCTATGAATTGTTTTTCTATTTTATTTATTTTCTCCCACCTGCACTTATATATCTCTCTTAAGATGCCTAGGATATGCTACTTCATAATAAGATCATTTGCATATGGATCTATTTCCCTCACTAGTTTGCAAGGCCCCTGTAGGCAGGTATCTGCTGTATTGTAACCAATGCCTTGCAACCTAAAAAGTACTCAGAAATACTGGTTGAATGGTAGATGATTGTGACCTAATAAGGAACATGTAATACAAAAGAGGCACTTCACCCAGGGTAGGGAAGAGTGCCAGAGGAAAGGACACTTGAACTGTATCCTGAAGAATGATCACGAGTTAGTAGGGAAATAAGGAGGCTGGGAAGATAACAGGTAGGGCAGGAGAAGGAGATAAGAGACACATTCAAAGCAGAGAATGACAACACTAACAAAGGCATAGAAGTAGGAGAGGGTATCATAACTAAGGTGACACTTGAGTGAGCTAGTGTTGAAGAATGGGTCACCCTCCTTTAGAGTTGGTCTGCTTTGTCAACACTCCTGTTAAAATATGAGGCCCCAACTGAAGATACTAATCAAAGTGTGATCCATCTAACCAACACAGAGCAAAAAAGGACTATTAACTCCTAGGACCTATGGAAACTACTCTCAATGTGGCATAAGGTCTTTATCTTTTCTTTTTTTTTGCATGTCAAAACACTGTTTTCTCATTTTAAGGGCAGCATATTCTGACTATTTTTATTTATGATATTAGCATATAGTTTGTGAATCAAAACTGAAATTCATGAGACTGATATTTATTTCCTAATATAGTTGAATTTAGCTACTCATTTCAACAAACAAATTTGTACCTAAAACTATAGGTCTCAATGATATTTATCATATGATCAGGCCTCCTGGGCCTGGCTTCTCTTTCCCCTAAATGACATGTTTGGTTTCCATGTTCCTTAGGTACTTCTTCCCAAAGGCACAGGCTGAGTTCTCCCTGGGACTTTGCATATGCCTCTATTAACAGAAATTATAACGCTGTGTTGATCTTATCTGTTTTGTGGAGGCTAAAACTCCTGAGGATGAGGATTCTCTCATTTATCTCTGTATCTGGCACAGAGTCTGACATTTAATTAGTATGTATTAAATGTGTGCTAAAATAAATAATATAGCTTTCTTTGGATGCTGGCACCCATGGCAACTGGCACAACTTCCAGTTGTGGAAATATGATGCAGCATCAAAGAGACATGGGTTTGAGTCCCAGCTCTATGTACTGACTAAATTACATAATCTCTTTAAGTCAGTTTCCTCAACTGTAAACTGGGAATAATGGCACCCACTTCATGGGATAGTTAAAAGAGAATTTAATGAAATAATGCATATGAAGTATTAGGCATTGTACCTGATATAGAGTATGCTGCTTTTATTATTATTTTGATCCTTTCAGTCTACCTAATATATAATTCATGGAACTATAAAGAATGCCAAAAAATAAAAAATAAAAAAGCTTATTAGAAGAGAATTCTTCTCTAACTATTAGAGAATTAGAGAGAAAAGAATCACAGGTATAAAAATATAAATGACCAAACAGGCAGGATAGCTCATAAATGCTTTGAAGGAACATGTTCAGGAAACTTCCTGCAGAAGGTCCTGTGATAATGGAGAATTATGAATGCCAAGAAAATGAATATAGGAAGTCACTGAACGCTTGTGACCAGGTTCCTAACACAGTATTTTTCATTTATTTAAAAACATAAATATAACACTTTCGAACTGTGACAGGGACTGTTCTAAGTGCTTTATAAATGTTAACTCATTTAATTATCCAAATAACTCTATGAGGTAAGTATTACTATTTGGTCTACTTTAAATAGGGAAACTAAGGCCCAGATGAGTTGATTAACTTGTCCAAGTCCTATAGCTAGTAAGTGGCAGAGCTAGGACTTAAAACTGGCAGCTTGATTCTAGAGTCTGTATTTTTAAACCCACACACTATACTTCTCCATAATGAAAGGAAAAGTTTCAGAGGACTCAGTTGATGAGAATATTATGGGTGGAGTGAAAAAAAAAATAGGAGCAGGGAAACCTATTTGGAAAGGGAATGCAGTAATCCAGGTATAGATACTGATGAGGGTTACAGGAGGTGTGGATTACAGGAATGAAAAAGAAAGGAGAAATACCAGTTGATTGGACATATGAGAGTGACAAAGATGACAAATTTTCTTATGACATTGTTCTTCAAGTAACTCATCACTTTTGCCTGTTATTATTACCTTTCATTATGGCTAGAAAGAGGTGTCAGAAAATGTACTCTCAGATTTGGTTCACAGAATTCACATTTTCATAGAGCATGCCAACCCATTTTTCATTCATTACCTGTTTTATTTCTTCTGCAGTTTTCTCTTTTACCATCTCAATGTTAAAGATTGAACTGAGAGTCTTGAAAGAGAAAATAAAAAGCAATGAACACTTACAATTAAAAATCAAAACAGCTTAACTCTATCTCTAAGCCTGTGGCAAACATGCCAGGACAGTAAAACAGATTTCCAATAAGTAGAAAACAAGTATAAGAAAACCCACATCCTCAGAGAAAGTGAGCCCCCAAGCCCAGATAGGTTTTCATAGTTCTTTTCCCGAGGAGTATCTATTAGGTCGCCATGTACTTTCCAAATACTTCACCCTTACCGAAGAGTCCTGCAACACTTTGCAGCTAGTAAGAGAAAGTTTGGTTGTTATTTTTAATTAAACTGCTAATGCTATAGGGGTCATGGTCAAGGACACAAAGTTCATAGAAATATTTCTCACTTCTACAGCTGGAAAACCACCTTACACAAAATTACTGAACCACAGTACTTATGTTCAAATTTGCAGCCTCTTGTTATAGATGTCCCATATGACTTCAAACTTTTTTCCTATATTTAATTAAAAACCTACCTTGTCCTTAGTGAATCCTCTGCTCACAGACTGTTTCCCCAAGGCATCTGTCTGAAATACGTGATGAGACAAGATATTAATCTACACTTTACTCATAGGAAAAAAGGTCACCAAGGTAGGTGAGGTACTCAATCTCATTAAATAATTTTGCATGTGAGACCTCACTTCTCACCACTTTTTATAATAATTGTTCTAAAAATTTAACACTGTTCTAAAAGTTATTGTTGGCCAGGTATGGTGGCTCATGCTTGTAATCCCAGCACTTTGGGAGACCAAGGCAGGTGAATCACAAGGTCAGGAGTTCGAAAGCAGCCTGGCTAACATAATGAAACCCCATTTCTACTAAAAATACAAAAAATTAGCTGGGCGTAGTGGTGGGTACCTATAATCTAATGCAGTGTTTTTCAAACTTTTTTACTCAGGAGGCTGAGGCAGGAGAATTAATTGCTTGAACTGCACTCCAGCCTGAGTGACAGAGTGAGACTCCATCTTAAAATAAATAAATAAAAATAAAAATTTTTCTTTATAAGACAACGACTTTCCTCTAAGATTCTGAGATGCAGAGAGAAAATTTCTCTATCAGTAAACTATCATGTACTAGTACAAGAGTCCACTCTCCACCTGCCACTATGGATATGAGGGATTTCTTTCCAAAGTTAGGCCTGTTTTGGATTACTGTGCTCTGTCCTGCCTATTCCACACTAAGCCATAGAAGAGATAAGAAATGGAAAGATGTGTTATCCAAGGATACTGCTTATCTCTGACAACACTTTGATGGCAGGCATCTTCAGCAGACTAGAGTCTTTTTGAGTGTCCAATCTTAATGTTTCCTCCACCAAATTAGACTCCCTTCAAAAAAGGCCCACAACAACTGAAAGTGATTATTTTGTCTCTTAGCCATGATCTCTGATAAAGGTCATAGCCAGTAAATCCTGTTTGGAGTTGTTTCTGATCAGAGAGATGGGTTGTTCTGAGTCTTCCACTCAATCTTTAAGTTCAAGGCTATACTTCTCAGAAGTACATTCTACACCTGGGATTCTGGAGCAGAAAAACATTTTCTGCATAAAACTTTGCCTTTAGTCACTCTGTGCTTTAATTAATCCACACTTGTCATAAATAATGCTCTTAGAAATTGTACCCACAAATTAGAAAAAAGCCTGTTGAACATATTTTAGTCTTTTTGGTCATGCTCCTATACATTGACAGCATTGTAGCGTAGCTGTTCCTTCATATGTAAACCATCTAAAAAGAGATAATTACATTTTCTTTCTTTCTTTTTTTGAGACAGGATCCTGCTCTGTTGTCCAGGCTGGAGTGTAGTGGCACAATGTTGGCTCACTGCCAACCTCTGCCTCCCAGGTTCAAGGGATTCTCTCACCTCAGCCTCCCAGGTTCAAGGGGTTCTCTCACCTCAGCCTCCCAAGCAGCTGGGTCTACAGGCATGCACCACCACGCCTGGCTAATTTTTTATATTTTTAGTAGAGATGGTGTTTTGCTATATTGGCCAGCCAAGTCTTGAACTTCTGGTATCAAGTGACCTGCCTGCTTCGGCCTCCTGACATGCTGGAATTACAGGCATGAGACACCATGCCCGACAGGAATTTCATTTTCAGAACACTCACTCTCAGGTGTACCATGAGAACAACAACAAAAACAAAATCTCCACTTGCACAGCTGCTTTCACCTTTCAATCTTGAAGCCTCATGTATTGGTTTTTACACAGTGTTGCTCCAATCTATTCTTTGTATCCATTTTCACTTATAGAATAAAAAATTTAAGCTCTAAGTATAAGCTTATTGCATTTTATCAAACCTAAGACATCATATCTTAAGACGCACCATTATTTCATGCATCAGAAAATGATGCCAATTAAATAGCACAGTATTTTCCTGTCACATCAATTATAAGCAATTTTAGTGATGTTAAAATGAGAAAACGATTATTCTAATGCAGTGTTTTTCAAATGTTTTCACCATGACTCACAGTAAGAAATATATTTTACATTGCAATTCAGTACACATGTATGTATATAATTAACTGAAATTTTTTTTTATAAAATAATGCTTACTTTTAAAACATGCAGTCCATTCTTATTAATTTAAAAACACGGCACTAGAATACTTTTCCCAGATAGTTTTCAACATGCTTTTCCTCAGCTTTGATTCCTATTTAAGGATAATAATGGCTAATATATATTAAGTACTTATTATGCTAGGGACTGGGCTAAAGAGTTTTAAATGGTATTATTTCTTCAGAACAACTCTGTGAAGTAAGTACTGTTATTATTCCTGTTTTACAGATAAGCAAAATGAGTCATGGAGAAGTAACAACTTGCTCAGAGTCACCCAGTTAGTAAGTGGAAGAGCTAGGATTCAGTCCTCGGCATCTGGCCCCAGAGCCCATTCTTTTAGCAGCTAAGATATCCTGCCTCTACTCCTTAAGCCCAAAGAGTTTAATGCCAAACCTATTCTTTACCCTTAACACTTCCCTTTCCATTTTAACTGGGCACAGTACCTCACTGTCTCCTGAAACCCCATTTACTTTCAAAGCTCTTCCTCTTTTTAAGTTAATTCCTCAACATGGGAATGGATGGGGGTGGGTTGGCAGGGGTGGTGGAACAGAACCATATCCATTCATTTACTTACTCTCTAGGCATGCTTTTGCACTATAATGGCAGAGACGAGTAGTCATAAAGAAGACCATATGGCCCACAATGGCTAAAATATTTACCATCTAGTCCTTTATCGAAAAAATTTGGTCACCCCTGCCCTACATCAAAGTCCCACTCCCTCCTCTCTACTTAATTTAAATCCCCCGCAATGTTCCTAGCCTAGGTCCGGTTCCATCTCCTGTGGGAAATTTTCTGACATCTCTAGCCCACTACCATGCGTGCCTTATCTTGGCCACTAGACTGCTCCTCTTGGGAGCAGGAAGTACCTCTCTCATACTTCTACATCTCCACCATGACCACAGTACCTTGCCCAGAAAGAGCAGGATAAACATTTATGGATGGAAATGGAGTTGGGAGAGATTATGTTCAGTTCATCCAGCTGACTCATCAATAAACCCACATTAAGGATAAGGGTAAAGATAAGGAAGTTGAAGGAGTGCTAGTAAGCAAACACCAGAAACAGGGGCAGGTCTTACCTTCTGTTCCACACATTTGATAAAATCACCTTGCCTGGAATGCCCCACTGGCTGCTTCAGAAATTCACTGCGTTTCTCCAGGCGGGACTCAAAAGCAGCTGGGTCAGACCTGATCAAAGGTAAACCAATGGGTAAACCACCTGGGCCTTTTTGGATTCTAAAGCATCACTTTCTACCTCCACAGAGAAAAGATACTGGTGTTCAGAGAGGCTGAAGAATTTGCATTCAGTTAGTAAGAACTGGGCACAGGCCTAGAAATAAAGAAACTGGAAAAAGAAATCCAGTTATTCAACTGTTGTTAATCCTCAAGGGGCCTGTGTAACATTTTCTTTTGCAGGCTGTTCCTCAGGTTTACACAGGGCTTAGTCCCTCAGGTACTTACATTCAGGGTACTTAGAATTTTGAGGTCTTCTTGCTGGATCACCTCTTCAGGCAAGAATCCTACAGCCTCCTTACTAGGTGTCAAGCTTTTACTTGAATACATCTAGTTCTTAAAAATATGTCCCCTCAACCAGGTTAAACATCTGTTTTACTCAGATCCTGATGATTCAGAGGCTTTAGGCAGCCTATTTTGTAGAAAATTTAGCATCTGATTGTCTCTCTGATCCACCAAAGCAGCTGCTCTTGGAAATGAAACATCAGAACACATTCTTTCTGTCAAAATGGGGTTGGTTTTCAGGTGTGATGTCCAGGTTGGGGTGCTGTCCCTATTAAGAATTCTTCAGGCTGTGTTAGCTGACCATGGGATACTTGGCTTTGCACACCTTGATGAAGATATCGTCCAGGGATTCTATCCCCTTGGCCATGAGACCCAGAGTGTCATGGGTGAGGTCTATAGGACCCAGGGACATCTTGGCTATCCCTCTCACGGACTTTCCTGGTCAAGGCACTATAGGGGGCCTTTTCTTCCATAAAATTCCTTTCTGGAGATGACATAAAACACCATTCCCTTCACTGTCAAGTAGATGTGCTATTTTCCTTTTCTCCATAGTGGGCCAGCTCCTCCTCAGTGAAGAGCCATACCAGGGGTTTCTGCTCAGTGGGGCATGGCACCTGCCTGGCGAGAGCTGCAAGCAGCCCTGGGGACTGTACCATGACCAGGGTCAACCCTGCTAGTGGCCACAGCTGCAACTGGGCCTACCATGGTAAAGGGATAGAGAGAGCAAGGTGCAGCCTGGGCAGTGAAGCTTTTGCTGGGATCTGAGGATATAGAAATACATAAGTCAGACTCCCGACCTCTAGGAGTTACCTAGTGGGAGAGAGTCATAAAAGTAAGCACATGAAAGTGCTACAGGTATTACAATGAAAATTTGCTCAAATGTACCCAAATGATTAACGTGGTTTCATGCCTCTGTACTTTTGTTTATGCTGCTGCTCCCCTTACCTGGAACATCCACTCCCCTCTTTTTTTTTTTTTTTTTTTTGGTGCTATGGTGCTCAAAGGAAGTTTGGTAATAGATAAAGCTAGAGAGAGACTGGCAGGGGCTAGGGTGTGAGGAACTTGTGTGGAACATTAAGGAGTTTAGATGTTATTTAGAGGTCAGTGGGGGGATAACAGTATGTGTAAATGTTGATGGGAATGATCCAGTAGGGAAGGAGAGCAAAACCAGTCATTCATTTGTTCATGAGTGGGTAAGAATGAATAGATGCTGATAAAATATTCAAAGTATGAGTAGACAACTCTTCAGAGATGCTTGTGTGTAAAAGAGATCAAATACAGATCAATGTGAGAAGCCTGGAGGGGAATGCATGTCAAGGAAACTTAAGATGACAAATACCTGAGAATATCTCAATGCTTTTGGAAGGAGAGCAAAGATACTCATTCATTTACTGCATCACTATTTCAAAAGGTGAGAAAGATCACTGTAGTAGCAGTGAGATGAACTGGGATAAAGGGGTCCAAGAATGAAAGCAGGGAACACTAGTTAGAGGATAACAGTAAGAGCCCAGGTGAAGATGATGGAGTAAATTAAGGCAGCGGAAGTAGAGATGAGACAGAACTCAAAGAATTTACAGTACTAAATCTTTGGTTTCCTTTAATACAACAACTGCCTTCTTGCCCTGCTAAATTCTCTCCCAAGCCCCTTTAATTTTCACCTCTGATCTATCTCCCTTAGCTCTTCCCACTTGAACTCTTGACTCTCCTATAGTCCCTCACATGCACCTGAAGCCCCTCTAAGCTCCAGATCCTTCCCTGTGGAAGCTAAGGGGTGGTGCTAGGAACCTCGGACTCAGAGTCAGACAAATCCCAAACAGCTGTGTGACCTTTGGCACGTCTCTTTCTCTCGCTGGTCCTCAGTCTCCTTATCTTATTGAGAGGATTCAATGGGTGATCCGACTGTGACACTATTAGCCTTTGATGCCCTCCTCGTATCCCCAATCGCCTTTCCTTGCAGTCAAGGGCCCGAGCTACCACCGGCCCGATAGCTCCAGCTCTGGGCCAGGCCTCAGCTGTCTCAATATGTAACCTTGAGCAAGTCAAGTCGCTTCTCTAGAAGTCGTTTTCCCATTTCTATAACGAGGACAGGTCTTTCTGAGCTGCCTGCCTCACGACTGTCCTAAGAGTCCACTTTAGCGTTTGGAGAACCAGAGCACAGACAAACGTGGAACGAGCCAGGGCTTTGTAGAGATTCCCAGCTCTGACACCAACCAACTGTGTGATCTTGGCCAAGTGACCTAGCCTCACGGAGCCTGGCTACATTATCTGAAGAGCCGGGACGGTATTAGTGCCCACCTCAAGTCCTAAGGATCAGCAGCCCGGGCCGCCCCTCCTCCCGCCTCCTTGCCCGCCGCCAGCCAGCTGGGGCCCGCACCTGCGCAGCTGCTGGATCTTGTCGCGGTAGCGGTCGTAGAAGGGGTTGGCCTGGAGCTCAGCCTCGGCCCCTACTCCGCTGCCGTCGGCGCCCCCCTCGGGCGGGCCGGAGCCGCGGCGCACCGAGAACACGCGCAGCTGCGCGGGTGACACGAGCCCCAGGCCCAGGGCGCGGCTGCGCACCGCGCACAAGCCCCGGTAGAGGCCAGCCACCTGCAGGACCGCCGGCCCCGCGCCACCCGCAGCCGCCACCACCACAGCAGCCATGGCAGCCCCCGCCTCCTCCTCAGGCGCGTCGGCCTCTGCCCGCGGCCCGCGCGTCCGCTCCATCCCTCTCCGAGTGCGCCGCTCCCGCGCTCGGGCACTGAGGTTCCGCGCGCCCAAGGTTCCGGGCGCGGCGCAGAGGAGGGGGCGCGCCGCTCTGGCCCAGGCACCGCGCGCTCTCGCCGTCCTGTCTGCTACGGCCCGCCTCCTCCTGGGAGGCTGCCCAAATTTACGCCCTTCCTCCCTCTGGGACCAGCAGCCTCTGCGCGCCAAGTCCGCTCTCTGAAGCCAGCAGATCTCCAGGTCCTCGCGGTGCTTGCTCCGTTTTAAATGTACCTGGCAGTCGCTGTAGTAGTCTGTCCTTCGGCATCGAAGGTCCTTTCATCAACTATAATCACAGCAGCACGCCCCTCTTAGTATACTGAGGTTGCTATGTGCAGGACACTGATTGGCTTCACACACTGTGTGGCAGGTATTATCCTCATTTAACAGATGAGGAAACTGAGGCCGGGAGTCATTATGTGACTTGTTCAAGTTCTACCCGAGAGCTGAGCTCTTTTCAAGATGGCAGCTGACTCCCAAGCCTCCTTTCCCTCTGCTTCCTGACATCCACCTTGAACTCCAGCCAAACTGATCTATTCTCTCCCAAAGAAACACCACGATTACTCCTTGAACTTGAAGAGTCCTTATTCAGGCCCTTTTTGACCCCCCAGAATGCTCTCTCCTTCCATTCTCTCAACCCAAATGCCACAATCTTCTTTACCCTCTGAACAGGTGTGAGCTCCTGGGGTCAGAGACAGTGACATCAACATCTCTGTGTCCCACCTGCTCACAGAACAGGGCCAGTCCTGGAGTGGGCTCTCTGGGACAGTACTCATCATCAGGTCCTTTTTGTCTGATTGAAACCCCTCCTGGGACAGGGGCAGAGCCTTCAACTCTGCTCAATCCAACCTATGCTCATGGAGATCAGCCCTGTGCCCTGCCCTGTGTGAAGAACAGTGTAATGGAAGATTAACAAGTCCTTCAGTATGCCAGCCCACGCGCCTCATACTTGCTGTTTTCTCTGCGGATCTGCAGGTGACTGCCTCCTCATGATCTAAGGGCTCAGTTCACATGTCAGCACCTCAAAGGGACCTAAATGACCAATCACACCCCCCCCACCGCTGCCTCTTTAGAGTCTATCCCATTGCTCTATTTCATTCTCTAATCATAATCTGAAGTTCTTAGATCCTTGTTTATATTAATTCATTGAGCTTACATTCTAATGGAGAGAAACAGACCATAAATAAATAAATATATAACATTAGATGATGCAGAAAAACAGCAGGGTGAGAGAGATAGAGATAGGGGGACACTTGAGCAGAGATCTGAAGGTAATGAGGGAATGCTGGGGGGAAGTGCCTTCCAGGCAGGGGGAACAGCAGGTGCAAAGGCCCTGAGGAGGAGGTTATTGAGTCTGAATGAGTGAGGGCACAGTGGTAGAAATGAAACCAAGAAGGTATAGGGAGGGTGAGTTAGATTGCTCAGGCCTTGGTTAAGGACTATGATTTTGAAGCTAAGTGAGATCGGAAGTCACTGTATGTTTTAAGCAGAGGAGTAACATGATCTACTTTTTGGCTACTGGTGGAATTTAGGGTATGTGGAGGCAAGGATGGAAGCTTTTCCAAGGGTGACTAATTTGTCCTAGCTTGCCTAGGATTTTCTTGGTTCTAGCATTGGAAGCCCCATGTCCTAAGAACCCCCTCAGTCCTGGGCAAACCAGGATGTTGGTCACCCTACAGGGAGAACAGTAATCCAAGTGAGAAATGGTGGTACTTGGACTAAAGTGATAGTGATTAAAAAAAAAAAAGTGGCCAGATTTTGGTTTTATTTTGAAATAAAAGCCTAAAGATTTTGCTGATGGAGTCAGTGTGGGTGTGATAGAATGAAAGGAGTCAAGGATAACTTGCAAGTTTTTGGCTTGAACAACTCAAAGGACAGAGATGCTCCCTATGAAGAGGAGGAAGGCTGTAGGTAGAGTAGACTTTGGAGGATGATGATCAGAGTCTGGTTTTGGACATGCCAGTTGGGGATAATTTAGCAGACTGGCAAGGAGAGATGTCAACCAGGTATTTGGTTATGAGTCTAAAGTTCTGAGGAGCATTCTAGGCTACAGAGATACAGTTGCACACTGTCAGTGTCTAGTGATATTTAAAGCTAGGAGTCTGGATGAGATAACCGAGGGAAGGAACGTAGATAGAGCACTAAGAACTGAGCCCTACGACATGCCTACATTTAGAGATCAGGGAAAAAGGGAGAAACCGACAAAGGAGACAGAAAAGCAGGGGCTGGTGATACAGAAGGAGAGCAAGGGTAAGCGGACCCTGGAGAGAATTCTGTGTTAAATAGTTCCCTAAGTCACACACTGGAGGATGATAAAGAAGGGAGCCATTAAAATGGTGCCAAGAAGCTGAGCTATGAGCAGTGGTACAACCTACTGGAAAGGCTGACTTAAGCTTAATTAAGAAAGAGTTTTCTAACTGAGCTGCCCATAAATGTAGCAAGCTGCCTCAGGAGACCCTCACTTGAGTCAGGAACTCACTCAGTCCGGGGGGATTAGTTGCTGTGTAGGGAAAGTTCTACCCCTAGGACTCTAGCATGATCCTGATGGTGTGACCAGATGGTGGGAGTTGAACTAGACAGCTCTCAAGTTCCTTCAGACTGGAGATGATGTGATTCTGGGCAGTTTGTCACAGAGTAGGGGGGTTGAGCTGAGTCTTGAAAAATGAACAGGTGTTCAGTGGTGGAAAAGTGGGCAGGGGCACTCCTGGGTGAAGGAGCAGCATGATCATATCTCCAGAGATGTGAATGAGCAGGGTCTGTTCAGGACACTGTACTGGGCAGATGGGAAAGGTGTGTGGAGGATGGGGAGGGAAGTAAAGCTGTAAGGAGATGCAGGCCAGATGGTAGGGAGCCCCACAGGGTCTGGTGCTTCGGACACACTTGTTAGCACTTGAAGGAAGGTAACTAAATAAAAGAGAGATTGTTGGAGCCCAGGAAGGAGGTATTGACCACTTGGTTCCCTTCTGCAGGTTTTCTCCTGCCACTTGGTTAGAGACTTTTTGAGGGCAGGGCTGCCCAATGCTGTGTGTTCCCTGTTAAATTCCTCACTGGAGACAGGTATCCCATCCACTGTTCCCTAAAGACCAGTAACATCAGTAAGTCCCTGAGGGATAATGACCCTTTCCTGAGGTCTCCTCTGTGGGTTCACCGTAAGGGGTAGGGTCAGACAATTCAGTCTCTGATAGAAGTAACAGAGACACTCCACCCAAAAAAATTCCACTGAAGTCCCCTCCTTCCATTAACTCAGGACCACTTCACAAGCACTGCCCCTAGAATGCCCAATGTTCAGAACCCAGTGACCTTTCCTTTAGAGAATAAAGGGCCTGGGCATTCTGGAGACTCTGATTGGGTGGGTGAGCTCCCTCTCCCCAGAGCCACCAGCCAGGTACCAAAGCTCAACTGTATGGATTCCCAACAGGAGGACCTGCACTTCCCTGGCAGTAAGTGCTCCTTCAGTCCCTGTCACTGCACTTGTGCCCTAGGACTTGGGTATAAACACTTAGGGAAGGCCCTTTGCCTGGATAGAAGCAGTTAGGAGATAGTCTACTCTAGATCTGATGAACGAGAGACGATATTATCAATAGCCCAGGACCATCACAACTTAATGGAATGGAATGGGACATTGGTATCTCTGTCAACTGGTGAACTTTTACTTTTTTTTAAGCAGAGTTTCACTCTGTCGCCCAGGCTGTGGTACAGTAGCATGATCTAGGCTCATTGCAACCTCCACCTCCCGGATTCAAGTGATTCTCCTGCCTCAGCCTCCCAAGTAGCTGGGACTACAGGCATGCACCACCACACCTGGCTAATTTTTATATTTTGAGTAAAGACAGGGTTTCGCCATGTTGGCCAGGCTGGTCTTGAACTCCTGATCTCAGGTGATCTGCCCACCTGGGCCTCCCAAAGTGCTGGTGAACTTTTACTTCTTGATGGACTTGCCCATAGTAAAACTTCTCAGTCTGATGGATTGGATGGGTGCTGGGTTAGGAACCAGAGGCTTGACTGAGCCTGGGCAGCTCATGCCTCCTCTAAGACCTAGCTTTTCTGATCTGTAAAGAGTTAAAGGTGGTGCTTAAGTTCCCTGGAAATCCAGCTTTGACTGAATAAGAGAATGATGAGGCAAGTCAATGAGGGAGGGAAGGAATGGTTAGTGTAGTTAAGTGGATGAAGTGATTGATGAAAGGGTTAAGTGAAAGAGGAAGGAGAAACAGCTCAGACCCCAAGCTACAGCTATCAGCCAGCCTGACTCTTTCTTTCTTGCTGTCTTAGTGTGGGTCTCATTGTACTTTGGATTCCTGGGGCTGTGTTCGGTGATAACTGGAGGCTGCATTATCTTTCTGCACTGGAGGAAGAACTTGAGGCGGAAAGAGCATGCCCAGCAGTGGGTGAAGGTGATGAGAGCTGCCACATTCACCTATAGCCCATTGTTGTACTGGATTAACAAGCGACGGCGTTATGGCATGAATGTAGCCATCAACACGGGCCCTCCCCCTGCTGTCACCAAGACTGAAACTGAGGTCCAGAATCCAGATGCTCTGTGGGAATTGGACATCCCTGAAGGCAGGAGCTATGCTGACCAAGACAGCAACCCCAAAGTGGAAGCTCCCACTCCCCTGCAACCTGCGCTGCAGCTAGCTCCACAGCAGCCTCAGGCCAGCTCCCCATTCCCACTTCCCATCTTTCAGGAGGTGCCCTTTGCCCCACCCCTGTGCAACCTACCCCCCATGGTGAACTACTCTGTCTCCTATCCTTCGGCCACCTGTTCTGAAAGGAATGTTCGCTTCCTTTCCCTCCCTAATCTGGCCCATGAAGACCTCAGCTTCAATGCCAGGCCTTTTGCTTCAGAATTGTAGCCTCCTTTCACTGAAGGTGAGAGCTGCAGATATCAGGTGCAGAGTATGAAATGGAACTAAGCTCAGGGAGGCAGTATTGACAGAGGTCAGGACCCATCTGAATGTCATGCTATGAAAGATTAAAAAAACAGAAACAAAAACTCCAAGGCTCCCTCTGGTCTCATCTGCTGTTAGGAGGACAATGTCCTTCCTGTGTGAAGGGGTCACTTTGCAAACCAAGTTGGTCGCTGAGTCTCACCAATATGAATTGGCATTGGAGGTTGGTTGCCGGGAGACATACTCAATCAGTACTTGTGAGTGGACTCAATATCCCTCTGTTCAGTATTTAAAACAAAGTGCCTTGGCCTACGTACCCCCAAGGCCCTGCTGTTCTATGGGATGTGAAGCACAGCTGCCACAAGAGTGGTAACTTCTTAGGGCACATGAGTATGGTGATTTATAGTGGCTATGTCACAGGCAAAACGAGTCACCACGAGCCCTGAGAGCCACACTGCACTATGGGCTGAATTGTATTCTTTATTATCTATGATGTATGGAGCTCTCACGTGGTTGCCTCTGTACATTATTTTTAATAATTCACAAGAACACTGCCAAATGGATTATCACGATCCTCCTCTTACGGATGGAGAGACAGGTTCCAAGGTATATGCCATACCTTTCTTAGTTGCAGAGGCAGTTCCCAAATCTACATCTGCCTCACATCGAATCTACTGGTATCATCAGTTGCCTGGCACCAAAGGTACTGATCTTCCCACCATACACCATAGTGCCCCTGCCCTAATGATATGTTGTGTTAGAAAACGCTTG
Organism: Saimiri boliviensis; assembly: GCF_048565385.1. Taxonomy (NCBI): domain Eukaryota; kingdom Metazoa; phylum Chordata; class Mammalia; order Primates; family Cebidae; genus Saimiri; species Saimiri boliviensis. The sequence goes on from NC_133459.1 coordinate 45,458,511, forward strand.
GTGAAGGCTTTGGATTGTATGTAGGGTGTCATTAAGTTGGTCCACGAATTGGCTTGGAGTAAGGGCTGGTCAGTGAACTGCCTAAAATTATACATAGATATGTATCCGTAGTTTTTACCTTTCCTTCAAGAATCCATGTCTCCCTCCCAAAAGTTAAGATCCACCACATGAGAATATTAATTGTTGTACTTCTGGAAATGGTTGTATAGCCATTTACATAATGACTGAGGGGGAAGGTCACCAGATTCTGTGCTGGGGGAGGGGGAGGAGATATCCAGAATCTAGAAACATGTATATACAGTTATCTTTTTTCTGTGTGTGAAAAAGCTTTAGCTCCTATATGACCCCTTTCCAGCAATGGAGTTTAAGTTTTTTTTTTGTTTTTTTTTTTTAAGGTAGTAGAACATTTAGGGCAAACATGCTTTAAATAGAATCTCAAAATATAAAACAGGCCTAAGTGGAGCATCTTGGGTAAACAGAGGGGCAGGGCTCATTCCTGCCTCACCTCGCCCCTCCCATCCTCTGGATGCATAAAGCCTGAACCTTGAGGCCTCTCCTTCTTCAGGCCAAATACTGCAGTCCTTAGGGCAGATTCTTAATTACTTTGGGCCCATTATGTGTTACTCCTTGCTTTCAAAAGGAGTAAGGCGTCCATAACAATAGGAATCAAGGCAGATTTTTTTTCCCCTTAGAAATCACAGGGGAATGAAAGAGGCTTTAGTCAGACACATAGAGAGAAAAAGAAATTTTTTTATTTAGCTAAATTAAAATGGCTGTGTTACTTATATGAAATATGCAAAGCTTAAATCAAGTCATGAAAATCCTGAATTCTCCCTAAACAGAACCAAAACTGCTTATACATTACCAAAATAGCTCCACTAAAAGAAAGATTTAAATTTCTTAATGTGAGAAAACAACAAGGTAGGTTAGGTTCGTATAACAAACAATACACGCTCTATAAAGTCTCAGGAATACCCAAATGTGTTCTGGTTTGGATATGAAAGAGGAACCTCATCTAGCTGGTGTTGGTAAGCAAGCCAATGAGGTGTGCAGCAAACAAAACCTGTCACTAAAAACAACTCAACAGGCCATTATGAGTATGAGCCCATCACAGCCAAAATCCTCAACTGTGACCGGCAGGACCAGCAAGCGGGGGGTGTTGAAGGGGTTATGAACAGGAACTGTAAAAAAGGAATCTTTAACGGAAGGGAAAATGGCCAGCAGTAGGTGAAGGGAATCCACTCTTCAGCTCTGTTGCATCAGATACATTCCTGAGGGCTAGGTACCTCTCCGCCTTTTAGATGACACCACAGACATCTTGAAGTCAGGTATTTTCTTCTCGTTTTTCTTTTTCTATACTACCTTTTTGCCTCTCTGATTTATAGGGAGGCTTTTTTAGTAAACATTATACAAGATGGTGCAAGGCAAAAAAAAAACAAAAACAAAAAACAAAACAAGGACCAAGAAGCAGTGCTTTCTTAACTTAGGAAAGCAGCAGTAGGAGCTGCCAGACTGAAAAGGTAAAAGGATTTAAAACCAAAACCAAACTCACTACTGCTATCCAATCTTCCTCAGAGATGAGATATGGCTGGTGAGGCTTGACTACAGCTGAATACAAGTCACAGGCTCGGTAAGTTAAGACAGCATACAAATAAAAGTCCCAAATTCACACTAAATAGGCTTATGGGACTCTTAACCCCGTGAGTCTGCTCAACTCAGAAGAAAGGAGTTCAAGATACCCTCCTCTTGCTTGGAAGATATGGTACTTTCTCAGGCAGGATGACAAGGATATTCAGAGATCTGAGAGCGCAGCATAAACACCTCTGCCAAACTCGGTAGGGGGAGAGGATGGCACTACACACCAGCTCAGGGATGATACTAGTCAGACAAGTGCAAGGCAGGAAGAACAGAAGATAAACTAAAAAACAAACTGGACTCCTCCATGTATAGCTATCTGATGCAAGGGAAAAGTACACACAATGAAGAGTTAAGGTGTCTTCAAAGTATCTGCCAATGAGTAAGAATTTGAAACTAAAAAGGACAAGCTACATTACCCTCAAGTATATTTCATATAAATCAGTTCTCAAAAAAATACCTTCCAGGTACAGACATACTATCTATGGTACAGTATATACAAATATAGCAGTATAATTCAATTTATTGCTAGAATTTTATTTGGTTGTTACAAAATCTGTAAAGGTGTATATATATTAAAAAAGGGCGTGGGGTGAGAGTGGATGGAAGGCAGCCAGAAGAGTGAGAATTATTTTCAAGTTACCTAAAGTGCCAGGCTAATTTATGTTTTAACCTTTCCAGGAAAGTGAGATGGAGCATAAGCTACAATGATATAAGTGGACACATTCATGGGAAAAGATTTTATCTTGCTTAAACTAAATTTTAATACTTTTAGAAAAAAAAAATTTCAGGTTAGTCAACACCAAGCTGAACATCATGTAAAGAAAAAAAAACCAGCCCTTAAATGTTTAAGGGTACTGCACTGTATCTACAGCTGAAGGGCAACCTGAACAAAGTTAAAAAGGAAATGATCTCCACTAAAGAAATCTGTGCCATGAAAGCTTCTCTACTTTCTCCCTGACTTGGCCTATAGCAAAGTTAAGTTTAGTAGTTTTTTTCCTTTCAAATTGTTGCCCAAAGACTGCTTCGAAGAACAACACAGCAATTCTAGACTCAACATACAGTTGACATAGAGGTATTACTCCTTTTAGTCTAGGACTTTTCATGCCAGGTCCACAGAAGTATTTAAAGGAAGTATTAGACTTGCTTGTATTAGATTTGAAAAACTTGCTACCACCGTGTGAAGGCCCAGCTCTCTTTGAAAAGAAAGCCTCTAGCTACTTCTGAGCTGATAATTGTAAGGAAACTGAATATTATTTCACATGTTTCGTCTCACAACCTTTTTAGCCTTAGTCATCCCCCAGAGAAACATATCAGACACTTGGTTAGCCTCTAGGTAAAATCTCAAGGGGTATAGTTTTCTGGGTCAAAACTAGAAGCATGGCTCTTTTCTAAAGCTCTGGGTGGTCAGCATGAGGCAGCGGCTAGGGGAATTTAGCCCTGCCATTCAAAATGGAGATGGTACTGGTGGTAAAGCTGTCTTAAAGCCAGCTATGGCTTTAAGATAGACTCAAGTGGGTGGGTAGGGGAAGGCAATCTAGCTCACTTAGCGGGGAAAATGGAGCTTCCCAATGGATAACTTTTTATGCTCATAGACCCTGAAATAGAGAAAAAACCCCAGCAAGACTTCTCTGATTCCCAAATTGGGATTAGCTGAGGGAATAGGAACAAAGAACCAGAATCCTACTTTCATGAGCCATGCCTGGAGTCAGCACTACCTCTAGTGTCTACTCCCTGAAACTGGTTCCCCCAGCTACCAGGTCAAGCCCCCTGGCAGCACCTAGGCCTTTGAGGGATACCTTATGGATGCATGGATGCAGTTTCAGCTGCCACCCACACCAGATCAGCAATTTAAAATAAGTCATTTGTTCACATCCTGTTCTAAACCATTCTTCCAACTTTTCACACAATACGCACAATGCTTTCTTTCATTTAAATATTTACAAGCAGAAAAGGCCTATCTTGTAAAGAAAAGACATTTTCTGAAACTCTATATAAAGTGCAGCTAATTTAAGGCAAATTTAAGTGAAATATAAAAGGTGGCTTATTCTCTCTCTCTATACATTTCCCAGCTTTAAAAGATAGTCTCCTCCCCTCAAAAAAAGGAAAGAGAAAAAAAAGAGGGCTTTAATTTTTTTTTTTCTGGCAATTTTAAAATGTAAGATATTACTGGTTTTAGGAAATCATAGATTTCTGAACATCATATTATAAGTAAAATGGTCTTTTTTAAAAAAATAACTTTTATATAGCTTCTTCAAACAAGTTAAAAGGTGGCAAAGTATCTGCTACAATAGTTTGGAGGACTAGAGGACTGATGGTTAACAGCTGTTTTGTTGTTAGGTAAGTGGATATTAGGCAGTCTATTTCTAAAATATGCCGGATGAGGCTAAACACCTAAAGCTACCCTTAGTTCCAGGAATGAGTATCTTCCATCTCCATCGGAATCAAATGCTCTCAAGTTCTCTGGTTCTGGCACAGCAGAAGAACCTAGGGAGGTCCAGATTTCCTGGTAGGTCAGCTTCCCATCCACGTCCTGGCCAGTCTTGTGGAATAAATCCTGAAGATCTGTCAAAAATGAATGATAAAAAATGTATATGCCTAAACATACTGCTAAATTTAATTAAAAGTAGTCTCAACTGAATTTAAAACACTAAAAGAAAAGGTACTCTGCAAATTTTGTTTCCAAATGGTAAAGTTTAGGATTTCACTAAATCAGAAAGACTAATTTTTGATCCCTTAAGAATATTTAAAAAAAAAAAAAAAGGGCCGGTATAGTGGCTTATGCCTGAAATCCCAACAGTCTGGGAGGCTGAGGCAGGAGGACTGCTTGAGGCTAGGAATTTGAGAACAGTCGGGGCGACAGTGAGACACTGTCATAACACAAAGTAGAAGCAGTGACAGATATTGCAGGAGAAATGAATGATCTCATCTTCTCTCTGTCCAGGGCCTGCCCTTTAGATTTTCCTGATTTTATTCTTATGTTGAAGGGGTGAAAAGGAATGCAGAGGCCTAATGAGTTATGTGATAGGAGCTAGGCTATAAAACAGAATGTGGCATATTGTGAGATTTCTTGTTGGATGGCTCAGTGGAGACTGAAGAAATGATTGGAAGCCCTTGAAACAGTCCCAAACACTCACAGCTTTTTCAGTTTTGACAGGAAATCCAAAGCTCAAAGAGGAAAGTAACTTGCCTACAGTAACGTAAACTCTTAAGTGGAAGAGAGTACAAATTTATTTTCCTTTCTTTTTCTTTTCTTTTCTTTTCTTTGGTAAGCTAAAGTCTTTTTCTGTCTCCCAGGCTGGAGTGCAGTGGTGCAATCTCGGCTCCTGGGTTCAACCTCCACCTCCTCGGTTCAAGCGATTCTTGTGCTCCAGCTTCCCGAGTAGCTGGGATTACAGGTCCCTGCCACCACGCCCAGCTAATTTTTTTGTGTATTTAGTAAAGGCAGGGTTCCACCATGTTGTCCAGGCTGGTCTCGAACTCCTGACCTCAGGCGATTCACCGGCCTTGGTCTCCTGAAGTGCTGGCTTTATAGGTGTGAACCACTGTGCCTGGCCTTTTTTTTTGAGGTGGAGTCTCGCTGTGTTGCTCAGGTTGGAGTGCAGTGGTGTGATCTTGGCTCACTGCAACCTGTGCCTTCTGGGTTCAAGTGATTCTCCTGCCTGGCTAATTTTTGTATTTTTAGTAGAGACAGGGTTGCACCATGTTGGCCAGGTCTTGAACTCCTGGCCTCAAATGATCTGCTCACCTCAGCCTCCCAAAGTGCTAGGTTACTGCACCTGGCCTAGAATATAAATTTCTAATTACCTAGTCCAGTGCTCTTTCTGCTATGTCTCTCTGGATCCAGAAATTAAGTAGCTCAAGAACCAGTGACTCGGCCGGGCGCGGTGGCTCAAGCCTGTAATCCCAGCACTTTGGGAGGCCGAGGCGGGTGGATCACGAGGTCGAGAGATCAAGACCATCCTGGTCAACATGGTGAAACCCCGTCTCTACTAAAAATACAAAAAATTAGCTGGGCATGGTGGCACATGCCTGTAATCCCAGCTACTCAGGAGGCTGAGGCAGGAGAATTGCCTGAACCCAGGAGGCGGAGGTTGCGGTGAGCCGAGATCGTGCCATTGCACTCCAGCCTGGGTAACAAGAGCGAAACTCCGCCGTCTCAAAAAAAAAAAAAAAAAAAAAAAGAACCAGTGACTCAAAAGTGCAATGAGATACCTTGTCATAACCATTAGGATGGCTATAATAAAAAAAGACAGGCCTTAACAAGGGTTAAGGAGGATGTTGAGAATGTGGATTGAACCCTCATACATTGCTGATGGGAATGTAAAATGGCACAACCACTCTGGAAAAGTTTAGGAGTTCCTCAAAAAGTTAGGGCTACCATATGACCCATTAATTCCATTCCTAGGTATATATTCAAGGGAAATGAAAACATGTTTACATAAAAACTTGCACTTGAATGTTCATGGCAGCATTATTCTTAATAGCCCCAAAGTGAAAACAATTGAAATGTCCATCAACTGCTGAACAGACCAAAATGTGTTATGTCAACAGAATGGAATGTTATTCAGTCATAAAAAGGAATGAAGTACTGGTACATGCTTCAACATGAATAGACCATAAAAACATTATGCTAAGTGAAAGAATCATATTCAAAGAAAAAAGCATACACAAAGCCACATTCTATATGATTCCATTTATATGAAACACCCTAAATAGGCAAATCCACAGAGAGAGTGTTTAAGAGACTAGTGATTGTTGGAGACTGGCAGGAGAGGGGACTGGGAGTGACTGTTTAATGGGTACAGAGATTCCGTTTGGGTTGATGAAAATGTTCTGGAATTAGACAGCGGTAATGGTTGCACAGCCTTGTGAATGTACTAAAAACCATGGAATTAAATGCATTTTAAAAAGGTGAATGCTATGGTATGTGAATTGTATTTCAATAAAAAAGAAGAATCAGAGGACTATATATCTCTCCAAAGTGCATGCTCTCTAATTTTTAAAAATCAGTAAACAAGAAAAAGAGCAAATATTACCAGTTGATCTGTATCTTCCTTTTTATTTCAATGGCACTATTGAGCCAAAATGATTAGAGAATGTCTATCAATAATTTCTTCTGGCATTTTCTCAAAGTTTTTTTCACAAACACATAGGAGGGTCAGTTACATACATAACTTTTTTTTTTTTTTGAGACAGAGTCTCTCTCTGTCACCTAGGCTACAGTACAGTGTCATGATCACAGCTCACTGTAGCCTCAAACTCCCAGGCTCAGGCGATCCTCCCAAGTAGCTGGGATTACAGGGTATGTGCTACCATGCCTGGCTAATTTTTGTATTTTTTTGTAGAGATGGGATTTCATCATGTTGCCCAGGCTGGTCTTGAACTCCTGAGCTCAAGTGATCTGCCCACCTTGGCCTCCCAAAATGCTGGGATTGCAGGGGTTAGCCACTGCACCTGGCTGTACATATGTAACATTTAAAAAAGACTTGTGTTCCCATAATCAAATAGAAGATTTAAACTCTAATACCAAAGAAGGGCAATGAGCTTTATATTTCTTTAAAAATATCCCCCAATTCCTTTAATTTCATAATTTATTCCACACTATACCTAGGTTCAATAGGCCTCTTGCTGTTTGGTATTCAGGAAGAATAAAAAGAACCTGAAGGGAAGGAAAACAGTTGCAGTGCAAGGTCCAGTCCATCAAGGAGTTCTTGTAAACAAGCTTCTGAATCAGGCCCTACTCTCACTCCTACAATAGGTGCAGCAATGCAGCTAATAAAACGTTAAAAGCTCTCCGAAAGGCAGGAAAGCAGTGGGACACTTGTTCCCAATGCCTTCCACCAAGTAGCTAGCTGAAGAATCCTGTTTTTTAAAAAATTTTAAGTAATTTATTTTTATTTATGAACAGTCCTGTTGCAAAAAGAATCCTGTTTATTTTTTCTTTTTTTTGTGGCATGAGTTTATACAACATGCCACACTATTCACTTGGTAGCAGTATTCAAATAAAAATATGATTGCTGCTTCAGGTCATTCCGAAAGTGTAGTCATTCAAAAGTATCTATGGCCTATGCTGAGGATTGAGGCATGAATGTTAAGACTGCTATTCCTTAATCTGACCTAATAGCTTTCCCCAATTCATTCCCATCAAATCTTGATGTAACAATGGAGAGTGGCAGGAAGCTTGTCTTCCCATTAAACACAACTTAACACTTTCCCTTCTCCCCAGAAAACAGAAAAAAAAAAAAGTCAGGAACAGGGAAGAAAAGTAATCACATTTAAATGGTGATACAAAAATTTAAATCTTCTATGCTTTAAGCATTTAATTGCAATGTGTAGGTAACTCATTCAATTATTTAACAAATATTCAGGAGTAACAGGTACTGTGCTAGGGGCTGGGAGTAAATAAGACATAGTCCTTATCCATGGGAAGTTATATTTTGTATCACCCCAGGAAATTACAACAGAGTGACATGTGCTAAACAGGGGCAAACAAAATAGAAGAGCACATAGGAGGAGCCTAATTCAGTCAAGGGAGGTAAGAAAATGTTTCCTGGTGGAGTGGTACCTAGGCTAAAGAGAAGAGCCAGAGGAAGGTGGGGTGAACAGGAGCAAGTGATTTGCCAGACAGCCAGACAATGCAAAATCAGGAGGCACTAAACATCACCATGAGTGATAGAACACACACTGTTAGAAGCAATGCAAACACATTTTTCTGAGAATCATATCCTTTCTACTAATATTTTGCTAATTATCAGTAAAAGGGCCCCTAATTTTTGGAGGGCCCTGACAAATACGGTCAACTTTTACTTTATTTTACTAATCTTATGGTATTGTATTTGCTTTTATGCCTTCGCCATTAGATTATAATATCCTTGAAGAAAGAAAATGAGGCCATATCTTATACTGTATTCTTATTGCTTAGCACTAAGTCTAATGAGGCATTCAGTGAATGAAGACCTTAAAGAACATTACTAGAAAGACAATATAGTATGCTGGTTAAAAGTAAAAGCTTTGGCCAGGTGAGGTGGTTCATGCCTGTAATCCCAGCACTTTGGGAGGCTGAGGCGGGTGGATCACTTGCAGTCAGGAGTTCGAGAGCAGCCTGGCCAACATGGTGAAATTCCATCTTTACTAAAGATACAAAAAAATTAGCCGAGCATGGTGGCACGCAACTGTAGTCCCAGCTACTTGGGAGGTGGAGGTTGCAGTGAGCCCAGAGCCCAGATTGTGCCAATGCACTCCAGTTTGGGTGTCTCAAAAAAAAAAAAAATTGCAAGCTTTGGTGTCAGACTATCTTGGTTTGCATTCTGTTTCAACCAATTATTTGCTGTGTGAACTTAGGCAGTTTGCCTATCAGTAAAACAGCTATAATACATAAATACTTACGTTCATGGAATGGTTATCAGGATTATATGACATAATGAATATCAAGTATCTGGCACTTGATATATGCTCAATAAATGTTAGATCATATATATTTTTTACAAGTGAAAATAAACATTAAAGAGTTATTACTTAGAACATTCCCATTATTACCCCGTGGTATAAAAATTTACCTTCAGTGCTAGAAATTCCTGGTAGGGAGATAGGTCTTAGTTGGGCAGCTTTCTCAACTGGGTCTCCAAGAAACTGTGAAAATTTTGGCAATGCTGATGGCTTTGATGTGAAACTCTCTACTTGCTCTGTAACAAATACGTAAGGTTTTACTTAGAATTATTGAATCTAACACCAGATTAAATTAGTATCGAAGATCACCTTTCAGGAAAATTGCATGTACAATTAATTTAAGAGAAACATTTGACAATTAAGTAGCATAGTGGCTATGTGAAGTTAAAGGCTTGGATTGAAATATATTTGTGGGCAAGGGAAGACCAATCAGTATTATATTACATTAATGTCTGCAGCAGCAGTCCCATTAGATCTTATAGTACAAGCTAGCATTATACACGTTTAGACGGTAAGTGCTTAAGCTGTCAAGTGACAAGAGTATAGTGGCTGGATATTAAAGATCTTGACATCCTGGGAGATGTGCTTTAAACCCAGTCTAGGGGTATGTGCCACCCGCTAAGCTGGTGCTAAGGGTGCAACCATAAGATTTTGTAGCACAATGTTAGCACAAGGCATCCCACTACAGTTTTGTTTCCTACCTAAAAGAGAATTCAAGAGAGGTGGTACTGCTTTTCTAACACAGAAAAATATTTGTGTGGGGAAAAGATCAAAACCAACACAGTCCAGTACCTGGTTATGTACTCACAGGGTCTGAATCAGTGGAGGCTACTGTATCTGCTAGTATTGATTACACAGGTCCATACCTAAAGCCAAAAACCCTTCCAACCCGAAGATCCCATCATTATTTTTGTTAATGATTTTCAGGACGACGAATATTTATTTTTAAATACATTTTGTGCACTTACAGAAAGGAAAAGACTCCCATAAACAACTTTTAGGGCTGGTTTAATATACGCTATGACAGTAACATTTTTGCCTATAATTGGATGCAGACAGCATGGAGAAGTCTATTTCCAGCTAAACATTACCGATTCTTCCCTTAATAGTCTAGAGTACAAATCGTGTACAAAATGGGCTTTTTCTAAATGAAAGCAAAGTGTATCAGCTTCATCTCGGTGCATTCAGGCATCACTCACTCGATGTGATCAGTACTGCTAGAACACCTTCCCTGCTCCCTTTGTGGGAGGCAAGCTGCTCAAGCCCTCTATGAAATATTAAGAAGCCGGCTCTGCTCTCACCTTCTTCAGCTGTCTCTGGAGGCCTGTTGCTCTCAGGTTTGTTTGTAAGAGCACTGATCAGCTGGAGTTTCTCTTTTAGCTTGGATACCTGAGAATTTGAACTATCTTCTTTCTGCCCAAAACAAAGATTCAGAAGGTTTAAGGTGGTAGTAAGACTTCATCTAAGTCACCACTGTTATTTCCAGAGGCTATTTAGCATATAGTGAACCTACTGAGGTCACTGAGTGCCTCATTAGACTTAGTGCTAAGCAAGGATATCCTACTGCAGGATAAATATTGAGCCTCAGTAGGTTCCCTATAAAGACAATAAAAGAACGAATCAACATATACTGGTGATGTCTTTGGTCCTCAGCGCTGATAAGTATCTTGCTGGATTTGAGACCATTAAGGGAACATTATGCTACAGATGATCTGATTCACTGGGAACATTTGGCTGATGGGGGAAGGAATGCATGTGTCAGCAGTAAAGGAAATGTACCCTTGCTCAGGTGCCTATGCGATACCCATTTCCTAAATGAGTAGGATCTTGTTTTCTAGGAGCTATTTCACACTAACTAAATAACTTTAAGAAATATCTTGCTTCACCTTGTGACTAGACCACTTTAGGCAGAATTTCATGCTCTTACCACCTTACAAAAAGAAGCAACTGAACAAAAACAAACCACAAGTTTTTCCCCTGTTCCCCCCTGGTGATGATTCAACTGGTAGCAGAAACTGTTAAGACATAAAGAAGTCCCCTCTGGAGTCCCCTTCCACACTCTCTCGTGGAAGCCCATCTTCCCTCCTAAACTCCAGCTCTCTCTGCTCCCTTCCACTCAGGGTGGAAGCTGCCTTCCTCTCCTGGACTCCATCTTTCTGGATTCTCTCACATATTAGGTGTTAGATGTTTCCTTCTCTCTCCTCCTGTATCTCTCTTTAAATAAATTACTTTCTATAAACAAAAAAAAGAAAAAAAAAAGACATAAAGAAGGAGCTGTAATATTTATAATTCAAAGTTTTGCTTGCTCATATTTTTTAAAAAAGTTTTTTTTTACCCCATACCCTGCCTCATTCCCAGGAGTATCAAGCGTGTCATATACAAATACATTTAATTATAAACAGAGAGACAACTAGTTTCTTTGAGGCTCGTTTCTAACTGCTTAGACTAGTGTGAAAGGTCCTGATCCTATGTTTTATTAGAACACCAATTCATTACACATTTCTTTTATTCATTATGTATTTACTTATCTCACCCCTATCTTATTTCTACTGTAATAGTTATTGTACAGTAGTTCAGTTAGGTTATTTAGGGAGCTCAAATATGAACATATGTAATGAAAACTAGGTACTAAATGCTTGAAGAATTAATGGTAAGGAGAAATTTTTATCTGGTTAGGATGTTTGGATGAGGTGGGACACAGGAACTGACACACCGGGAAGACAGTTAAAAACACAAGGGCCTGAAAGTAAATCCAAGAAATTTATGTATACGTGTGTATTAGTGTGTTCTCATATTTATTGTTAAAATGTGAACTGTGACTGAAATTGCTACTACTTTCTAATGTAACCACCTGTTAGTTTTTTGTGCTCAACACTTATATCTGACTCTTAAGTTTTTCTGTCTTCTCTAGGTGAAGTTTTAAAAAAATCTGCAGAAGCAGTTAGAAAACTCAAACTTAGCTTATGATGCATTAAAACCTTATAATATTGTGACTTTATCTAGATAATGTAAAGCTATTAAGGAAGTACAAATAAAGACAGAAAGCATTACATCAAAAGCTGCCTTTACTGTGTGTGGTTCAAGTTTATTTCCTCTGAACATCATATCCACTCAACTTTTCAAATATAATATGCATCTGAGATGGTAATTTAGTCACTTGGTCATAATCTTCCTGGCTTATCTTTCCTGGCTTTCCTTAGTCCAGGGTTTAACAGTCTAATCAGAGAATACTGTAATCAAACTTTTTTTTTTTTTTGAGACGGAATTTCGCTCTTATAGCCCAGGCTAGAGTGCAATGGTGCAATCTTGGCTTACTGCAACCTTGTCTCCCGGGTTCAAGTGATTCTTCTGTCTCAGCCTCCTGAGTAGCTGGGATTACAGGAATGTGCCACCATGCATTCCTGTAATTTTTGTATTTTTACTCTACTAAATTTTTTGTATTTTATCTAAAGAGATATTTGTATTTTATCTCTACTGAAATTTTTGTATTTTTAGTACAGACGGGGTTTCATCATATTGATCAGGCTGGTCTCGAACTCCTGACCTCGGGTGATCCACCCGCCTTGGCCTCCCAAAGTGCTGGGATTATAGGCGTGAGCCACCACACCCAGCCCGAAATCAAACTTTCCTTCCTGGAATATCAAAGCATATCATAGATTGCTTGTCTTATCTTGATAGTATGTCTGGGAAGAGTGAAAAAGAGGAAGGTACAAGGTGAAGGGAACTTGCTAAGGTTTAAATGGAGTATGAATACGTTGAGATTGCACTATAAAAATAGGAAATAATTTTTAGATTAGACAACATTTTTAGATTATCTATGCCTCTGTCCCCCATTATTAGTATAGACAACTTACTGTCTTAGCATAAAAGTAATTTCCTTAGGGAAGCCTTCTTGATCTTATTATATTCTATATTTGTCCTTTATAATACTTATCATACTCACAATCCACAACTTGTTCAATTACATGTTAATGATTTTCTGACTGATAGGACTTTGAGCTCCACCAGAATAGGGGGTCATATGTCTACCTTGCTCACTATGGTCACTCCAGCTTCTAGTAAAGTGTTTGGCACAGGGTAGGTGTCTAATAAAGTATTCATTTATTCCCTAATATACTAATTTACTAATTGCTTTGTTTTGACGTTTCAGCACGAGACCAAAAGTACTCCCTTTGAAAAAGCAGCAGTAGATCAAAAGCACGGAGATGTTGATGCATTTACTTTTACTTCAGGGTAAGCATCCCATTATTTACCTTTATGCTTTGGATTTTTACTGTATCTGTTCTGTTGGTGACTTGATCCAAAGACTCTCTTTTCAGAGTGGCAGATCTATCACCCATCTTAAAGGGCAAAACAAAAACAAACAAAGGGAAGATTAAAGGCAAACATTAAAATTTGAACATCTAGCACTTTAAACAAATTGGTTAAACTTATTGAAAGGATCTCAGAACACTCTCAACAGAAATTGCAGAGTAGAAGATGGGAGGAGCGGGAGAAAGGCCAGAGAGACAAAACTGAAACTAGTGCTTCTAGCTCTTTCAGTCACAAACTTTAAGACTTTCAAGGATAAAAGGTGGTAGAACTTTTACCCAAAATCATGCTGAGCATGCTGCTCCTCTAAGAAACAGTAGGACAGATGGATACTATTACCAATTTTCTCTGCTGGAGAAATATAAAGTCAGGGGAGAGGGCAGAGACATAAAGAGAGTTTAGGATGGGTAAGTTTCCACAATAAGCCTTGAAAACTTTCAATACATAACACTCATGATCTAAAATTCTTAGGCAACCTTGTTTAGCTGAGCTCCAAAGGGCTTTGTAAAATAAAGCTCCTTTAATCTTCACAGCTTTGTAGTAAATTATACACTCCTGTGAAGCAGGAGAGGGAACAGGTCTTCCCAGCCATCCTTTAAAGCAGGGGTCCCCAAATTTTTTACACAGGGGGCCAGTTCACTGTCCCTCAGACCATTGGAGGGCCAGACTATGCAAGGTGTGACACCCTTCACAGCCAGTGCTGCTGCCTCCACTATCCCAGACAGCGGTATACAGTGTCACAGGCCCAGCACCGCCTCCAGTGCTGTATACAGGGATGGCGATGATCAGCCTGTGACACTGTGTATACAGCGTCCTGGACATCTGCAGCAGCGGTGGGCCTCTTCTGTGGGAAGCCCACTGCTGCATGTTTCCCCTATTATAAGACACCTCCTAAAAATAACACAGCCCCCATCTTTTGGGAGTAAAATTAATATAAGACAGGGTCTTATAATAGGGGAAACACGGTGTGTAGTAATGTAGGGGGAGACTTTTGGGCAAAGGGAGGTTATAGGGGCCATTATGTTGTTGTACATTTGGCGGAGTATGGGGACCATTGTACTGTGTAGTAACGATTACAGTGCTTTGCCTTTCTTCCTACTTCTGCTGTTATTTCACACTGCTTCCGGTGATGTGGGGCACCGCAGACCGGATGGGCATCTATGACGCGCTTCCGGAGCCGTGACAGGTGCCTCCTGCGTCACTGGAAGTAGTACTGTATGTGAGCGATGCCGCGCTTTGTGGCCCACATACAGTACTCCAGGAGCACAGGATGTGGATGCATCCTGTGCTCCTTTCACTGACCACCAATGAAAGAGGTGCCCCTTCCTGAAGTGCGGCGGGACGCCGGATAAATGGCCTCAGGGGGCCGCATGTGGCCCATGGGCTGTAGTTTGGGGACCCCTGCTTTAAAGGAACCTTTCCCTGCAACTCACCAAGGCTCCACAGTGGCAGAGCCAGTTCAAACACTGCATTTCATGAACTAGAGTTCGACTTTATCTGTGGGCTTGCTTCTAGCTTTGGTGGTTACTTGAATTTATGGCACAACTTCTTGTATTTGGTTTATATTTTTAAATATTTGCCTGTGTCTTTGCTGTATGAAATCTTTAAGGATGGGGGCTACAGTTATTAAAAAAAGAATCCACGTGGATCCCTGCACAATGTTTATGTGAAAGGTGAAAACAAAAACTGCACATTTTATTCACAGCAATATGAAAACCAGTAATCCACGCACAGTCTGCCAGCATCAGCAACTTAGTAGGTCAGTTTCCTTACATGTAAAATGAGGAAATGAACTCAATAACCTCTTAAGCTGGGGAGCTGGTCTGACCTGATCTGTTTTAAATGACTTTCCTGACGTATACAAAAGGTTCCCTTTAATATACAGACAGCAGGATAAATATGAAAGCCACGTTCAGGCTTAAAGAAATGGCAAAAGATTTTTGGTTACTATCATTTTCATGGCTCCCACCACTAACAACTTAGAAAATATGAAGAAGACCCTTGGAAATATGTGCCAGAGTTCCCCTACCAGATGGCTCACTGGTAACATGACAGTAGGCTTGTCATTTCTGCCAACAACTTGTTGTGAGGCCTTAGTAAGCAACTGGACCTCTCCACATCTCCCTTTACAAAACAGGACTAACACTTCCTGGCCATTCACATCACACAACTAGTGAGAGGATTAAAGGAGACACGGTTTAAGCCTCTCAAATAGGCCAGAAGGCTGTTTTCAAAAGGTGATGGGATGTCATCCATGCACAGACAAAACACACTGCATGTCACAAAAGATCAGAAAAGGCTTACCATGCTGAAGGACAGGTTTGCTTTCTTTTCTACCTTGCTCATAGCAACCACATCGCTTTCTATCAGGTTGACTCTCTGGGTAAGATTACTGACTGTCTCGTTCATTCCCTCGAATTTAAGATCATTCTGTCTCTGGTACCCCACTAGGGCACTGTTTACCTCCTCTAAAGAGTTGTGAAGGTACAGGATATCCTAGAGTGGAAATAAATAAAGTTATGGAATTCCATGAAAGATGTAAATTAGACAAGCAGGCCAGCAGCACCAAACAACCATTACTATGTCAAGTATTGAAGTAAACTCCTTTTCCTGATTTTGACCATCAATTGTCTGTCCCTCCCACTCTAAATTGCTCCTTTTGGAATTGTTTGGCCTCAGCTAGACAGGAGGGGAAAACAGGGAAGAGAACTACCTACATGATTCACTCTTTGGCCCCAGAAAGCTGAGAGCTTGGGAAATGACTTCCCAATGTTTACCTCACCTGCTGGCGGAAAGGCTTGCTGGGTTATTAACTGAAAGGTCCATTAACCTGATTTGTCAGAACAAACCTACCTTAGGAACAATACCAATTACTGAATTGGCTCATGTAACAAAACCGTAACAAGTACTGCATTATTTAGTACAAGATTCAATTATTTTTACTGACATCCTCCAGTACTGATTGCTATCTAAAAAAGAATGATAACTATAGGTTTTTTTTGAGACAGAGTTTCGCTCTCGTTACCCAGGCTGGAGGCTGGAGTGCAATGGCGCGCTCTCGGCTCACCGCAACCTCCGCCTCCTGGGTTCGGGCAATTCTCCTGCCTCAGCCTCCTGAGTAGCTGGGATTACAGGCACGTGCCACCATGCCCAGCTAATTTTTTGTATTTTTAGCAGAGACGGGGTTTCACCATGTTGACCAGGATGGTCTCAATCTCTTGACCCTGTGATCCACCCACCTCAGCCTCCCAAAGTGCTGGATTACAGGCTTGAGCCACCGCGCCCGGCCAACTATAGGTTTTAAAGGGCATTAAACTCGGGACAGAAAGTCTTCTTATTGAAGATTTCCTCTATTCTCTTTAATGTGATTCTGAACTCAATAGTCATTCCCCCCACCCCATCTTGCCTTTTCGTCTTTGGACTTTAGAAAATCCTGATTTTCCAGGATATGCTTTCTAACATTCTTAGAATTTACTGTGGCTCAAAATAGCCATCACTCTGGATTAATCTGCTATCCATTCATCTTTAACCTGCCCAGATAGCTATTTTTCATAAAGAGTTTCAGGATAATCTGCTCATTCTATGTCTTTTAAGATATGAAAAGGAATTTACTCCACTGATTGACATGCAGAGAAAAACTGCAAAGTGCCAAAGAAGGAACAGGACAGCAATATGGATTCCCGAGATACCAACACACATTCCTCTCAGCTCAGCTCCCAGGCAGGCAAATAAATATAGGAGGCGCCTGCTGAGACACCAAACATTAAGCCCAAACTATTTGGCTGTCTCTGCAGTGCACTGTGGTCACAGGGAGTTAAGCCAGAGATAAAAAGCACCTGTTGCAAATTCTCACTGTGGGTTTTATTGTCAAGTTCTGATGTGGCTGAAGGTGATGGAATGATCTGGTTGCTTCCAGCAGTCTCCTTCAAGAAGTGCTGATTCTGTTAAGAGGAAAGAAGGTTATTCTAGACAACAAGGAATTACTAGGTCTAGTTAACTGAGATGGTCCTAGAACATTCTAGCCTCCCCCAGAATGCATTCACATATTAATCAGTAAGTATTGTCTGGGAATGTACAGGCTAACCAGTCCTATGCTAGGTTCTGAGAGAGCCCAACCTGAGCATGAGCTGGACCAGCAGCACCTAGATTACCTCAGGGAACTCAGATCCTCCTAGTCTGTTTCTCAGTCTCTTAATGGAATGAACTCTCTAGAAACCATTTCTTCTTTGCCCCATTGCTTGTACTCCCAAAGAAACTATAGCATCATTGTAACTGTCCAGGGAACAACTTAGTCTCAACCTGGGACAGTGTCATTGTTTCCACTGGACTCAAGAGCTTTGACATTAAAAGGGCAGCGAGTCATGTAACCACGGGCTTTGGGCATTTAGCATAACCATCAATCATACCCATTATTAGTTTTTCCCTTATAGCAAGTGCTAAGTAAGACTTAGTTTTAGGGTTATCTTTCCTTTTCCATTCCCTTCCCACTGCTCAAGTTTCTTTGCAGAGACTGAAGGATAACATGTTTATATATGCTTTTCCTTCAGTGAGGAAAACATTGCATGGTTTAATCCTTCAGAGCCCATAACTATGACTTATCTAGCATAAAGGATGGCAGTAGGAGAATTACTATCGGCAGCTATGGAAGTTTAAAAGTGGCAGATTTAATTATAACAATGCAACTGGTGAAAAAAACTGTTTTCCTTGATAGCTGAAATCAGCCTGCTTTTATAAGAAAACCAAAAGGCAACAATAAAGAGAAGAGGAGAGAATGGTGGTGGTGGTTGTGGGGCGAGGGGCGGGCAGGGCAGGGGAACTCACGGTTCTAAAAAGCAGGAATTTTTTAGTTAGGAAAAATTATTTTAGAAAAAATTACTTGAGAGCATGATCAAGATATTAAAATCATGAAAGAATTGTTGAATCTCTGAGGGGGTTTGTTACTATGGGTCACACAGTTACTCAGTGGTCGTAAGAACCAGAATCAGGGGTCTGGACACCCAGATCAGTGTTTTTTCCTCTGGGCTAGCCCCACTAAGTAACAGGAAGGCATGTTACTTTTGAAGAAAATGCAGAACCTCCCTTCTAGAGCTCTCTAATATAGCTCAGGTCTCCTTGGTACAAACTTTCCAGTTAAACTTGGAATTCTGAAGCTTGCAAAGAGCAGGTGGGGGTGGCGGGGGGGACAGATCCAGAATTTGGCAGAGAGACTAGGGAACTTCTGTGTGCCTTGAATAATCCCGATTTCAGATGAGTTACACATAACTCATCTGAAATCGGCAAGATGGCAAGGGCCACACCATCCTTTTTTACCCTTCATAAATCCTTCATGGGGCTGTCACCCATTAACTGATTGATTTAAGGCCTCCAAATGACTGCAGACGGCTTACATCTGCAGCAGCACTAAGTGGTCCAGAGACATTTGAAAACAATTCCTGGGCACTAGAGGGGGTTTGCTTCTGTCAGTTATCTGCTGCTGCCCAACAAATTATTCCAAAGCGTTGTGGCTTAAAGCAACAACAATTAAGTATTTCTCATGATTCTGTGGGTTGACTGGGCTCAGCTGGGGGTAGGGGGGGATCGGGGTGGTGTTCTGTTCCATGTGTTTTAGGCTGCATTTATTTAACTGACAGCCTGGCTGGAGTTAGAACATTCTAGACAGCCTTTCATCCACAAGCACATGTTTCAGCATTTGGGAGTCTAAGTGCCTTGCTGAAATTCCTGATGCACAGAATAATGAGAAATAATTACTTGTTTTAAGCCACAAAGTTCTGGGGAGCTTTGTTATGTAGCAATAAATAATGAGACACTCCTTCCCTTTCCTTCTTTTCCATTTTCTGTCCTGCCCATTCCATCCTCAGGAACTGTGTCTTATTACCTACCTCCTCCAGTACTATGTTTGCAAAAGACTTGGATTTTAATTCTATCTACCATAATTGGTTTACTAACAAACTGTAGAACAATCAATGTATACTGCTTATTAGATCTTCTGAACAGATGCATAGCAGGGCCTTTTCAGATTAGTGGAAAGCTGGCATCATGACTCTTACATAACACAGGGTGAGCAGAAGCATGCTGACTTTCTGGGTCTCCTTACCATATCACTCTGCAGTAATTCCATCGTTTTCTTGTGTTCATCCACAGTTTTCTGCATTGCTTCCACAGCAAGATGGACGCTGTTTAAAGTATTGCCAATGGAAGCTACACTCTGAACAGAAACATGTAAGAAGGTGTAAAAAAGCTTTAAGATAAAACTGACGTGCAAGAGGTCCCCAATTCAAATCCGGGTGCCCCCTAAAAAAATGACATGCGATAAGCTGCACATATTCAAAATGTATAATTTGAATGTTCTGACACATATATAATTGTGGAACCATTACCACAATCAAGATAATAAACACTCATCACCTCTAAGTTGCCTCATGACCCTCTGCAATCACTCCCTTGCCGTTCCCAGGCAACCGCTGAACCATTTTCTGTCACAATAAATCAGTCTTCATTTTCTAGATTCTGTGTAAGTAGAACCAGTGAGGAAGTAGTGCTCTTTAAAGTGTAGCTTCTTCTACTCAGCAGAATTGAGATTCAGCCAGGTCGAGGGTACTTGGCAGGGTGCAGAGTAGCATTCCACTGTGTGGCTCTATCACAGTTTCTCTCTCCCCCCACTCATGGACATTTAGGTTGTGTTCAATATTTGACTATTACAAACGAAGCTGCTGCAAACACTCATGTTCAGGTCTTTATGTGGACTTCATTCCCCTTTATCATATGCTTTCTTATCGCCCTAACACCTAGCAGGTGAATGCCTGATCATATGGCAGATGCTTCATTTGTTAAAAAAACTGCCCAACTGTATTCTAAAATGGTTATGCCATTTTACATTCTCACCAGCAGGCAATGAGAATTCCTCTTACTCCATATCCTCACCAAGACTGGTACGTTCATTCTTTTCAACTTTAGCCATTTTAATGAAAGTGTATATTGTGATTTTAATTTACATTAAATACTGCTCTAATGAAAATCAGTGTTTCTAATTATTTCAAATATCTTCAAACTGAGTTCCATGTAGTGTATACTGAGATAATTAACAGGACTATCTAACTATGTGGCAAGCAATTGTTATCAATTTAAAAGATTTTTCCTGGAGGAAAATAAAATCTTCCCTAAAGAAAAAATAGTTGTTTATAAATCTGGAACCCAGGGATAAGGCTCTCTCACAAACTGCCTCTGTCAATCCCTGCTGTGGGCAGGCAGATGGCCAAGCAAACACAGTAGACTTCCACTTGTTAGATGCAAAGGACACTTCGAGCAAAAGTGGGAGGGAACCATTTCTGGCTTTGGGAAACTCAACACTGCAGAGATGAAAGAACAATTCATTTGGCAGTGTTTGTTCTTCCTTTATTGTAGAATCCTGTCAGCAACCACTGAATAGAGATATGAGTAGTGGCTTACTTTGTTTTAATTGGCCCTAAGGAGCCCAAATGGACAGAGAACTTGGAGATATAATTCAGAAGCCACGTTTTAAAAAAAGGCCTGTCCTAAGGGAACATCCAAAACGGTATTACTAGTCAGTGTGTTTTGGCTTTTTCAAGACATGCTGACAGTTTTACAGTGCCACATGAGTATTTTTAACCAAGGTCATTTTTATTACACTAATATCCAAGAATACAAGAGAACAAGAGACGATGTTAACAAAAATTATATGAGATAAAATAAAGTTAGGTATTTGGGATGACTTACCACTTCAAAACTGAGCCACTTGAAAGAAACACAGTGCCTGGCATTATAAACACACAGATTTGCAAAGAGACAACACACTGGGTAAAAGTCTCTAAGCTGGTTTGCTATCTATGTAAGCTCTGTTGTTACAAAAGCTACAGGCATTCAAAGACACCTACTGTTTGTGAATCCATTCCTCACTGGCTGGATGTATGAGCTCATTAGGATGCTTGAAGATAGTGAGCTCTTGTTTAAGGATTTTTTTTTTTCCCCTTAAGGAAGCAGCTGACAGAGCCATGTGAACTCTGGAGCAGAACTCTGAAGCTAGTATTCCCATCAACTGCAAAGTGCCTGGTACATACTGGAGGAAGTTCCACAAATGTTTGTTAAATGAATGAATTCAAGAATAAACCAGTTTCCTTTTATAACGCAAGACTGTGAGAGCTGCTTCTGTACTAAAGGCTAGAGAAGCCTACCTTTTCCCAACTTGGCCCTGGGAACAACGGCAAGAAACTGGCCTCATCAAAGTTGTCCCTACCCTTTTTTTTTCCCCCAAAGTTATAAGTAGATGGCCATATTGGACAAGAAGCAAATTATGAAGACTGAGCACACATAGATGGTGTGGCTATAAAATAGCAAATTTTGCTTTTGCTTATGGCTTAGAAATTTCCTTTGTGGAAAGGAGTCATATGCTGATAGACCCTGGCACATAATCTAATCAAACTTAGCACATATTTTTATAATTCAAAGATCCCAGATTTGATATCCACTGTTTGGGGAATCACTTCTTCCATTTCCTGTGCCAGGGGATGATGTCCTTTATGTTCCGATTAGGCACTTTCTTCTCCCTTCCTACCGCTATCCATCCAGCTCTAAGGATCCCTGAGTGCATCTGGTTGGTCACAGCTCACTGTAACCTCAACCTTCCAGGCTCAAGCGATCTTCCCACCTCAGCCTCCCGAGTAGCTGGGACTACAGGTGTGTGCCACCATGCCGAGCTAACTTAAAAATTTTCTGTTAAGATGAGGTCTCCCTATGTTGCCCAGGCTGGTCTCTAATTCCTGGGTTCAAGTGATCCTCCTGGCTCAGCCTCCCAACATGTTGTGATTACAGTCATGAGCTACCATGCCCAGCCTCCAAAGTGAGTTTTACCAATTTATACTCCTAGCAGGAGGAGTGTTTGAAAATTTCCTTTGTGCCAAATATCCTTGCCAACACTTGTTTCCTGAATTTTTAATTTTTGTATTTCCCCAGGTTATCTTTTTTAACTTAATCATGGAAAATAACAGAGATTTAGGGCAACTGTCATGTACTTGGTCTTTTCATGAAGACATTGTGAATGGTGAACTGAAAAAGCAAGTTGAAAAGTAAACCCATATATACATAAGAGTGCCAGCAGAGCAATTCTGGGACTGAGAGAGCCAAATAAAACGGTACGAACCCATATAAACCACAGCTGACATAAACTGTTGCAAATTAAAGGCCTAACTAACCAGACCAAAACAAAATAGTTCTGAATTATTTAGGACACAATGATATACTCTATTACTGCTGTCTTGGAGCAGCTGATTTCAAATGCCAGGCTTTCAGTGAAAACTTAAAAGAAGCTAGAATTATGGCAAATAGTACCCACACATGGCACCTACCTTCTGAAGTCCCTCTACAGTGGCAGGCAGGCTAATCAAGTCTGCAGCTGACTTAACATTGGCTTTGAGGTGGTTCACTGCAGAAGTCAACAGAGAAATCTGAACAAAAAAGAGTAACAAACAATGAAAACAAATGAGAACTTGTAGACTACATGTTACCTTCACAAACACAATGGTTGGTGATGTCAAGATAGTCTATGATTTTACATGTTTCTGTGACCCTGTCAGTTCACAGGAGTAAAGGAGACAGGACTTTGGACAGAGTTGAAATCCGGGAGGCAACAATAATACCCCTTCTTTCCCTGACCAATTTGAACACTAGTGCCGAAGAATAAAAGCAAGTGTTATTCTTTACCCTAGTCCTGGCAGTATAAGATCCCCAACTCTTAAATTACTTGAAAGATGCTGCGATTGTCACACACTCCTTCAACAATTGGACAGGAAGAAAGTTAATGATGAGAGATCACTTCAAAATTTCATTTTGGTAAAATATAACACCTCAGTTATTTACCAAACTTTTGTTCTTGCCCAAGTGGAACATATATTATAAAGTAAAAGCCCATCTCACAAAATACAGTCTACAGGAACTGCACTCTGATAACTTGAACAGCATTTTCAACTACTTGGAGATGTGGTTTTGGTTTAATAATGTGATTAATATTTCAAACTCAATAGCTCAACCAAAGCACTACTTTGTATCCTGAAGGGGCTCAATAAATACCCATTGACTCACTGACTGATGCAATGTATATATTAAAATAGGAACTGAATCAAAATAAAATGAGTCTTCCCATCTGCTATTTAGGCATAGAATTCTAAATATCTAGACTTCACTCTTGAATGGGAACTGAGGGAACCTGTGTAATAGTCAGTTTCACGCTGCAGAGACAATATTCTAAAAGCTTTGCAGTTTGGCTCAAAGCACTCTTGAAAGATTCTTAGTTCTAAACTGCTTTCCTATTCCAAATTCTAGGATAAGAACACAGATCTGCCAATAGCAATTGTATTCAGAGTGTCCTCATAGGGTACCCACCAGTTGCTGGGCACTTGTTATGGGACAAGCACAGTGGTAGGCACTGGGGGATGAAAGACAAAACAGAACCAACAGAATCTGATTCCCTACTCATTCCTTTAGCAAATGTTTGGCATCTTCTCTGTGCCAGACACTGCTGCAGTCATTGTGGAGACAGCAGAGAGGCCAACAAGATCATGAAGCTTTGTTCTCATGGAGTGTACATCTTAGTAAAAGGTGACAGAAAAACAAAGAAAAAAATCCGGATTTTAATAAGTACTATGCTAATAATTTTTTCCTCTCTTTCCTTTTTTTTTTTTTTTTTTTTTTTTTGGAGACAGTCTGGCTCTGTTGCCCAGGCTGGAGTGCAGTGGGGTGATCTTGGCTCACTGCAGCCTCTGCCTCCTGGGTTCAAGTGATTCTTGTGCTTCAGCTTCCTGAGTAGCTGGGATTATAGGGATGTGCCACTATGCCCAGCTAATTTTTGTATTTTCAGTAGAGATGGGGGTTTTGCCATGTTGGCCAGGCTGGTCTCGAACTCTTGGCCTCAAGTGATCTGCCTGCCTTGGTCTCCTAAAGTGCTGGGATTACAGGCGTAAGCTACCATGTCCGGCTATGCAAAGAATTTAATTTAAACAAAGCTCTCTGAGAGAGTAGTGGTATCTTGGTCTGAGACGAGGGAGTCTGGTAAGGAGCCTGGGAACTCAGGTTCTCTCTTCCCTCTTTTCTTTAGGAGGCTTAAGACAAATTTTCAGCCAATCACTAATATAACAAATACTATTAGGCCCTGTTATACACCAGTGGCAAACAACACAGACGTCAGGTATCCTGTGGTGTTTACATTTTAGTGCAAGGAAACAGACACTTTTATTTAGGAAAAATATCAGATAGTGGAAAGCCCTAGAAAAAAATTAAAATAAGGCAACCTGATAGGAGTGATTGGGTAGCAACTTTTAGATTGATTGGTCTCAGGAGGTCTCTGTAAGGAGGTAAAATTTAAACTGAGATCTAAATAATAAGAAAGAATTTATCATATGAAGATTGGATGAAGCATATTTCAGGGAAGAGGGAACTGCTAGACCAAAAGCCCCAGTACAGGAAAGAGCTTGACATATTTAGAGAACAGAAGTTAAGGTGGCAGAAATCTCATAACGTGTGTGTGTATGGGGGAGAGACAGAGAAGTAGGCAACGAGGCCAGATGTGGAGTAAAGGGCCAGAACAGGCAGCACTCTGTAGGCAGGATAATTACATGAATGGAGGCACCTTGTAGGAAGAATACTATGGCTATCAATAGAAATGGAGAGACCAGTAAGAAGCCGATTTGTGTAGTCTCGGCAAGAGATAATGGTGGTTTAGACTTGAGTGGTAGTGGAGGTAGTAGCAGAAGTAGAGACAACACAATTTGCTGGGACTGGGTGTTAAAAGTGAGGAAGACAGTAGAATAAAGGAAACTCTTAAATCTCTCACCTCAAGGAGCTTTCAATATAACTGAGAGACAGGGCAAGAGTACATTAAAGAAACAATTAAGGCCAGGTGTGGTGGCTATCACCTGTAATCCCAGCACTTTGGGAGGCCAAGGCGGGCGGATCATGAGGTCAGGAGATTGAGACCATCTTGGCCAACACGGTGAAATCTCGTCTCTACTAAAAATATAAAAATTAGCTGGATGTAGTGGCCTATGCCTGTAATCCCAGCTACTCAGGAGGCTGAGGCAGGAGAATTGCTTGAATCAGGGAGTCAGAGGTTGCAGTGAGCTGAGATCACGCCATCCAGCCTGGTGACAGAGACTGCATCTCAAAAAAAAAGGCATACTGAATAAAGTTTTGAGAAGAGGATATCAGTGCAAGCTGAAAGGGACAGGATTCGCTGAAGTAGGACTCAAATTAGAATCTGACAGAGAAGTTAGAATTTTATATTAAAAACAAAGCAGGCATTCTTTCTAGGTTAGAAGAGTGAGGGTGGCATTGGGGTATAGGGAACACAGTATGAATAGACTCAGGAGTACTTTCTTTTCATAGCACTTCTCAAAGTGACAATGATTTGTTTATGTGATTATTTGACTGAGGTTTCTCTCTTCCACAAGACTATAAGCTCCATGTGATCAAGGACCATGTCTGTTTTACTTTCCACAATACGCCTGGCACAAGGATGGGCATTTATTGAATGAATGGCTGAAAATGAACACTCTGTGTCTGGGATGAACATTGAGAAGGGTAGTCCAAGCAGAGTAGAAGGCAGAGGCCAGGGGGCAGGAAATAAGGCTAGATAAGTAGTGAACTTATTCTTCTCATCAGTAACTGGGTATAACAACAGTAACAACAACTATTTAACAACTATCTCATAGGGATGTGTGATGGTTTCAAAATATGTCTACAAATTCTTTGATAGTCCTCCCTTCGAGAGGTGAAACCTAATTCCCTTTCCCTAGAGTGTAGCCTGATGTAAGTGACTTGCTTCTAGTGAACAGAATAAAGTGGAAGTGACAACTGGCAACTTTAGAAATTAAGTCATAAAAGGTCCCTTCTTTGCCTCCCTTGGATTACTCAATCTGGGGAAGGTAGCTGCTGTGCTGTGAGGACAATCGAGTAGCCCCAGGGTGGAGAAGCCCGTGTTGGGAGGAACTGAGGCCTCCTACCAATAGCCACATGAGTGAGGAACTTCCAGCCCCAGTCAGACCTTCAGATTACCAAGAGCTGTCTGACACGTTAATTGCAACCTTAGAGATCTTGGCCAGAACCAGTCTGCTAAGTTGCTCCCAAACTCCTGACATATAGAAACTTTAAGATAATAAATGACTGTTGCTTTAGGCCACTAAGTTTTGGGGTAATATGCAACCAAGGAACAGATAACCAATACAGGCTATGAGAATTAAATGAGATATATAACCCAAGCTCTTAGCACTGGTACAGATGAAATATCAAGTAAGTGACAGTTCTTTAATAGTGAAATTTAAAAAGCAGTAAAACATGCAATTCTCCATAAGTACTCCAGAATAACCAGACTCATCATCAACATTCTAACTATTCATTTAAAAACTAGATGAGTGAGAAACCTCAGCCCACAGAGATACTCTCAGCAAACCATAAACTTTCTAAGAGAAGCAATTACATTAAGGAGGTTTTCACCCATGCCTTTAAAAAGATATGAACAATATCCAGGTTTGAAAAAGACATATAGAAACAGGCATTTTTATGCACTGTTTATGGGAGCATAAATTAGAGAAACCTTGTAAGAAGTTTATCTAGGAATATCCATCAAAATTGGAAATGTTTATATTCTTTATTTTGGCAATTTTATTTCTAGAAATCTTATCTTACAAATTAGTAGCTCATGTGCATGATACATTTTTTAAAAATAATTCTTCCTAATTTGTAACAGCAAAATACTAGAAACAATTTAAATGCATATCACTAAGAATGTGAATATATATTCAGTGGACCAAGCAAGTTGTAGAACAATACATACTGAATGACCTTAACCCATAGGTTAATTCATATTAAAAACTATTATGATTTTGTAAATACAGAACTAGAAGAATGCAGCCCACATTATTGACTGGACACCTATGAGAGCATGAGTGTGTGTGTGTGTGTGTGTGTGTATGTGTGCAAACACACGTGTGAACGTGAGATGGGAGCACAGAGATGGGAATTGAAGGAAAATTTTCATAGGAGTTCTATATATATTTTATAGTTTATATCTTATGTAAGAATCCACTCACAAATTACTTATGAAATTTTAAGAAAGACAAAAGATGAGAAAGAAATATATATACACATAGGAAAAAGACACCACATAACTTTGGAAAGGGTTTGATGGGTTTTCCTGGCTGACCCTTTCTTCCATGCCCTCACTGGGCTTTCCAAGACCCCTGTAACATGCCAAATCATAAAATGCTAGGAAGGGGTCCTGCCCCCAGGTATGTTTTCCTTAGTGCCCCAAAGTATGTACACAGTTGGTTCAAGATCAGTTTGAAGGCAAGACTATAGTTATTCCAAACTGCCCTATCAATTATGTGGTTACCTTTCAGCCACATGAAGGGACAAACTCCTTCCTCCACTGACAACTGGCCAGACCCTAAAGGGACAACAAGCTGTTCTTTGGGTAAAAACTCTTCTTCCAAGTACTGCAAATTCCAAGTTCCTGAGGCTATGGCAGAGCACATGGCTAATTGGGAATGGCAGTGGTCTCACAAAAAGCCAGTGTGACTGGTTGGCAGCTGCCATTTCACCCAAAAGCCAGAGAAGCAGCTGAAATCCAACGTCAGCAGGATCAAGTGAGGTGCTGCTGCACTTTTCTCAATGCCGCAAACACTCTAAGTCTAGGGTATTAGCTGCCTCATGGAAAAAGCATGCTCTGGAGAGCCGACCATTAACTTTCCAGGTATGAAACACCACTTAGGCCTTCTTACTCACTTACAAAACCTGGATCACACAGTGTTCCCTAGGACTCGGCTATATACCCGTAAATTACAAAGCTGGATTCCATGTTCTAGCATTCCTCTCTTTGGTAAAACAATGCCAAAATTTGTGGCAAACTATAGCAAAGTTTATATATGCAACTAACATGGAGGTGACACACTCTCCTATTACTTTCTCTGGAATTGCTCTGGCCTCTAACAGATGCATTCTAGAAAGTCAGATCAGATTCAGGCATTACAGAACTTACATCTAAAAGTCATGCTTTGCAATTTGAAGAGTCTAAAAAGTTGAATTAAATAGAACCTATTAAGAAAAATCCACATTCCAGCCAAAAGATGAGTCATGACTTTTATGCATATTACATGACTTTTCATTAGAAAAATCAAAAATAGCTACTGCAGACCATTTGCTTAACAGATAATTTTATACTATAAAGTTGGAAATTCTGCTTTTTTGCTTTGGGGTTGAAGTTAAGTGTTCTTTAAACAGTAAAAAAAAAAAAAAGTTATTAAAACAGACAATCATCAATGATGAGTGATTATCAGCCCCAGTAGGGACTCAGTATCATATCCTTCCAACTTTATCTACTGAGCACCTGCTGAATCCTACAGGGGCTACAAAGATGGAAGGCAGCATGGGAAGCTGGAAAGAAAAGAGGCTTCTAGGAATTGAGTATTTTAGTTTTAGTATTGCTACACAGCTGGGTGACTGTGGGCAAGCTACTTAACTTCTTTGAACCTCAGTGTTCTTATCTGTAAAATGGAGATAACATCTCCTACTTCACAGGACTGCAGAAGCCAAGAAAGGAGATCACATGTGCAGTGCACCCAAAAATGGCTGGCAGAAAGAAAGCATTTAATGAATGGCAGTTATCGTCAACACCATCATCACCATCATCACTGTTGCCATTGTTCTCTTCATCATCATGCTTAAGGCTCAGAGTACAGTGTACACCTTTCTGGTGTAATTACAAATATCTGTAAATAAGCACCATGTAAGTACTGTAGGAAAGTAAGTATATGCAAATAAGCTACACGGAGTACTGCAGGAGAAGGGCACTTGAGGTCCTTCTTGATATGGCTCTTGCTGACTTACTTATCTCAAGGCCTCTTTCAACCAAACTATACTGTAGCTATGTGGAGTGACTAAAATTCCCTGAACACACTATGTTTTCATTCATCTATGCTTTTGCACAAATACTCAATTCTTATTATTAGTGGTAGTTATGTTCTAGAAAACTTGCAACAAACATTGAATTAGTGAATACTGAACCATTGCTCCTTGAGGGAACACAGGGTTAGGTTCCTGGGAGCCCTTTGCTCACTTTTTTTTTTTTTTTTTGAGATGGAATCTTGCTCTTGTCACCCAGGCTGGGGTGCAATGACACAATCTTGGATTACTGCAACCTTTGCCTCTCGGGTTCAAGCGATTCTCCTGCCTCAGCCTCCAGAGTAGCTGGGATTATAGGCACCCACCACCACAACTGGCTAATTTTTGTATTTTTAGTAGAGACAAGGGTTTTGCCACATTGACCAGGCTGGTCTCAAACTCCTGATCTCGTGATCAGCCTGCTTTGGCCTCTCAAAGTGCTGGGATTACAGCATGAGCCACCTGACCTGGCCTCCTCACACTTTTTTTTAACCAATCAGTACAATATATAACCTTGTTTTAAGTATATTTCTGTTTAAGACATCTTATTTAACGCATATTGTTGACCGATTAGCATTGAACGCACAGCCAGCAGAACCATAACTCATGCCTGAAAGAAGCCTATCTAACACATGTATTTTTTCCATAGGGCACATCACAGTCTCCTTGCACTTGGGAACAATTGATAACACTTCAGTACTATGCCTGGGGGACATTTTTGAACATGGAAATCACCAAAAACAGAAGAAAAATATAAAAAATATGGCATTATATATTTTGTGAAAAAGATGCTGTTTACAGTATGAGAGCTGAACCAAGAAGGCAGCATGTCACCTTGTTCAAATTCAGCTCTAAATATGCATGTTGGGTGACTCAAATTCCTTGCTGCTAGGCGTGTGTTGGTGAATGACTGCAAAAATGTCACAAGTACAGATTTTGAGATTACAAATAAATTTAGCAAACAGAGAATTCATAAATTATGAGGATCAACTGCAATGATGTTTTACCTAGAATATTATTTTTTCTGTAGAATTCAGCCGGCCAACTCCTATTTGCCCTTCAGGACTCAGTTTAAGATCTCTGGGAAACCTCACCTGGCTCCAGTCTAGGTGAGACACATACTTAAAAATGTCCTCACAATACTCATTTGGACCTATTTCTTATTGCTTCTCAGGCTGCTTTACAATTGTTTACTTTTCTATTTCCTTCATTTGATTATAAGATCCTTGAAGGAACTGGGGGCAGTGGCTCACATCTATAATCCCAGCACTTTGGGAGGCTAAAGTGGGAGATCACTTGATCCTAGGAGTTCACAACCAGCCTGGGAAATATAGTGAAACCCTGTCTCTACAAAAAGAAAACAAAACAAAACAAAAAAAAAAAACTTAGCCAGACGTGGTGGTGTATGCTTGTAGCCCTAGCTACTTGGTAGACTGATCACGTGAGGCCAGGAGGTTGAGGCTGCAGTGAGCTGTGACTGTGTCACTGCATTCCAGTCTGGGTGACAGAGTCAGACCCTGTCTCAAATAAAAAAAAAAAAAAGGTCAGAGGGAGCTTGTTTGCCTATTCTGTTTTGCCATGTAAGGACAACATAGCAAGAAAGTTGCCACGTATGAAGTAATAAACCTTCACCAGACAGCAAATCTGCTGGTGCCTTATCTTGGACTTCCCAGCCTCTGTTGTTTTTAAGTTACATAGTCTAAGATATTTTGTTATGGCAGCCTGAATGGATTGAGACAGAAGCCAAAGCCTAGCTCCATAAAAGCAGCTTGGTAAATGTTGAATAATGGTCTTCAAGGAAGTAGGAGGAGACTCCCTATAACAGTCAAGAGGGAATGAGTATAAATTCAGAGGTTTCATTAATAAAACAGAAAAGTAAATTAGATTTCAACTACTAATTCAAGGAAAATTATAACTTTTTTCAAACTGACGGCTTTTTTTTCAGATTATATTAACTTCAACTCACATTGTGATAAGAACAGTTCTTGTTAAGTGATATAATACATTTTCTTATTACTTGAGCCACTTTGAATTGCTTCTAAAATAACTGCCACTAAAAGCATCTTAACTGACAGTAATGTTTAGAGATAGAAACATGGTTAAATACTACTTTTATTTTCATACCTACTTTGAAAGAGGACAGACACCTCTGACTTGAACAGACCTTCAGAGATGTGTAACATTAATTTTAGAAAACCACTCAGACAGAGAGTGCTGGCTCCCTTAGGAAACAACACAAACCTCTGCTTTCCCACCACCCATGCTTCTGGGCCTGCACTCGCAGAGAAGTTCTCTGTTATCGGGCTGGCTTCATAAGTCAGTTCCAGCATCCTCGAAGGCATATTGATGATGAAAGGATTTCAGTGTAATCTCTCCCAGTTTCATAGATGAAGCCCTAGGACTGGAGTAAACTTTCCTATTTATAGCAGGTCCTTGAATAATGTTTTGTTCAATGTCATTTGGTTACAACATTGATTAGAAAAAAATCTGACTCCTGACTAGGGTCACTGTCTGTTTGCATGTTCTCCCCATGTTGGCCTGGGTTTTCTCCAGGTACTCCCATGTCACAAAGCTGCACATGTTAGATGGCATGTACAAATAGTCCCAGTCTGCGTGTGCGCATGTGTAGGAGTAAGCCTCATGATGGGAGGGTGTCCTACCCAGGGCTGGTTCCCGCTTTGCACCCTAAGCTGCCAGGATAGGCTCTGGTCACTTATGACCCGATCCTACACTGAAAAAAAAAAGGGTAAATAATTATTTTACCTGCTTGTATTATTAATCTTTTGTAAATGTATGTATAGCTCACATTTATTTCAATGTTGAATATTAGAAGTGTTTTGGTCTTCTAGAAGTTTAGTGATTTTTTTTTTTGGGTAACCAGAAATGTGCCCTAGTAATTTAATTCTTTTTTGTTTGTTTGAGAAAGGGTCTTGCTCTGTTCCCCATGCTAGAGTGCACTGTCATGATCATAGCTCACTGCAGCTTCAAACTCCAAGGCTCAAGCAATCCTGCTTCAGACTCCTGAGTTGCTGGAACTAAAGGTGTATGCCATCACACGCAGCTAATTACTTTATTTTTTGTAGAGACAGGATCTTGCTTTGTTGCCCATGCTTATCTGGAACTCCTGAAATCAAGTGATCCTCCAATCTGGGGATCCCAAAGTGCTGGAATTACAGGTGCGAGCCACCACACCTGGCCTTAACTCTTGTTTATATTAATTAGCCTATGATAAAACTTGTTTCATTATATGCCATTTACTTAAAGTCACAGTTTCCAAAAACATATCAATGACACTGAGATTTACTGTATCTGCCTACTCAGGTGCTTCTTGCATTAAAAATAATGGCAGGCCAAGAATGAAATGATTCTTTTGTGTCTAGCTTCCTGGTTAAAGAGAAGTCAGAAACCAAGATAGGTACCAAAGATTTGAAAATCTATGTGTGTTCTCCCACCATGTACCAATATCCCCTTTGACTCTTCCTATAATGTCAATTTAAAAGAATGAGATGGGCCGGGCGCGGTGGCTCACGCCTGTAATCCCAGCACTTTGGGAGGCCGAGGCGGGTGGATCACGAGGTCGAGAGATAGAGACCATCCTGGTCAACATGGTGAAACCCCGTCTCTACTAAAAATACAAAAAATTAGCTGGGCATGGTGGCACGTGCCTGTAATCCCAGCTACTCAGGAGGCTGAGGCAGGAGAATTGCCTGAACCCGGGAGGCGGAGGTTGCGGTGAGCCGAGATGGCGCCATTGCACTCCAGCCTGGGTAACAAGAGCGAAACTCCGTCTCAAAAAATAAAATAAAATAAAATAAAAGAGTGAGATGAAAAATAGATAGTTGACTTTGCTTTTTCATGCTGAACAGTATCACCTTCTTCTCAGAATGGTAAACTGCATAACTGGCTACTTACATGGAATCCCGTTTGCCCTGGGAGAGATGCTAACTGTCTTTCAGTGCTTCAGTGTGGTCTACTTTCACCTGATGTAATCTGCTGTGTGAATGTAGGCAAGGTCGATTTCTCCTATCCATTTTGCAAAAAGAAGGGGTGAATACCTGCTTTTCTCCGATTACTTAGAGTTCAAGTGTAAAGGATAGACAGTAAATACTAGGGGCTATAACTCATCAATTATTTCATGAATAACTCTGAAAAATTAAATAGAACTGAATGGAAAGTAGCATAGGCACCATACATATTAAGGGTGAGCTACTTTTCAGAAACATTAATTTCAGTTACAAATAGGTATGTACAGTATATGTTTATTACGTAATGATGTGAAACATTTTATACTGTGGGTTCCAGGCAAAAGTTTGGAAGCCACTGCCCCACACTGTTTATCATTCATTGGTCTTAAGTGCTGAACTGCCTGACTCCTGGACCATTGCTGAAAGGTGTTGCTTCAGATATATTTGCAAGCATTTTCTTCTAGCACAGTGCTCCTTTTCACTACTGGCTCATTCTGAACTGTGTGATTCTGCTCTGAAAAAGACAACACCTTCTTAGCCCCAAGAAAGATAATATCTATTTTTAAGCACTCTGCATGTGTATCATTCATCTGGTACTTGACTTTTCTATGCAGATACATTTCCTAACTAAACTAGAAAAACTGGGGACGGGGCTATAGTTACCCTGTGACAAATATGGTATCCTTATACATACAAGATGCTTGATCAACATCCTTAGAATAAGCCCTTTGCTCTGGCAGAGTCCCACTTCTGGAATCAATGCCCACTGAACTCTGGTCAATTTAGGGGCTAGAAAAGTGTATGCTCTACCTATGCTTATTTGACTAAGGCATTTCACCAACTCCACTAGCCGTTCCTAAGTTATTCTTAGAATGACTATTGTTGATGATTTCCAGATTCTATAAACTCATTAGCTAATCATGAGTTTACAATTAGCTAATAAAAATGGGCTATCCACTTTTCTTGGGGGTTAGATGATACTCCTTTTCTATTTGACACTTACACTACTCTGTAGGAAAAGGTAACTCAAAAAACTTCCAACTCTCTCTTAAATGCTGTATTTAGCAGAATTATTTTCTTTTGCAAAGGGCTAACATTTTAAATATTTGATAAATGCATAACTATTTTACCTGACTTTAACATGTTGGGATCACAGCATGCAAAAGCCCATTTCAAAAAGTAAAACAATCTGAAGTGAATTCCCTGTACCTACAATTCCCTATGCCCTATTCACATTAAACAACCAAACAAACATTCACAGCTTACACAGGAATAAAATCAAACTTTTGCTACCTGCTTATTCATTTCTGTGATGTTTATCCAGACTTTGTTCAAACCCATCTCTCCAGATTCAATCTTCTCAAGTTGTTTTTGCTTGCTGAGTAGTTCTTCATTAAGTTTAGGGATTTCTTGGAATGAGCTTTTCTGATTAGATTCCACTGAAAAGACAAAATAAGACCAATCATAAGTAGCATACAGTTCCCTCATGGTCCTAAGATGAAAAAATGATCAAACAGTAGGAAAGATGGATGAACAAAAGTTAATTCTGACATTGTTCTTTCGTTTATGTAAATATGTATCTTTCACACTAAAGTGCCATTTTAACCGGGGCTATTTCACTATTGGCAATGTAACTTTTAAAAGCTAGCCAACTAAAAATTATGACAGAATGTGAGCACAAAGAGTTGGCTTTGAGTCTCAACTCTGTGACTTGCTAACTCTGATCTTGAGCAAATTACTCAAATTCTTAGAGCTCAGTTTCCTCATCTGTAATACAGTGATAAAATATACTTCACAGGGAGAAACAGGAACGCTTTTACACTGTTGGTGGGAGTGTAAATTAGTTCAACCATTGTTGAAGACAGTGTGGTGATTCCTCAAGGATCTAGAAATAGAAATACCATTTGACTCAGCAATCTCATTACTGGGTATATACTCAAAGGATTATAAATCATTCTATTATAAAGACGCATGTACATGTATGTTCATTATGGTATTGTTTACAATAGCAAAGACCTGGAACCAACCTAAATGCCCATCAATGATAGACTGGATAAAGAAAATGTGGCACATATACCACATGGAATACTATGCAGCCATAAAAAAGGATCAATTCATGTACTTTGCAGGCACATAGATGAATCTGGAAACCATCATTCTCAGTAAACTGACACAAGAACAGAAAACCAAACACCACATGTTCTCACTCACAGGCGATTGTTGAACAATGAGAACACATGGACACAGGGAGTAGAACATCACACACTGGGGTCTATAGGAGGCTGGGGGGTTAGAGGAGAGATAGCAGCAGGTGGGGAGACTGGGGAGGGATAACACTGGGAGATATACGTAATGTAAGTGACAGGGGGATGGAGGCAGCAAACCACCATGGCATGTGTATACCTATGTAACAATCCTGCAAGATCTGCACATGTATCCCAGAACTTAAAGTATAATTAAAAATACATATATAAACTAAAAAAATATACTTCACAAGATTGTTAATATTAAGTGAGAAAATGGCTGTAAAGCATTAAACACAGCTGGTCAAGCATATAATAAATGATAAATGCTAGGTCCTAACCAACTCAATTAAGAAGATTTTAAATTAGTCAACTAAGATTTATAAACCTTATTCCATTAATGCTCAAGGTGAGATTATAAGTTATATATCTAAATGCTTAAGGGGGCAGTCTTACCATCTTTCAAACGCTGTTATGAGGACTAAGATTTTTAATCTTTTTCATAAATAGTAAACAGTATTTTCTTAAGTCTTAAACCACCCCAAAACTCAAAATGAAACAGAAGATAAACGAATATGCTAGGTGAAGTATAGTGTGATATCTGGCCTTTCTTTTGGGAAACAATAGCTCCTGAATGGTTTAGGGATTTGCCAGCTAAAAGGTAGAGGCCTGAAAGAATGCTTTCTCTTCTTTCTTTAAAGAGCATTTTTCCTTTTCATAGAAAATAAAATATTAATAATGGCTGGTCCTCTAGAATAAAACGTACATTCTTTTTTTTTAAAGCCACAGACTGCCTGGTTAGTTATTATATGCTTCCTTAAAATGAAAAACTGGCATAAAAAACCCATATAAAATAACCTTCTAAAATGTAAGCTCCATGACTGTTTTGTTCACTTCCACACAGTCAGCACTTAGAATACTCCTGACATATTTTAAGTACTTAATAAATATCTATCACCTGAATAAATATTTGGCCTTTGCTTAACTTCCTATTACATTCCCTACACTTTACCTACCTCTTCAGCCTACTTGTGGCCAAGCTGATCTTCCTGACACACTAACCTTTTAGGCCTCATGACCCTTGCACTGCTATGGTTTCTGCCTAACAGAAGATGCCCTTGGCTTGTCTCTTCTTTATTTCTAACACTTCGGCCTAGTTAATTACTTTTAAGATTCAGCACCAACAGCCAGGACCCTTAGACCACTGCGCCTCTTTACTACTGCAAATTCTACCACGCACTTAACACTCTACTCATCTGCTGTAACTTTACTCATCTATCTCCTGTATCAAATGGGGAGATGCTTGAGGACAAAGACTAGATCTAACTTGGGTATGTATTTCCAGCAGCCAGCACAGAGCCAGGTACACAGAAGGGTTCAAATGCTTGTTCTGTGAAATAATTGTAGCGTATGAAATGGACTTAATGTTATACTATCAAGTTAAACACAAAAACCCTCAACAAATAAAAAAACGAAACACATTTAACAATTAAAATCCCCCACAAAATGAGTAGTGTTGGTGGTATCCTTATTTTAAGCCAGCTCACTATTGAAAATTCAGAATGAAAAGAGAAATATTTATTCATTTTTCAAAAATGTTTGCCAAAGGATTTCATTATAATGACAGGTTTTCTAGGTGCTTTAACATTTAAAAAAAATTGATATGTGTTAATTGTACATATTTACAGGGTACCTAGTGATGTTTCCATACATATAATGTATAGCAATCAGAGTGATGAGCATATCCAACATCTCAAACATTTATCATTTCTTTGTGTCAAAAATATTTGATATCCTCCTTACAGCTATTTGCAACTACCTCTTGTTAACTACATATTACAGGGTACCTAGTGATGTTTCCATACATATAATGTATAGCAATCAGAGTGATTAGCGTATCCAACATCTCAAACATTTATCATTTCTTTGTGTCAAAAATATTTGATATCCTCTTTACAGCTATCTGCAACTACCTCTTGTTAACTCTAGTCATGCTACAGTGGTACATAACACTAGAACTTATTCCTCCTAACAGGCTGTAATTTTGCATCCTTTAACAAATTTCTCCCTATCCCTTCTTCCCCTACTCTTCTCAGCCTCTAGTATCCTCTTTGTGTTTTTACTTCTATAAAATCAAATTTTAAAAAAATTTATTTTTATTTTTATTTTGTTTAGATATGAGGTCTCTCTCTGTTACCCAGGCTGGAGGGCAGTGGCATGATCACAGCTCACTGCAGCCTCAAACTCCCAGGCTCAAGTGATCCTTCTGCCTCAGCCTCTGGCATAGCTGGGACTACAAGCATGCACCACACCCAGCTATTTTTAATTTTTTTAGAGATAGTGGCTTGCTACGCTTCCCTGGGCTGGTCTCAAACCCCTGAGCTCAAATGATCCTTCTGCCTCTGCCTCTTAGTTGTTGGGATTACAGGCATGAGTTACCATACCTAGCAAAATAAACTTTTGTTATCTTCCATATATGAATGAGAATACGCAGTGTTTAGCTTTCTGTTCCCAGCTCATTTCACTTAACAATGTCTTTCAGTTCCATCCATAAATGCAAAGAATGACAGGATTTCATTCTTTTTTATGGCTGAATAGTATTCCACTGCATATATATACTACATTTTCTTTATCCATCTGCTCTTGGACACCTAGGTTGATTCCATAGCTTGGCTATTGTGAATAATGCTGTAATAAACATGGGGGTGTGAATGTTTCTTCCACATATGGATTTCCTTTTGCCTAGTAGTTTCCTAGGTGCTTTAAATGCAGCACTTAATTTACACATGGTTTACAGGAATATATCTATCTCATACAGTAAAAACATTTTACCAGCCAGTCTAAATTAATTCATTTCCCTGAATTTCCTATACATTTTCAGTTAGGTTATAAAGAAAAACTCATCCAACAAACATCTGCCATACTCAGGTACCCCAAAGGGGCAAGGGGCAAAGCCTCTCTTTTCTGCAGTCTATGTGCATGAACTAGGAGGTAGGAGTGGAAGAGGAAATAGACAAATACATAAATAACCTGGATTATAATGATTAACTAATAAACATACAAAACTGACCGGCCCTGAAAATATTCTGGATCCTCAGGACTGTATGAGCCAAGAGGGGATCACAATGATTATCTGGTTTGGAGCTTTTTAGGAGAGATGCTTTAAGAATCAGTACTTCTATTACATAAATGGGAGGAAGTGTAGCGAATAACAACTTATGATTACTAATTCATGTTTTTCCAAGACAGAAAGCAATAATTTAAAATTTCGTATGTTAATGAC
This sequence comes from Saimiri boliviensis, assembly GCF_048565385.1. NCBI lineage: Eukaryota > Metazoa > Chordata > Mammalia > Primates > Cebidae > Saimiri > Saimiri boliviensis. The sequence continues at coordinate 45,497,339 of NC_133459.1, forward strand.
CAAAAGAATGTACTTAGTTCTTTTGATTTCCTAATCTTTCTGATGAGGAAATGGAAAAATGCCAACATATACCACCAGTCAAACCGTACACATAATGCTGACAGCAATATTTCATATTTACACAATGTCTTTTCAGTTTGCAATAAACTATTATGTATTAATTATTCAACAACTTGTTATTAAGCCCCTACCATGTGCCCAAACCTACATGGGCACCTGTATATACAAAAGACCCTGAAGGTCTCAGTCTAGTGGGGAGCCAGGCATGGTCACAGAATTACTATACAGTGTGACTGATGTTATGACAGAGGAATGCCCAAAGTGCTTTGGTAGCACAAATATATCTTTATATTTTATAGATGAGAAAATGAATGCTCAAAAAGAATAAGTGACTTGTCTAAGTTTTACAGCCAGTTTTGCAAAGCCAGAATTCAAAAAGTCGACCCTTCTGTTCCTAGGACCAGTACTTTTCCTGGTGTACTTTAGAACAGATAACTACATCCCCTAATGCCTTCATTAGCACAAGACCATTTTTAAGTTCTATGCCAAATGATCAAGTCACTACTTTGTCTGTATGGCCAGAAAAGGAGGTGCCTGCTTTATTTATACTGTCCAAATTTATTTATACTCTTCCAAATTTCTTTTCATTTACTCAAGTGTTTCATAGCTGAGTGACAGAAAAGGATGGTTGAGAATAGAATCGTCCTTAGAATAATTGTGGAGCTCTTTTGAAGTATCTGGTCTTGGAAAAAAGAATACTGAACTAAGAGTTTCAGGGCCAGTCAGTACTTTCAGCTTAACTATCAAGTTTATATTTGAAAAAAAAAAAGCCAAGCGTATCTGCTTTGCTTTCTATTTCAGATATTTTAGCAATTCTTTGTCCTTTCCTTGCAAGTGTTTTGGAAAATTTATTGTAATAAAATTAAATGGTTCTAGATTTCTCAAGAAGGTATTAAAGCCAGACAAGGAGGTGGTCTTATCCAAGTTCGTGAATCCCACTGTCTTCTTGAAAAACAAGAAATAAAAATTAAAAAAAAAAATACATTTAGGCAGGGTGTGGTGGTTCATGCCTGTAATCCCAGCACTTCGAGAGGTCAAGACAAATGAATCACCTGAGGTCAGGAGTTTGAGACTAGACTGGCCAACAAGGTGAAACTCCATCTCTACTTAAAAAAATACAAAAAATTAGCTGGGTGTGGTGGCACATGCCTGTAGTCCCAGCTACTCAGGAGGCTGAGGCAGGAGAGTCACTTGAACCTGGGAGGTGGAGGTTGCAGTGAGTTGAGATTGTGTCATTGCAGTCCTCCTGGGCAACAAGAGCGAAACTCCATCTTAAAAAAAACAAAAACAAAAAAAAACCCAAAAAACTAACAAGATTGGTTCCCTTTAGTCAAGATATTGGTTCTCACAAAAACAAAACAAAACAAACTTCTAAACCATTGTAAGTAGTCTACAATGGTTTAGCCTATGGACTGACTACTCCATGCCCCATCCTCTACCCTCCCTTAGGAAGTCCGCTTTGCAGTGTCAGGAAGACATTGTAGGTGCTGGCATTTCTATCATAGCAAATCAAAGCCAACAAAACAGTTGGGCGGACAATTTCAGATTTGCTTCATTTAGCTGGCTGACAAATGTAGTCAGGGTCCCAGGGGAATGTGGCTCAGTGGTAGAATACAGGGTCTGCAGTCCAGGTTGTAATTCTTGACATCTCCTGAAGACAGTATAGTATTTCCAGGGATTGGTATTAACAAGTGTTCAATTAATATTTGTTGACTGATTGCCAGGTCTATTACATGTACGAGTACTATATTCTTAAAAGGTAGTACTTTGTTTGCATTCCCAAAGAAATTACCTGAAAAGCTCAGCTAAGGTATAAATTACATAGGTATCCTATAAACATGGGTGCAGACCAGTCAGAAAAAGGAATATCAAGATATTGTACAGATCAAGAAAGAAATGCAGAATTCCATATGCTATAAGGTTGTTTGTTCCAGATATATACATTATATTGATGGTTGTTTGTTCTGTATTAGATTTTGCAATATATATAATTCTATTGCTTACAAGTAAGGAGCAAAAGCCCAACTATTCAAATGGTCATATATTTTTTTTCTAGAAAATAACACATTATTTTTAAAAAGTTAAGAGTGGAACAGCTGACTCTTAGAAGCCTTACTTTATTTATTTTTTTTTTTTTTGAGACGGAGTCTTTCCCTGTCGCCACGCTGGAGTGTAGTTGCGCAATCTTGGCTTACTGCAACCTTTGCCTCCCGGGTTCAAGAGATTCCCCTGCCTCAGCCTCACGAGTAGCTGGGACTACAGGCACGCACCACCATGCCCAGCTAAATTTTGAATGGCTGAATTGAGCAATGTTTTGAAATATATAAATAAATAATTGCTATATGTGATCAAAACAAGCTATAGCACAAGCCTATAGCTCAACTACAAGCCTAACTAACTAGAAGGCTGTAGTTAAGGGACCCAATTAACTACAAAGAGATGACAGCACAGATAGGTGTCTTCAGTGGTTATTTATACATACTGTTTCTGAGAACCTAATTTCCAAGTTATGATTACTACTTACAAAGAAAAAATTGGCCGTAAAGACACTATGCAATACTTCGAGGACAAATATAAAGGAGGAAAAATAACTACAGGGTACGTTTCTTATACCATACTTTGAAAATTGGTAATCCAGGCTAGGATTCTGGCAGAGGATTGTGGCATACTGAATTCCATCCCCAGAATCAGAAACACAGAATAAAACCAATGTTAGTATTTTAATATTTTCTTTTTAAAGTAACATCTCTAGAAACATCATTAACACACTAAAGATTAGCTGTTCTTAGGTTGGGTTCAAAACTTGAGTAACTGTAGGCAGCCAAGAGAAGCTGAGATATTGTAATCTTCTAAGTTTCAGATGGGAAAGTAAGGATATTGTAATCTTCTAGGCTTAAGATGGGAAGAAGGCCAGACGCGGTGGCTCAAGCCTGTAATCCCAGCACTTTGGGAGGCCAAGGTGGGTGGATCATGAGGTCGAGAGATCGAGACCATCCTGGTCAACATGGTGAAACCCCGTCTCTACTAAAAATACAAAAAATTAGCTGGGCATGGTGGTGCGTGCCTGTAATCCCAGCTACTCAGGAGGCTGAGGCAGGAGAATTGCCTGAACCTGGGAGGCGGAGGTTGCGGTGAGCCGAGATCGCGCCATTGCACTCCAGCCTGGGTAACAAGAGCGAAACTCCGTCTCAAAAAAAAAAAAAAGATGGGAAGAACTTTAATTCCAGTTCTGGAGTCAGATTTCTTTATGACCTTGAGAAAACCTTGTGGTCAGTTTCCTGGTGTGCTCATGCTATTAAGGTTAGGGTATTTGTGATTAAGTTGAAACTGGTTCCTTTGCTTAGAAGATTAACCATCGAAACCTAGAGCCAAAAATTTCAGTATTGCTACCAAAAAAAAAAAAAAAAAATTATATTAAATCTGGTTGGAGGCCGGGCGCGGTGGCTCAAGCCTGTAATCCCAGCACTTTGGGAGGCCGAGGTAGGTGGATCACGAGGTCGAGAGATCGAGACCATCCTGGTCAACATGGTGAAAACCCCGTCTCTACTAAAAATACTAAAAATTAGCTGGGCATTGTGGCGTGTGCCTGTAATCCCAGCTACCCAGGAGGCTGAGGCAGGAGAATTGCCTGAACCCAGGAGGCGGAGGTTGCGGTGAGCCGAGATCATGCCATTGCACTCCAGCCTGGGCAACAAGAGCGAAACTCCGTCTCCAAAAAAAAAAAAAAAAAAAAAAAAAAAAAAAAATCTGGTTGGAGCTACTATGCAAACACATCTTTTGGAAAAAGTAATTTGGGTCGAGCACAGTGGCTCACACTTGTAATCCCAGCACTTTGGGAGGCTGAGGCAGGCAGATCACTTGAACCCAGGAGTTTGAGACCAGCCTGGGTAACATAGTGAAACCTTGTCTTCTACAAACATACAAAAACTAGCAGAATGTGGTGCATGTCTATAGTTTCAGCTACTGGGGTTGGGGGTGGGAGTGTGGGGTGCTGACATGGGAGGACTGCTTGAGCCCATGAGGTCAAGGCTGCAATAAGCCAGATGCCACTGCACTCTGGCTTGGGGGACAGAGCAAGACCCTATTTCAAAAACAACAACAACAACAACAACAACAACAAACCACAAAAGAAATGAAAAAGTAATTTGGACGTGTAAAATACAACTTTACAATTTAGAATATACAAAACTCTGTGACTTGAAAAGCTCCTTAAACTGTAAAACTCACTCAGTTGCATAGTGTTCAAGGTATAGGTATGGTTGTTGTAAGCCCTTCATAAATATGTAACTTATTTCAAAGAATCACAAAGGTTTCCTGAAACTTTAAAATGGTAACACTCATTAATGGTATGTCAACGTTTTTTTCTTGAAACAGATCATGTTACTAGCATAAGCACAGCTAAGGAGAGAAATCTATCAGTCCTTGCTCTAAGCTTGAAAACTGATAAGTACGCAGAAAACCAGTTCTTCCTGTTTCTTCTACTAAACTTCTTTTAGATTAGTCACCAAGTTGATATCAAAAAGATCTGTAGGCACTTGAAGAAATGTGTGTGGGCTTACAAAGCCACTGGGAACAGTGGTGCAGATAGCAGTGCTATAAATGTGAACTTGGGTAGCAAGGGGCAAGAGGAAGCTCAGCTCTGTCAAACTTAATCACTGAACAAATTACTTAATCCTTCTAAAAGCATAAAATACTAAAAATAATACTCATCTCACAGGATTATCTTGGAAAGAAAATGATTTGAAACTTGGCGCACAGTAGGCCTTACATAAATGTTAGCTATTCTTATTATTGTCCATTCCTATGCTCCTATTTGGTTTTTCTCAAGAGGTAACTGTTTGACAGATGCTCCCACATTCTTTCTCAAATGGCCCTGTGAAGTGGAAGGAATAGCCCAGTGCTGTCATTGCCAGTTTATACTTGGGGAGATGGAGGCTATAGAGGTTACCTACCTAAGGGTAGGAGTCTCTTGCCTTCTGCACTCTAAGCATTGACTGCAATGCCATTATTTCAGATGCTACTTGTCCTGCTGGTGCACAAGCATTGTCTTTTGTTTGTGAGTTTAAAAACAATTAAGTGTTACAACGTTCAAGCAGACAGCTCAGAAAGAGGATAAGAATATGGAGAGGAATGTATAATTGTTTCACTAGAATGGGTGAAACTCTTAGGTTAGCACAGTTGATTTTGTCCCAGAACCTGCAGAGAAGTCCAAGATTACACTCTGAGAAGAGTGACCACTGCTGGGTGCAGTGGCTCACACCTGTAATCCCAGCTACTTGGAAGGCTGAGGCACAAGAATTGCTTGAACCCAGAAGACGGAGGTTGCAGTGAGCTGAGATCACACGACTGGATCCCAGCCTGGGCGACAGAGTGAGACTCTGTCTTAAAAAAAAAAAAAAAACAAAAAAAAAAACAAAAGAGTGACCACCTACTTGTTCGAAATTTTTCCTTGAGGGCATCCAGATCCTCCTTGAGAGCAACCTGCATCCACACCAAGCCAACACAGGCCACAACACAGGCAGCAAGGATGACAAAACCACAGAGCGGGTAACAGATCTTGCAGCATCGTAAATAGTCTCCCCTGCTCAAAAGGACAAATTCAACCATGAGTACAAAAGTGATTATGAGTATGGCTTTATTAGAAATAGTACACATGTTTTGCCATCCAAGTATTTCCACTAAATGAATTAACCAGGGGAGGCAGGGTAATGCACTTAAATGAATAAATAATATGACCTATGAAGGGTCCATCTACTGGGCACAAAGGTTTCAAACGTCACATAAAACAAAAGGAGTTCCTGTGGGTAAAAGGAAGAACCTAAGGGCACTACAGCTGTCATCATCAGGAGGGAAGTCTTTGAATACAAGCTGAGGTCACAAAACTGTGAAGACCAAGGTTTCTCTGCAATTCCATCACTGCACTGTAATTTACCTATTGATTTCTCTCTCTCAAATACATACTCACTCACTCACTCTGGGGAACCTTGTTTCAGTTTACTGAAACTTTATAAACCTTTAACCAAGTTTTACTGTAAAAGAAACGGAAGAGGGATCTGTAGCTTTAAGTGGACACCTGGTGTATTCTAGCATATTGGCTCGGAAGTAAGGAAACACAAAAGGGGCTAGATTTCATACAAAACATCAACCAACTTTCAAGGTCTAAACTAACTTAGCAGGGTAAGTACTCCGGGTACCTTCTGATGAAGGTAACACTTCATCATAACTTCATAACCCAAACCCAGGATTGCCCTTAACAACCTAAGCTGACAAAGCTCATTAGAAATCAAACTCTTACTTTAACAAAATAAGACATTTTAAACATTTTAAACACTCAATGTCAGCACCCAACCTTCTGCCTAACCCTTAATTCCACAACCTCACCAGAATCCTCTTTTCTTTTAGTATGTTCCGAGAGGGTCCAAGGGCGTTTTTAAAGTTCACTTTAGTCCTTTCCCACTCTGAGCCCCAATCCCAAAGTCCTCAAATCTTACTACTTGATTTGTCTAGTGGAAAATCAAGCCGTTCTCCACCTATGAACGGCTAGGGAAAATGATGCCTCTTCTTTTGCCCCCACCACCCACTCTCAAAGCTCATACTTCCTACAGTATATCCCTCACCATATTTCACCATCACCAATATTCAGACTCATTGAAAGTACAAAAACGAAATAATTTGCAGTCTTAAAGTCCCTGCTTCTCCTTTGTTCTATATTGTTTTAAAAGATCTAGTGCCCAAAGCTTCTCTGCTCCTCTGTCTCCATTCTTTGCTTCTTTAGGGCTCCCTGGGCTCTTGGCACATTCTCCAAGTCCACATTTCCACTTCAGATTTGGAGCTTTTCTTTCTACACCTAAAGACAGATCTCCAACTTATTCTTCATTCAAGATCTGAACTTACCTTCTCCCTAAAACCATTTTTCCCTCTTTGACTTCCAAAGCCTACACTCTTTCCCCCCACCCCCCCCAAGGACTTCCTTTCTCCTTCCTGTCAATGTGACTCCTTGGTTGTGCAGAGATGCCTTCTCCCCATTCCACCTTTCACCACTACTCACTTGGCAAAGCGAGAGCGATTTCCAACCACACCAAATTCCTCTTCCTCCTCGGAGCTGGACTCAGAGTCTGAGTCAGGAGGCTCAGTGCGAAGCAGGCGGTGACTGCTTGGCCCTTTCTTGGGCTTCTTTCTCCGGCTGTCTCCAGCCAAACCAATCAATGCATTGAGCTCTTTGCGCTTTTTCATCTTCTTGTGTGGAGTGAGTGGAGCCCCGACTCCTGAGCTGCCAGGTTCGTACCCGACGCCCAATTCTCTTCCTGCCTTGGAGCTGCCTTCCAGGGTTGGGGATCTTGGGCCAGAGCCCCCTGGTCACTCCCACCTAGGGGTGGGACTGACCAGATCCGCCAGGGACTGGAGATTGGAGCCCAAAGAAAACTGGAACTCAGATGGGTGTGGGAAGTCAGGTAGAAATGGCCAAGGAGCTGGCGACCCCAAGGGATAACGCTTTGGGCGCAGAGTGTTAGTAAAGAGGGTGGAAAGGGACCTTTATTTCCCAAAGGGTGAAGAAAGCCAAGTAAAAATTTAAGGATTCTCAGCGCTGATTAAGTAGGCAATACTTCTAAGGGTGCTCCAGAAGCTGGGGAAGGGCACACAAAATAAGTGTTTTGAACGTCCGGGGCAGAATTTCTAATGCAGAGTGAAGAGAAACTTGTTCTTGAATGGGAAGAGTGGGGAGGTGCACAGCAAGAACGTGGGAAAGCGTCGGTTTCTTCCTGGCTGGAGAGGTGGTGGCAGGACGGGGCTCCCTGCAGCTACAACCAGAACACTGCTTGGCCGCACAGAAAATGCCCGGGTCAGGAAGCCGGCTGGGGTGTGTGATGACCACCGTTCTCCGGCCTCTGTCCTGAAAATGAAGGAGGCCCGAGGCCGTGGAAGATTCGGAGCCTGGCTAGAAGGGCTCGGCTTGAGAGAAGCCAGTCCCGCACCTGCGGGACCCGCGCCCAGCTGTCTGGGCCTGGGGACGCGGTGCCGCTGGCGACCGCAAGCGCTCCCGTCCGGAGTTTGAGGTCTCCTGCAGGGGCAACTCTCAGCCACTCACACGCGCAGACACCACTCCAGCCGCGACTCCGGCCCCTGCTCCGGCTCCGGCCGCGGCCGCGGCTGCTCCCGACAAGTTGTTTTTGGTGGCGGTGGTGGAGGCGGCGGCGGCCGCGGGCTCCAGACCCGGGCCATCGCTCCTGCCCCAGATCACTTCCCCTTTTGGCAGCGGCCGCCGGCGCCGCTTGCCAGTAAGCTGCACCCCCATTGGTCACTCGCTGGGTGACGTCACGCCGGGGCGCAAGTCGGGGCGGAGACGTTGGGCGTTAAAGGGACCTTTCTCTGGAGAGGGCTGGGTCGCACCTGCGGGTTAGGGTGGCCCCACCCTCTCAGGGGGGCCACCGGGACCTGCTGCTCACCTGAGCCAGGTGGAGTCCTGCATCCAGCGGAACGCGGGCGGGGCACGCAAAGCTCCCAGCTGTTCGACCTACTTCGAAAGTTCATCGGCCGCCCAGGCCCCCAGGTGTGAACTGACTAACCAAGCCCGAGGCTCCGCCTCTCTGACTCACACACAGGCTGTTTATTAAAAGTTTAGGAGCGCTTCACATTAATGAACACATTCATTCAATCAATAATTATTTATTAAGAGCTTACTACGTGTCAGGAGCTGTTCTAGCTCTGGGAATACAGCCATGAACAAAATAACCAGGGTCCTTGTCTTCCTGTATAGAGTAGCCAGATTTAGCAAATAAAAATGTAGGACACCCAGTAAAGTTTGAATTTCAGATAAACAGCAAACAATTTTTTTTTAGCGCTAAGATATCCCATGCAACATCTGGGACATCCTCATACTAAAAAATTATTCGTTGTATATGTGAAATTCAAGTTTAACTGAGCATCCTGTATCTTATCTGCCAATATATTCCTGCAGTTTATACTCCAGTGGGAGGAGAGCAACAGTAGGCAAACACATTACATGTCAGGAGGTGATAAGTGTTATGAGGAAAACTGAAACATGGTCAGGTGATGGGGAGTGCCTCTGTGAAAAGGGAACATATAGTCAGATTATCAGAGGAGGAAAGGGAATGAGCTGTGCAGTGGCAGGAAGGAGTGATCAGGAAGACCTGGTGTGGCTGGACCAGAAGAGCAAGGAGCAGAGTGGTAGAAAATGAGGTCAGAGAAACATCAGAGGCCAGAGCTTTAGAGCCTGCTTTATGGATCACTGAACGACTTTGGGAAAGTACTGGGAGCTTTAAGCTGAGAGGCGGCATACTCTGGCTTTTTTATTTATTTAAAAAAAATCACTGGGTGGGGCGCAGTGGCTCACACCTGTAATACTAGCACTTTGGGGGGCCGAGGCAGATGGAGCATGAGGTCAGGAGATCGAGACCATCCTGGCCAACATGGTGAAACCCCGTCTCTATTAAAAATACAAAAATTAGCTGTGCGTGGTGATGTGAACTTGTAATCCCAGCTGCTTGGTAGGCTGAAGCAGGAGAAATGCTTGAACCTGGTAGGTGGAGGTTGCAGCGAGTTGAGATCACGCCACTGAACTCTAGCCACTGCACTCCAGCCTGGGCAACAGAGCAAGACTGTCTCAAAAAAAAAAGTCACTTTGGCTACCTTGTAGAAAAAGGTGGGGGAGAGTGAGGAACACAGGAGAGCAGTTTGTTACAGTCAAGCTACAGATGATGCTGATAGGTTAGAGAGGCAGTAGTGGAAATGGAGAGCATTCTGGATGCTCCTTGAAAATAGAGCTGACAATTTTTTGCTGATAGATTAGAAGAAAGCTGTGAAGAGACGAGACATCATGGATAACTCCAGGGTTTGGAGGTGGAAAAACTGGAAGCAGAGAATTGCTATCTATTGAGATGGGGAAGACCAGGTTTGGGACAGGCTTGAGAAGCCAATTCAATGTTATGTATAAAATTTTTCTTTTTGGTGTTGCAAAGAAAAATTAGTACTGGGACAAAGGATCTCTTAGTGAAGCATTTTTTTTTTTTTTTTTTTTTTTTTTTTTACTTTCTGCAGAAAGGGTACTCTCGTTAGCAATCTTGTCAGGAGGGTACAATGAACAAAGGAAAGCAGACATATTTATTTCTTATGGATTTGGGTTTGTTCTTACTGCTGTGTCTGATCTCCATTGGCTGGAGCCAGACCTCACAATTTAAACTAAAATCTGATTGGCTAATAACTTGAAACTTTTTAAAACAGGTAAAAGCAATGGAGAAAAAAAAAAAAAAAAAGGAAGTCCAAACAAGGAAGGGGCATAGCCTGTGAGCTGGAACATACCTGTGAGCATGTCCAGCACAGATATGTTGGTTAAAACACAAGGACATAGAATGTACTACGTGCCTGTTAACATGTCTAACAGCTAGATAGGATAGGGCTTCTAGCAGAAAAAGCAAGAGGGCTTTTGAAGAAAGTTTTTAAAACAAACTATTATTTCTAACACATCAATTTTTCTTAAACAAGAAAGGAAACTTCGAAGAGGAACTTTTCTATTTCCCACAATTTTCCTCGTCTTTTACTTTATGGTTCCTCTTCATACTTGTTTAACATATCTTGACTCAGCTGTTCTGTTTGACTTTTTTTTTTTTTTTTTTGAGACAGAGTTTCGCTCTTGTTACCCAGGCTGGAGTGCAATGGCGTGATCTCGGCTCACCGCAACCTCCGCCTCCTGCGTTCAAGCAATGCTCCTGCCTCAGCCTCCTGAGTAGCTGGGATTACAGGCACACGCCACCATGCCCAGCTATTTTTTTGTATTTTTAGTAGAGACAGGGTTTCACCAAGTTCACCAGGATGGTCTCAATCTCTTGCCCTCGTGATCCACCTGCCTCGGCCTCCCAAAGTGCTGGGATTACAGGCTTGAGCTACTGTGCCTGGCCTCTGTTTGACTTTCTACGAGAAGTAACTTTTCTGAATACGTTTGGGGAGGGTTTGAGGAGATTTTAGTAAGTTCTGTGTTTACTGATCTTTGTACTAGCCCTTGGATTCACAGTATAATACAGCACCCAACAAGAAGGAGTATACTTATTACAGTTGCTAAAGAAGTAAGAATTGAGGCTATGGTCTCTTTCCATTGCCCAAACCAACTTTAGAGCCAATTTGAAATAGAGTTGTTAATGCCAGAATTTTTTGCTAACTCGTTTGATAAGGCAGTAAGCCCTTGGAGGGCTTTTGTTAGGCTTCCATTGGGAGCAGTGTTGTTTGGGATAAAGGTGCAACACTGAGTTTTGATCATAACACAAACACCACCTTTTTCTGCTAATATCATATCTAAAGCTATCCTGTTCTCCCAGGTTATTTGACTAGCGGATCTTAAACATTCAGCTATTCCTTTAACAGCATCTTTGTATCAATAGATGAAACAAATCGCTGCTGGCTATAATAATTGTAGTTTATCAAATCTACATTTTTATTAATTGTTGCCCACCAAAACAACATTGACTCAAATCCTGCAGTATTTGATTCCTGGCTTTAAATTTTTCTGGTATTCTTCAAGGAACTCCAATGGCATCTAAATAGATGTGGGAATCAAAAGACCCATAAGGGACTGCTGCTTTTGAGGCTTCTCTTATTTGCCGATGTTGTATTTTCTCTGTTTCTGGTTGATGAGATGGCAGGGTAAAAGGGCTAGCCAGTTGAACTAGAGCACAAGTACTGATCCAATTGTTTGGCAGCGTGACCAGTAAAGTCCTCCACAATACCACCATACATCCGCTTGGGGATGAATAAGGGCAGACTGATGGGTCAGCTGTTGGAAGTGCCTGACTTCACTGCATCCTGTTTAGTTTCCAAGGAACACTAAATTCTCCCCTTGTTGTGAGAGACATGAGGCGAACTTTGCTTTGGGAGATGGAGTCTGTATGGCCCTTGGGGGCTGACCCGCAGGATGCTGAACTTCAGAAAATAGCAGAGAAAGAGCTTGGCACAATTCATTATCCCAGGTGGTGGAATCTCGAAAAAGAGCTGCACTCCATGTCTGTTTGATTCGAGGACCATTCTAGTGTAAAGGGAACAATCTGGCCCTCTGGCCTACTGTGTGCACAAGTCTAACCGTTGCTTTTATTAAAAACGCGGACGGCATATTTAATCCATTCGAGCCAGGCATTTGCATCTTGGTATCCTGTTTTAGTAGCTATGGTCCGTCTTAGGTCTTTTATTTCCACTATTTAAATAGAGGCTGTTTGGTATACCCATTGAGAGTTCTCTGGGCACAGGCTGGGGACTGAAATATCAATTGGGAAGTCATCAGATGTAAATGGAATGTAAAGCAAAGTGCTTTGAGCTACTTGGAAGAAAGTCACTTAAGATAATTTTTATGCCCACATTCTTATTGAGGCAATTACACTGCCCTTGTCTAAGGATACTCTGGCTAAGCTTGGGCATGTATTTGATTTGTTTTTAAGTGTCTAGCCCAGAGGTATTCTCCTAAATAACAATGACCCAGTAAATATGTGATGACTACATACGTGGGCAGTGTTGCAGAGAGGTATGAGTGGAATTTTCGAGTAGCAATCAAGAAACCTGGGACTCAATCATGCCTCTACTCCTTCCTGGGTCCATCAGCATGGAAGCTATTTAGTTTCTCTGAGTTTCTGTTTTCTTCTCTGTAAAATGGGGATAAACACCTATTTCACAGGGCAATGAGATGACTGGTAAAGTGTTTTTGAAGCCCCAAGTCCTGGTGTAATTGTTTTTTTTTTTTAATTTTGTTTCTAGAGCTGCATTGCCCAGTACAATAGCCACTAGCCACATGTGGCAATTTCAAGCTATATTTAACATAATTAAAACAAAATAAAAATTTTAAGTTAGTTCCTCAGTATCATTGTCCACTGTGTCCAGTGGCCATATGTGAGTAATGGCTATCAGGCAGCACGGAATAGTACAATTCCACCCCACAGAAAGTTTTATTGGAGAGTTCTTCACTAGTGCTTCCCTGAAGGAATGGGGATAGACAGGTGAGGCTCCTGACTTCAGGAACCATTTCACAAACACATCCTGTGGTCACCAGAAGCCCCAGGCAGGAGAGGTGGCTGGCACTAGGGTGGGGTGGCCCTCCTGTGTTGTAGATAATACATTCTTTCCCAGGGAACTAAGGACCGAGGAACCCAGGGGAGTGGAGCAGGGCTAAGGACATACCACCCCAGCTGCAGGGACTTCTAGTCAGCCATACCCTGTGCTCCCTGCAGGTGGAGGTCTCTCTCAGGACTGGCCAGTGGGATGGTCATGGGTGGGGCAGCTGCAAGAGTAGAACTGACAAACAAGAGGATGCTTCTGCTGGATCTGCCTCTCAGTCCTTCTGTCTGCCTGTTTGCTTATGATCTGTAGATAACCCCCTTCCTGTGTTGGGTAAACATCACACAGGATGCGGTTACCCGTTGAAAGTTACTGGCCAAGTGTTTCTCTTCCCTCAGGAGCTCTTGGATACCTCTCTGGCCTCCTTCCTCAGACCCAGGACCCTCAAGGCCAGGGATTAAGCCACCCCATTCAGAGCAGGGGCTTTTGCTGCCCTGCTGCACCAGGACTCACAAGGTTGTAATCTATCTTCTCCTTTGGGAATATTCATATTATGACCCTGGAGAGTCCTGTTAACCTATTCAAAACTTGCCTGAAATGTATTGTGAACTTGGGGAGGTCACTTTAGAGTTCTGGTGCTTCAGAGTTTCTGTCTGTGATATGGGGATGATAATATTCCTAGCCCAGCCTTCTGCTTTGCGTTGTTTAGGGCAGGGAGTAGCATGGATGTGCTTTACATACTGTGAAGTGTCATGCAGAGTGGGTACTTGTCTGCTGGCAGCTCTATGGGGAAGGTAGGCAAAGATGATTTCCCTGTGTTCAAATCATAGCCCATGTAACTGGCAAAGCCAAATCTTGAGACCTGGTGCTAGTTTGGAAGACTCCACAGAGTGCTTTCACTTGGGTAAGCTGAGGCACAGAGTAGGGGCAAACTTGCCCAGGGTCATGGTCTGAAATTGAATCCAGCTCTCCTAATTCCTGGGATGAAAGCTCTTTAAGATCGTGGAGTCCTCTCCTACCTGGGATCTAACTCTGTATCTGAACATTGCCACTTGGGAGCTGTGTGATCCTGGACAAATTACTGAGCCTTGCTGAGCCTCAGTGTCCGCTATGATTGCCACCTCAGTGAAATGGTGGCAGTCTTAGTACCCAGGACTGGCTACATAATTTATGAGGACCAGTGCAAACGAAAACTCAGGGTTCCTTTTCTCTCTCTGCTGTCTCTCTCAGGGTGTCATGCTGTTGTATTCCCTTAGGCCTGGTGATACAAGGTGAGTGTAGAGCCTCACATGAGACAGGTAAGAGGCCTGCTTCAGGACTTGGCACGCAAACTCTCTTCCTCTCCCTGTGCTGGCACCCAGGACCCTGCCTGGGATGGAGTTGTGGTGGTTGTAGGGGTGTGGGGTATGTTAAGGGGGGGAACAGAGCTGAGAACCTATGTCAGGGAGGAGAAGGTGGGGAGGTGAAGGGAGGCAGGACCACGTATGAGCCAAGGCTCTGAATACCCAGTGAGTGCTCTGCTGCTCCACCCAACTTTACTTATAAGACACAAATTAAGAGATATAATGATTAAGAATTTCAAGGTGGTGACCACAGAGCATTAAACCCCAAGTACAGGACACCCTTCTGAGTGGGGGACCCTGTGCAGCTGCTCTGGTCATATACCCATCAAAGTAACCCTAGAGTACTTAACTCACAGAGTATCTGTGCAGAAGTGACTAAAAATTACTAAATGGGATTTATTATAGATTTATTCAATGTGATTTTTCAGATAACCCAGTTGTGGGAAAACATCTTCATTTACTTAAGGGAAAGCTCTGCTTCCACTTGGTCACAAGGGGCCTTTTTGACATAATCTTTTTTGATACTTTGCTATGGCTGAGGTTCAGGGGAAGGAACAGAAATGAACATTTAAATATATTTAGGTATCATGCATTTTTGTGTTACTCTTCAATGCAATAAGTCACTCCTCACCAGGCAAGCATCTTATTCTTACCCTAACCAAGAAGGAAACTTGCTCAGAGATTGAAAAAGGCTTGCCCAGGGACCCACAGTATGTCAGTGGCAGATACTGGGGCTTAAATCTGGATCTCTCTGCCTCTGAAGCCTGAGTTCTGTACCCAGTGCCCCGTGCCATGATGGCAGAGCCCGCCTTTGTCAGCAGCTCTTCTGAAAGGGACCACCAGCTGAAGCCTCTCAACTCTCCTGGGATGGCCTCATCTACTTCTCCCAGCCCCTTCCCATTCTTTCTGCTGCTATGCCGGCAGCTGCATCCTGTGCCCTGATGAGGGGCCTAAGGACAATGGGAAGGGGAAGGATTGGGTGGTAGGAAAGGGGCCAAGCACGAAGCTCAACAATGGCTTCTCTGCCGGTGGGTCCCAAACAGCCGGAAGCAGCAATAGGTTCACAGCATTATTGTGGGCAGGGGTGAGGGCTGCCCCTGCTGAGATTTTCCTTCTATTCCAGGCACATCCTCCTCTGAATTGCCACAAGCTTTTGTGTCTCTGCCAAGTAGTGGCCTCAGTTTCCCCATCTATTTATTTTTAGCATCCAAAACAGGGCCCAGTGCTGGGGGAGGGATGGGAATCTTCCAGAGCTCTTTGCTGAATTAAAAGAGTGAATGAGACACTAAAGACTCTTTATAAAGAGTTCCCAGGCATTGCCCTTCATCTTGATGATCCTATTTATCCATCCATCCATCCATCAAACCTGCCCTGGTGAGCCCTACTATGTGTGAGGTCCTGGAGAACACAAGTAATACTAGGGCTAACCCCTGCAAGAGTTCCCAGGAAGCAGGCAATGCTGTCTCCCTGCACCCCTCCATGCTCTCCACCCTGTAAATGTCATAGAAAGGTTTATAGTGGGGGCAGGAGCAGGGACGGGAAAGGAACAGCAAGCTGGGAGTGACCAGCTTTATTTTAGGATGATAATAATAATCCTGGTAGGAAAGAATCTGTACTGTGACCTCCCCCTCTCCTGCCCCTGCCTCCACTCCTACCCCTTCCTCTGGGGCTTGAGCTAGAATGAAGGCTGCAGCTAGCCCTGGAGGGAGCTCAAGGCCAGCACCCCTGGCTTTGAATCTGAGCGTCTTCACTCACTAGCTGCGTGATCTTAGGCCAGTTTCTTTTCCTCTGAGTCTCTTCCTCTTCTGTAAATTGGACCCAACAGTACTGGCCACCTGGCAGTTCCTGTGGTAAGAATTAAATTTAAATGGTGGGCATTAAAAGGCTTCAGGGAGAATTGCTAAGTGCACTGAGTGAATAGGGAGGTCAGGAATGGAACCTCTGAGGAATCCATCGGAACTAGAAAACCTAAACAGCACAGATGGGGAGAGAAGGTGATTGGATAGTGAAGGGAGGGCTCTTCTGACTGAGGAAGGGTCTGTGTGCATGTGCGTGTGTGTGCCTGTGGACCTGTGCTCCCACTATCAAGGCTGGGTGTTTGTGGATGAAATACACAGTGGGACATGCTGAGTCAGCAAGGCTGTGTGAGCGACTCCTCCCCTCACCCCCACCCCCCACCTCCAGAGAAGGCTGCCTGGGCCCTCCTGAGTTATCTTCTGAGGGAATAATATTGGCTCTGTGTTTCTAAGTCTAACCGGAGCTCCAGCTTCATCTGCTACCAGCCCCTTTCTGCCTAAGACCGGCACAAGGGAGATGAAAAGAGAGGCACAGCTTTGTGCTGCCCTCTGCTGGTTTCTTGGACACTGTACTTCTTAGATGGGGACCATTTCCACACACGCAAGTCACCTACATTAATCCCTGTGTTGAGTGGTGGAGACATACAGATAAGGTCCATTTTTGCTGTGTGTGTGTAGGGGTGTGTGTGTGTGTGAGTGAGAGGGAGAGAGAGAGAGAGACAAAGTGTGATCAATAATATGATACAAGATGTAGAAAAGATAGGAATAACGTGAGGGAAAGTTTTCAACATGTAATCGTATCATTCATTCATTCATTCATCCATCCATCCTATGTTTATTGTATTCCAAGACGTAACCTTTGTGCTGGAGCTATAACATGGATCAAAATGTATAAAAATTCCTATCTGCATGGACTCTACCTTCTAATGGAGAGAAACAATTAGTAAGTAAGACAGATAGGTAAATAGATGGTGTTGGATGATGAGTACTATGGAGGTAAATAGATAGTGTTGGATGATGAGTACTATGGAGAAAAATAAAGCAGGAACGGAAGACAGGGAGCATTGTTGGGATGATTGCAACTCTTGTGTAACATTTGAATAAAAACCCAAAGGAGAGAAACTTTATCTTCTGAACATGACAGAGCAACTGGCACTGGACTTTCTGTCCTGCATAAATAACTAGACAACTGGAAAAGTGTATGAAACAACTACTTAGACATCAGACAGCAGTTAGCATGGAACTATGATCCCTAAGAGAAGGAAACAAGCAAAGTGGGCTTGATGATCACCCTCACTTTCTGTCTCAAGGCACTTTTGAACAGAGCAGGGAGGGGAAATCCCAGTAGATCATAGGGGTCTTCTTGTGTTGAAGATAGAGATCTTGACATTAAGAGAGTCCGTGGTACTATAATTTGCAGGAAAGAGTACCAGAGAGGAAGAAGATACTCAGAAAAAGAGCTCTGGAAATCTGTATAGGAGTCTCTTTTGAGTCATTGTCTAAATACTGAGTTGTGCATGCATATGGTAAAACTCCATGAGTGTGGGCAAATAAAAACTGCTGGGGAGCTATAAGCTGAACAATTTTCAGAGTTCAGGCAGGGCTGAGAGACATTGTCACAAGAGTTGGAGCGCAAAGAGAGTTTATTGAACACCCAGAACTTTCAGTAGAGGCCTCAAAGGGTCTTGGTAGTAGGGCTAAACTAGCCCTAGAGTAAAGTCTACTCTAGCACCATCCTAATAAAGCTTAAACACAAGCCTTACAAGGAACAAGCTGATGAGCAAGTAAGTTAATTCCTACCAAAACAAAACGAAATTCAACATTATTGAAAGAAAGGAAACAAAAATTCAGACCCTCAACAATAGAACATTCACAATGTCCAACAGTGAATAAAATTAGATATGCAAAGAAGCAGGAAAATATGGCCTATAAACAGGAGAAAAATCACTCTATAGAACAGACTTGGAAATGATAGGAATGGTGGAATTAGCAGACACAGATTTTGAAGCAACTGTTCTAAATATCCATTAAAAGATTTAAACGAAAACATGAACATGATGAAGAAACTTCAAATGGAACTTCTAGAGTTTAAAAGTATAATATGTGAACTAAAAAATGCACCATATAGCTTAATAGTAGATTATATAGTATATATAGCATATACAGTGTATATAGCAGTTATATACTAAAGAAGAAAAGATCAGTGAACTCAGACATAGCAATAGAAAATATCCAAACTATAGCCAGAAAGAAAAAAGACTTAAAAAAAAAAGAGCCTTAGTATTTGTAGAACATTATCAAATGGCCTAATTTATGTGTAACTGGGTCTTAGAAAGGCTAGGGGCAGAAAAATATTTAAAGAAGTAATAGTCCAAAGTTTCCAAACTTGAAGACCAGAAACAATAATCTTGGGAAGCTTAACAAATCTTAAACAGGATAGACACACAGAAAACCATACCAAGGTACATTGTAATCAATTTACAAAAATACAAATGATAAAAATAAGACATTAAACGGAGACAGAAAAGAAGACATATGCTGTATACAAGGGAAAAAAGTAATGATGAACACTGATTTATCATTCACCAAAAGACAATGGGATAACAACTTTAAGGAGCTAAAAAAAAAAAAAAAAAAAAAAAAGAAGTCAAACTAGAATTCTACATCCAGTAACAATACTCTTCAAAGTGAAGGTTAAAATAAAGACATTTTCAGATAAACAAGAGCTGAGAGGATTTATGCCACCAGTTCTGCACTATAATAAATATTAAAGGAAATTCTTCAGGTGATAGTAAAATCAAACCAGCTGAAAATTTTGATCTATACCAAGGAATGAAGAGTACTGGTATAGTACTGGGAATATTAAATCCAAAGCCATTTTTCTTAGTTAAAAATTTTTAAAAATGGATTACTTGGAGCTCGAATAAGAATGTGTTATGGTGTTTATAACATGTAGAAGTAGAACAACAAAGGATGGTATGGAAAATATGAAAACATATTGTGTTTCTTCAATATGCATGAAGTAGTAGAATATTGTTTGAAGGTAGGTTTCAATAAGTTACAGCTATATATGGCAAATCCTAGAGAAGCTGCCAAAACAAAAAAATTAATGACTAATGAGCTAATGGTGGAAATAAAATGAAATAGTAAGAAATAGTCAATCCAAAGGATGTCAGGAAAAGAACAAAAGACATACCAAAATTTGAGAATAGTGACTAAAATTACTTAGAAGAAAATTTTATAGTTCTAAATGCTTATATAAGAAAAGAAGAAAGGTTGAAAGTCAATCTAAATTTCTGTCTTAATACACTAGAAAAAAAGGAGCAAATTGAAGTTAAAATAAATAGAAGGAAGGAAATAATAAAGATATGAGTGGAAATTGAATAGTCAACAAACAATAGAAGCAAATTGAATCAAAGGCTGGTTCTCTGAAAATATCAGTAAAATTAGTATGCCTCTAGCTCGACCAATAAATAAAAAAAGAGAGAAGTCACAAATGACCAGTATGAGGAATGAAAGAGAGAACATCACTACGTTTCTTTCCGATATAAAAAGGTAAGACAATATTTGGATAGAACTTTCTGCCAATAAGTTTGACAACTTAGATGAAATGGACACATTAATTGAAAACCGCAAACTGCCAAAGCATACTCAAGAAAAAAAGTAGACAATTTGAATAGTCTTGTTGATTAAATAAATTAAATTTGTAATTAAAATATTTACCCCCACCAAAAAGAAATAATAAGGGAAGAGAAAAGCCAGACCTGTATAGCTTCACTGGTGAATCCTATTAAACATATGAGAAAGAAATAATGTTAATCTAACACAAACTCATTGAAAAAACATGGGAGGAGGGAAATTTTCCAGCTAGTTTTTGAATTGTCTTGACATTAAAACTAGCCAAAAACATTACAAGGAAAGAAAAGTACAGATTATGTTCTCTCACAAAAAAGATGCAAAAATTTTTAACAAATATTACCAAATTGAAACCTGCAACATATAAAAAAGATATATTAAAACCAAGTGGTGTTCATCTTAGAAATGCATCTGAAACAATGTAACATTGGAAAAATCAATTTAATTCATGATATTATAGAATAAAAGAGGAAAACAATATGATTATCACAATATATGCAAAACAGACATGTAACAACATTCATCATCTAGTCATCACAAAACCCTAAGCAAATAAAGAATAGAAGAGAACTTTTTCAATGTGATAAAAAGCATTTAAAAAAGGCTACAGCTTTTTATACTTCATGCTGAAAGAGAGAATACTTTTCCTCTTGGATTGGAAACAAGGCAAGGATGTCTGTTCTCACCACTTTTATTCAACATTGTACTGGGGCCTAGTCAGTGCCGTAAAAACGCATAGCTAGATCTGAGACATAAAACTGTCTTTATTGACGATATAATCACATAAATGAGAACTTTTAATAAATCTACCAAAATGCTATTTGAGCTAATATTAATTTCTTAAAGTCACAGGATAAAAGGTCAATATACAAAAAAAAATTGTATTTATATATACTAGGAAAGAACAAAAACAGTATATTTGAATGACACAAATTATTGTAATAAATATGAAAATTTATGGATGCTTCACAAATTATGTATAAAGTCTGTGCACTGAAACCATGAAATAGTAATTACTGAGAGACCAAAATGAGACCTAAATAAATGAAGACATGTACCATGTTCATAGATTAGAAGATAATATTGTTAAGATGTTAATTATTCCCAAATTGATCTATAGATTCAATGCAGTCCTAAGAAAAATGTCAGCAGGATTAGAAAAATTATTCATCATGACCAAGTGGGATTTATCCTTGGGATGCAAGCATGGTTCAACATATGCAAATCAATCAATCAGTGTGATACATCAGATCAGTAGAACAAAGGACAAAAATGTGATCATTTCAATTAATGCTAAAGAAGCATTTGATAAGATTTAATGTCCCTTCATGATAAAAACCCTGAAAAGAGTAGCTGCTACACCAGAAAGATGGCGGAGCAAGAGCAAAGAAAAATCCCTTTGGTTCCAGAAAATCTCCTGAAAAAGCGGAAGGATTATCAAGCCCTCAAAGCCACTCAGGCAAAGCAGGCACTTTTGGCAAAGGAGAGGAAAGGAAAAGGGCCCAGGTTTAAGTGATTGGAATCATTCCTGCATGATTCCTGGCGGCAGACACGTGACAAGGTGCGTGTCAGACGACTGGAAGTGAAGCCTCAGGCCTTGGAATTGCCAGATAAACATTCTTTGGCCTTTGTTGTACGCATCGAAAGGATTGATGGTGTGAGTTTTCTGGTGCAGAGAACCATTGCAAGACTTCACCTAAAGAAAATTTTTAGTGGTGCCTTTGTAAAAGTCACTCCCCAGAACCTAAAAATGCTGCATATAGTGGAACCTTATGTGACCTGGGCATTTCCAAATCTGAAGTCTGTCCGGGAGCTCATTTTGAAACGTGGACAAGCCAGAGTCAAGAATAAGACCATCTCTCTGACAGACAACACTGTGATTGAGGAGCACCTGGGGAAGTTTGGTGTCATTTGCTTGGAAGACCTCATTCATGAAATTGCCTTCCTGGGGAAGCGTTTCCAAGAGATCTCATGGTTCTTGCGCCCTTTCCACCTCTCAGTGGACCGTCATGCTACCAAAAATAGAGTGGACTTCCTCAAGGAGATGGGCACTGGCTATCGGGGTGAACGCATCAATCAGCTCATCCGCCAGCTGAACTAGAACCAGGTGCCAAACTGCAATAAATTTTTATCAATGAAGCGGAAGCATGTGTTTTTGGTTTTGGAGAATTTGTATCAAGGATCTTCAGAGAAGATTATTTCCTGCTCTATCTTTAAAAACTGGAAAGGAAGGGTCAAAGAAAAGACAGTAGCTGGCCAGGTGCAGTGGCTCATGCCTGTAATCCCAGTACTTCCTCCTGCTGAGGAGGGCGGATCACCTAAGGTCAGGAGTTCAAGACCAGCCTGACCAACATGGTGAAACCCTGACTCTACTGAAAATACAAAAATTAGTGGGCATGGTGGCCCATGCCTGTAATTCCAGCTACTTGGGAGGCTGAGGCAGGAGAACTGCTTGAACCCGGGAGGCAGAGGTTGCTGTGAGCCAAGATTGCACCATTGCACTCTAGCCTAGGCAATGAGCAAAACTCTGTCTCAAAAGAAAAAAGAAAAGAAAAAAACAGTAGCTTATGTTCATGGCAGGCACCTCTCATCACAGTCCAGTTCCAAGGAAGAATTCCAGCGTATTCTATATTGGCTGCTGCCTCATCTGAAATCAGCACATTTCATGGAGGAAGGAGTTCTGCTTTGCTGCATCTCTTATCCTAGGGTTTAATGTTGGTAATCGAGTAACTCTAGCATTTGTACACAGCTCCCTAAGACTCCTGCAGCAGTGGACAAGCCCAGGGACATAATTGAATCTGGTGATTCCTGGGGCCTTGTGAGAAAGACTTGAAATACACATAAGAGGAAAGGTAAAAAATAAGTGTTTACTTGTCTCTGAAAAAAGAAAAAACAAACAAATAAACAAACCCTGAAAAAACTGGGGATTGAAGGAAGAAACCTCAACACAATAAAAGATATATGTTACAGACCCACATTCAGTATCATACTGAATGAGGAAAAACTGAAAGACTTTCCTCTAACATGTGGAACACAACAAGGATTCCCCCCTGTTACCACTGTTACTCAATATATTACTGGAAGTTCTAACTATAGCAATCAGACAAGAGAAAGATATAAAAGGCATCCAGACAGGAAAGGAAGAATTCAAATTATCTTTGTTTACAGATAATATGATCTTATATTTGGAAAAACCTAAAGATTCCACAAGAAAACGTAGAACTGATATACAAATTTAGTAATATTGCAGGATATGAATATCAAAATAAAAAATCAATAGTATTCCTATATTGTGATAGTGAACAATGAAAAAGAAATAAGACATACATGGATCATATATGCATATGACAAAAGCTCAACATCACTGAGCATTAGAGAAATAAAAATCAAAACCACAGCGAGATACCATTTCACACTAGTCAGAATGGCTATCATTAAAAAGTAAAACAAAACAGGTGTGAAGAAATTGTGGAGAAAAAGGAACGCTTATACACTCTTGGTGGGAGTGTAAGTTAGTTCAACCATGTGGAAAGCAGTGTGGCTATTCCTCAAAGAGCTAAAAACAGAACTCCCTTTCAACCCAGCTATCCCATTGCTGAGTATATACCCAAAGGAATAGAAATTCTTCTGTCATAATGACACATGCATGCATATGTTCATTGCAGCACTATTCACAATAGCAAGGAGATGGAATCAACCTAAATACCCATCAGTGGTAGACTGGATAAAAAAAATGTGCTACATACACACCATGGGATACTATGCCGCTATAAAAAATGAGATCATGTTCTTTGCAGAAGCATGACGGAGCTGGAGGCCATTATCCTTAGCAAATGAATGCAGGAACAGAAAACCAAATACTGCATGTTCTCACTTATAAGTGGGAACTAAATGTTGAGATCACATGGACACACAGAGGGAAACAAAAGACATGGGGGCCTACTGGAGAGTGGCAATGGGAGGAGGGAGAGGATCGGGGAAAATAATTAATGGGTGCTAGGCTCAATATTATACCTTATTAATAATCTATACAACAAACCCCCATGACATGGGTTTACTAATAAACTTGCACATATATCCTTGAACTTAAAATAAAAGTTAAAAAAGAAAAAGAAATAAAAAAAAGTATCCCCATTTACAATAGCCACACATAAAATTACATACTTGGTGGATGGCAAGATGGCCGAATAGGAACAGCTCTCGACTGTAGCTTCCAGCGAGATCAGCGCAGAAGGCAGATGATTTCTGCATTTCCAACTGAGGTACCTGGCTCGTCTCATTGGGACTGGTTAGACAATGGTGCAGCCCATGGAGGATGAGTGGAAGCAGGGTGGGGCATTGCCTTCCCTGGAAAGTGCAAGGAGTTAAGGAACTCCCTCTCCTAGCCAAGGGAGGCCATGAGGGACTGTGCTATGAGAAACAGTGCATTCCAGCCCAGATACTATGTTCTTCCCATGGTCTTTGCAACCTGCAGGCTAGAAGATTCCCTTGGGTGCCTAAACTGCCAGGGGTCTGGGTTTCAAGTACAAAACTGGGTAGCCATTTGGACAGACACCAAGCTAGCTGCAGAAGATTTTTTTTCATACCTCAGTAGCACCTGGAACACCAGTGAAACAAAAACGTTCCCTCCCTGCCACCTGCACAGAGCTCAGCAAACTAAGATCCACTGGCTTGAAATTCTCACTGCCAGCACAGCAGTGTGAAGTCAACCTGGGGGCTTTGAGTTTGGTGGGGGGGTGGGGTGTTTGGCTTTTCCCCTCATGGGTAAACAAAGCCACTGGGAAGTTCGGACTGAGCAAAGCCCACCACATCTTAGCAAAGCTGCTGTAGCCAGACTCTCTAGATTCCTCCTCTCTGGGCAGGGCATCTCTGAAAGAAAGGCAGTAGCCCCAGTCAGGGGCATATAGATAAAATTCCCATCTTCCTGGGACAGAGTACTTGGGGGAAGGGCAGCTGTGGGTGCAGCTTCAGCAGACTTAAATGTTCCTGCCTGCTGGCTCTAAAGAGAAAAGCAGATCTCCCAGCAAAGTGCTTCAGCTCTGCTACATGACAGACTGCCTCCTCAAGTGGGTTCCTGACCCTGTGCCTCCTGACTGGGAGACACTTTCCAGTAGGGGTTGACAGACACCTCATGGAGGAGCACTCTGGCTGGCATCTGGTGGGTGCCCCTCTGGTATGAAGCTTCCAGGGGAAGGAACAGTCAGCAATCTTTGCTGTTCTGCAGCCTCCACTGGTGATACCAGGCAAACAGGGTCTGGAGTGGACCTCCAGCAAACTCCAGCAGGCTTGCAGCAGAGGGGCCTGATTGTTAGAAGGAAAACTAACAAACAGAAAGGAATAGCACAACATCAACAAAAACTACGTTCACACAAAAACCCCATCTGAAGGTCACCAACATCAAAGACCAAAGGTAGATCCACAAAGATGGGGAGAAACCAGCACAAAAAGGCTGAAAATTCCAAAAACGAGAATGTCTTTTCTCCTCCAAAGGATGACAACTCCTCATCAGCAAGGGACCAAAACTGGATAGAGAATGAGTATGATGAATTGACAGAAGTAGGCTTCGTAAAATTGGTAACAGCAAACTCCTCTGAGCTAAAGGAGCATGTTCTAACCAAATGCAAGGAAGCTAAGAACTCTGAAAAAGATTAGAGGAATTACTAACTAGAATAATCAGCTTAGAGAAGAACATAAATGATCTGATGGAACTGAAAAGCATAGCTCAAGAATTTTGTGAAGCATATACAAGTATCAACAGTCACATTGATCAAGCAGAAGAAAGAATATCAGAGATTGAAGATCAACTTAATGAAATAAAGTGTGAAGACAAGATTAGAGAAACAAGAATGAAAGGAATGAACAAAGCCTCCAAGAAATATGGAACTATGTGAAAAGACCAAATCCACATTTGATGGTGTACCTGAAAGTGACAGGAAGAATGGAACCAAGTTGGAAAACACTCTTCAGAATATTATTCAGGAGAACTTCCCAACATTGCAAGACAGGCCAACATTCAAATTCAGGAAATACAGAGAACACCACAAAGGTACTCTTCGAGAAGAGCAACCCCAAGACACATAATTGTCAGATCCACCAAAGTTGAAATGAAAGAAAAAAATGCTAAGGGCAGCCAGAGAGAAAGGTGGGGTTACCCACAAAAGGAAGCCCATCAGACTGACAATGGATCTCTCTGCAGAAATCCTACAAGCCAGAAGAGAGTGGGAGCCAATATCCAACATTCTTAAAGAAAATGATTTTCAACCCAGAATTTCGTATCCAGTTAAACTAAACTTCATATGTGAAAGAGAAATAAAATCCTTTACAGAAAAGCAAATGCTGAGAGATTTTGTCACCACCAGGCCTGCCTTCCAAGAGCTCCTGCAGGAAGCACTACATATGGAAAGAAAAAACTGGTACCAGCCACTGCAAGAAACATAGCAAATTATAAAGACCATTAACACCATGAAGAAACTGCATCAACTAATGGACATAACCAGTTAGCATCACAATGACAGGATCAAATTCACACATAACAAAATTAACCTTAAATGTAAATGGGATAAATGCCCCAATTAAAAGACACAGACTGGCAAACTGGATAAAGAGTCAAGACTCATCAGTGTGCTGTATTCAGGAGACCCATCTCATGTGCAAAGACACACATAGGCTCAAAACAAAGGGATGGAGGAATATTTACCAAGCAAACAGAAAGAAAAAATAAAAGCAGTAGTTGCAACCCTAGTCTCTGATAAAACAGACTTTAAAACACCAAAGATAAAAACAGACAAAGAAGGGCATTACAGAATGGTAAAGGGATCAATGCAACAAGAAGAGCTAACTATCCTAAATATATATGAACCCAATGCAGGAGTACCCAGATTCATAAAGCAAGTTCTTAGAGATCTACAAAGAGACGTAGACTCCCACACCATAATCGTGGGAGACTTTAACACTCCACTGTCAACATTAGACAGATCAATGAGACAGAAAATTAACAAAGATATTGAGGACTTGAATTCAGCTCTGGACCAAGCAGACCTAATAGACATCTATGGAACTCTCCACCCCAAATCAAGAGAATATACATTCTTCTCAGTATCACATAGCACTTATTCTAAAATTGACCACATAATTGGAAGTAAAACATTCCTCAGCAAATGCAAAAGAAAGGAAATAATAACAGTCTCTCAGACCACAGTGTAATTAAATTAGAAATTGGATTAAGAAACTCACTCAAAATTGCACAACTACATGGAAATGGAACCACCTGCTCCTCAATGACTACTGGGTACATAACGAAATTAAGTCAGAAATAAAGGTGTTCTTTGAAATCAATGAGAACAAAGATACAACATACCAGAATCTCTGGGACACAGCTAAAGCAGTGTTTAGAGGGAAACTTATAGCACTAAATGCTGAATGGGCAAAAGCTGGAAGCATTCCCTTTAAAAACTGGCACAAGACAAGATGCCCTCTCTCATCACTCCTATTCAACATAGTATTGGAAGTTCTGGCCAGGGCGATCAGGCAAGAGAAAGAAATAAAAGGTATTCAAACAGGAAGAGAGGAAGTCAAAGTGTCTCTATTTGGAGATGACATAATTGTATATTTAGAATGCCCCATTGTTTCAGCACAAAATCTCCTTAGGCTGATAAGTAACTTCAGCAAAGTCTCAAGATACAAAATCAATGTGCAAAAATCACAAGCAATCCTATACACCAATAATAGAGAGCCAAATCATGAGTGAACTCCCATTCACAACTGATACAAAGAGAGTAAAATACCCAATAATACAACTTACAAGGGATGTGAAGGACCTCTTCAAGGAGAACTACAAACCACTGTTCAGGGAAATAAGAGAGGACACAAGCAAATGGAAAAACATTGCATGCTCATGGATAGAAGAATCAATATCATAAAAAGTCCATACTGCTCAAAGCAATTTATAGTTTCAATGCTATCCCCATCAAGCTACCATTGACTTTCTTCACAGAATTAGAAAAAACTATCTTAAATTTCATATGGAACCGAAAAAGATCCCGTATAGCCAAGACAATCCTAACCAAAAAGAACAAAGTTGGAGGCATCCTGCTACCTGTCTTCCAACTATTCTACAAGTCTACAGTAACCAAAACAGCATGGTACTGGTACCAAAACAGATTTTATATATATATACACACACACACACACACACACACACATATATATTATATAATATATCCATATATATGTAATAGATATGTAATTTATATAAATAAAATCTGTTTTGGTACCAGTGGAATATCTATTGACCAATGGAGATATATATGTATATATATATATATATATATATATATATATATATATATATATAAAGACCATTAACACTATGAAGAAACTGCATCAACCAATGAGCAAAATAATCAGCTAGCATCACAATGACAGTATATATATACATATCCATTGGTCAATAGATATTCCATTGACCAATGGAATAGAGACCTCAGAAATGGTGTCACACATCTACAACCATCTGATCTTTGACAAACATGACAAAAACAAATAATGAGGAAAGAATTTCCTATTTAATAAATAGTGTTGGGAAAACTGGCTGGCCATATGCAGAAAACTGAAACTGGACCCCTTCCTTACACCTTATAAAAAAATTAACTCAAGATGGATTAAAGACTTGAACATAAGTCCTAATACCATAAAAATCCTATAAGAAAACCTAGGTAATACCATTCATGACATAGGCATGGGCAAAGAGCTTCTAAAGAGCTTCTGCAGAGCAAAAGAAACTATCATCAGAATGAACAGGCAACCTATAGAATGGGAGAAAATTTTTGCAATCTATCCATCTGACAATGGGCTAATATCCAGACTCTACAAGGAACTTAATATAAGAAAAAAACAACCCCATCAAAAAGTGGGTGAAGGATATGAACAGACACTTCTCAAAAGAAGATATTTATGTGGCCAAAAATCATATGAAAATAAGCTCATAATTACTGGTTATTAGAGAAATGCAAATCAAAACCACACTGAGATACTGTCTCATGCCAGTTAGAATGGTGATCATTAAAAAGTCAGAAAAGAACAGATGCTGGAGAGGATGTGGAGAAATAGGAATGCTTTTACACTGTTGGTGGGACTGTAAATAAGTTCCATCATTGTGGAAGACAGTGTGGTGATTCCTCAAGGATCTCGAACCAGAAATATCATTTGACTCAGCAATCCCATTAGTGGGTATATACCCAAAGGATTATAAATAATTCTGTTATAAAAAGACATGTGCAGATGTATGTTTATTGCAGCACTATTCACAATAGCAAAGACTTGGAATCAACCTGAATGCCCATCAATGATAAACTGGATAAACAAAATGTGGCACATATACACCATGGAATACTATGTGGCCATAAAAAAGGATGAGTTCATGTCATTTGCAGGCACATGGATGAAGCTGGAAACCATTATTCTCAGCACACTAACACAGCAACAGAAAACCAAACATTGCATGTTCTCACTCATAAGTGGGAATTGAACAATGAGAATACATGGATATGGGGAGGGGAACATCACACACCAGGGCTTCTCAGTGGGTGGGGAACTAGGGAAGGGATAGCATTAGGAGAAATACCTAATGCAGATGATAGGTTGATGTGTGCAGCAAACCACTATGGCACATACATACCTACATAACAAACCTGCACATGTATCCCAGAACTTAAAGTATCACATAAAAAAATTAAATACCTATGAATTAACCAAAGAAGTGAAAGCCCTCTATGATGAAAACTATAAAACACTGATGAAAGAAATCGACACCAAAAAGTGGAAAAATATTCCATGTTAATAGATTGGAAGAACCTATATTGTTAAAATGTCCATACTACTCAAAGCAATCTACAGGTTCAATGCAACCCCTATTAAAATACCAATGACATTCTTTACAGAAGTAGAAAAAAAAATCTTAAAAATTATATGAAACCGCAAAAAATCCAGAATAGCCAAAGCTATCCTAGGCAAAAAACAACAAAAATAAAACTGGAAAAATCACATTATCTGACTTCAAATTATACTACAAAACTATAGTAACTAAAACAGCATGGTACTGACATCAAAACAGACACATAGACCAATGGAACAGAATGGAGAACCCAGAAACAAATTCATACATTTACAGTGAGCTCATTTTTGACAAAAGTACCAAGAACATACACTGGGGAAAAGACAATCTCTTTAATAAATGCTGCTGGGAAAACTGGATATCCACATGCAGAAGAATGAAACTAGACCCCCTATCTCTCACCATACAAAAATCAAGTAAATGAATTAAACACTTAAATCTAAGACCTCAACCTATGAAATGACTACAAGAAAACATTGGGGAATGCCATCTGGATTAGATAACGAATGGGATGAGTGGAAATAGAAGGACAAGGGTTTCAACAACTGAGCCCTGGTGATCCTCCAATCACCAGGTTGAGGGCAGGGAGGGAAAAATTAGAGAAGTAGGAGGAAATCTTTGCTATGAGCAAAGTCGTGTTGGAACAAAGGCTACCAATAATCTTAGAAATAAGGGCAGGGAAGGTCACGAAGGGCTTTGAATGCCAGGTTAAGGGCATCATTGAGGTTTCCTAAAAGACAGGGTCATGGTCAGATTCATGATTAAAAGGATTGCTCTGGCAGCACTGAGGAGATGAAATGGAAGTTAGGGTGGGATAAGCCTTAGACAGGGAGACCAGGAGTCAAGGCAAGAATGTGGCCATTATATCAGTCTATATCAGGGCCGGTAGCCTCTTGATCTGGATTTTTTTTTGGTCCCTGAGCTCCTCTAGCTCAGGATGTCAAAGTCTCCAGGGAATTGCTGGCCAAAGATTCCACTTGGATTTTCCTGGCTGCGGCTGAACTCAGAGAAAAGGAAATTGCTGAAGTCTCTGTCCATGGTGCTGATAGGTCAATCTCCCATTTCCACCCCTAGAAGGCACACCTGCATTCCTGTCTCAGCTCTCAGGACTGGCACAGAATCAAGCTCAGCATCACCTCACATATGATCAGATGTTCAGAGGCCTTGCGTCTGGTGTAAGGATGGTTTGGGGATGTGTGTCTGGCTCCATTTTTGTTTAAGTGCCCCAGGTCATATTTGCTTTGATGGAGTCTGAGTGGCCAGACTGAGAAAAGCTTCATGTCTAGGAAAGGGAGGACTCTGACCCCACCACTTTCCTAGGCTCCATCCCACCCTATGGTTGTGGTTGTTAGAGGTGGCCAGGGTTTGGCTAACCCTTAGTGTTTTTCTGACAGTGGCCTCATTACGACTCTGCTCAGCTGTTATTCTGAGCAACCTGCAAGCCCAAACTTTCTGGCATTTTGTCTTTGCCTGTTACTTCGTCCTGAAAAGCCCTTTTATGATTCCTTCATCTAGGTAAATTTTCAGTGTTATTAAATGCCCAACTTGGGGATACAGGCATACCTCAGAAATATTGCAGGTTTGGTTCCAGAAAACCACAATAAAGCAAATACTGCAATAAAGTGGGTTACACACATTTTTGGTTTTCCAGTATGTATAAAAGTTATGTTTACATTATACTGTAGTCTACCAAGTGTGAAATAGCATTATGTCTAAAAAATTTATATTCCTTAATTAAAAAATACCTTACTGCTAAAAAATGCTAATGATCATCTGAGCCTTCAGTGAGTCATAATCTTTTGGCTGCTGGAGGGTATTGCCTTCATGTTACTGCTGCTGACTGATGGCTGGTGACTGACTGGGTAGTTGCTGAAGGCTGGGATGGCTTTGACATTTTCTTAAGACAACATTGAAGTTTTTCACATCAGTAGACTCTTCCTTTGCATCCATAAGAAGCAACTCCTTATCCATTAAAATTTTACCATGAGATTGCAGAAATTCAATCACAACTTCAAGTTCCACTACTAATTCTAGTTCTCTTGCTAATTCCACCATATCTCTAGTTACTTCTTCCACTGAGGTCTTGAAACCCTCAAAGTTGTCCACGAAGGTTGAAATCAACTTTTTCTAAACTCCTGTTAATGTTGATATTTTGACCTCCTCTCGTGAATTATAAATGTTCTTCATGGCATCTAGAAGCTGAATCCTTTCCAGAAAGTTCTCAATTTACTTTGCTTAGATGCAACTGGCATTTTGTCTTTGCCTGTTACCTCTTCCTGAAAAGCCCTTTTATGATTCCTTCATCTAGGTAAATTTTCAGTGTTATTAAATGCCCAACTTGGGGATACAGTGCATCGTCAATGAGATGTAATATCTTGAAAGGAATCTTTTTTCCAGTGAGTAGATCTCAACAGTGGGTTTAAATCATGCTGTAAGCAGATGTACTGTCATTCAGGCTTTGTTGTTTCATTAATAGATCACATGCAGAGTAGATTTAGCATAAATTTAGCCCTAGAATTTTTGAAATGGCAAATGAGCATTTGTTTCAACTTTAGAGTTACCAGCTCCATTAGCCCTTAACAAGAGAGCCAACTTGTCCTTTGAAGCTTTGAATCCAGGCATTGACTTCTCCTCTCTAGCTAGGAAAGTCCTAGATGACATCTTTTTCCAATAGAAGGCTGTTTTATCTATACTGAAAAATCTGTTTTTAGTATTATCACCTTTAACAATTATCTAGATCTTCTGGATAACTTGTTGCAGTTTCTACATCAGCACTTGCTGCTTCACCTTGTATTTTTATGTTATGAAGATGGCTTCTTTCCTTAAACCTCATAAACCAATCTCTGTTAGCTTCAAACGTGACTTCTGCAGCCTCCTCACCTCTCTCAGCCTTCATGAAATGCAAGAGTTAGTTCCTTGCTCTGGATTAGGCTTTTGCTTTAGGGAATGTTGTGGCTGGTTTGATTTATCCAGACTACTAAAACTTTCTCCATAACAGCAATAAGGCAATTTTGACTTCCTAACATTTGTGTTTTCACTGAATTAGCACTTTTAATTTCCTCCAAGAACTTTTCCTTTGCACTCATAACTTGGCTGTTTGGTGCAAGAGGCCTGGCTTTTTGCCTTTCTTGGCTTTCAACATGCCATCCTCACTAAGCTTAATCATTTATAGCTTTTGATTTAAAGTGAGAGATGTGCGACTCTGACTCTTTCACTTGAACACTTAGAGGCCAAGATAGGCAAAGATTATTGCCTATGTAGGATTATTATTATTATTTTTTGAGACACAGTTTCATTCTGTTGCCCAGGCTGGAGTGCAGTGGCATTATCTCAGCTCACTGCAACCTCTGCCTCCTGAGTTCAAGTGATTCTGGTGCCTCAGCCTCCCCGGTAGCTGGGATTACAGGTGTTTACCACCATGCCCAGCTAATTTTTATATTTGTTAGTAGAGATGGGGTTTCACCATGTTGGCCAGGCTGGTCTTGAACTCCTAACCTCAAGTGATCCACCTGCCTTGGCCTCCCAAAGTGCTGGGGTTACTGGTGTGAGCCACCGCATCTGGCCTAGGATTATTAATTGGTCTAATTTCGATATTATTGTGTTCAGGGAAAAGAGAGGCTCAATGAGGAGGAGAGAGATGGATGGCTAGTCAGTGGAGTGGTGAGAACACACACAATATTTATCAATTAAGTTTGCCATCTTATATGGTTGTGGTTGATGGCTACCTAAAACAATTACAATGGTAACATCATGGATCACTGATCACAGATCACCATTAACAGATATGATAATAAAGAAGTTTGAAATATTGCAACATTACAGAAATGTGACACAGAGACACACAATGAGCACATTTTGTTGAAAAAAATGGCACAGGTGGACTTGCTTGTTGCAGGGTTGCCACAAACCTTTGATTAAAAAAAAAACTCAGTGTCTATGGAGTCCAATAAAGTGAAGCACAGTAAAACGAGATATGCCTGTACCTGGTTCCAGAAAGCCTTCCCTAATTTCTCTCAGGCCGTTTAAGTGTCTCTTCCTTTTCTTCCTTCTCTTTTCCTTGACACTATGCACAAAACCAGCTGATTTATAATCTTGCCTCTTGACACTGTCATCCTTTGTTCTTGCATTGACCTCTTTCCCTTCATCCCTCCTTTTCCTTCTTTCTTTTTCCTCCCTCCCTTCTTTCTTTCTTTTTCCTCTCTTCCTCTTTCTCTTCCTTCTCTCCACACCCACATCCACAGTCCAACTCACAACCCAACTCAATCAAGAAGTAACATCAGCAACAACAATTTACATTTAGGCATTCATCACCCTTTTCCATTCCCAGGTAAACATCATCCTGAAATTTATATCATAATATTTCTGATTAAAAATATATACCTGATGTATATTTTTAGTTTTTATTAAAATTTATAAAAAACGGTATCATGCTGTACAGAATCTTCTGAGGCTTGCTTTTTTCTTTGACCATGATGTTACCAGATTTGTTCAAGTTGTTATACAGGTTACAGTTCATTCGTTTTGCTGGTATATACAAAATATTCTTTGATGCAAATATATTACAATTTATTTATCCATTTTCCTGTATATGAACGTTGGAGTTGCCGTTACTTTGCTACTACAAATAGTACTGTTGAAAATATTGTTATACATGTCTCCTGGTGCATGTCTTTTTGTACATACACACGCACATGCACACACATATTTTGAAGTTAAATTTCTGGGTTGTAGAGTATGTGAAAATTCAACTTTACAAGATAATCCCCTTTTTTTCCCAGAAAGGTTGTGTCAAATTACACTCCCACCAACAATGTACGATAGAATGGTTGACTCACATTCTCTCTAATACTTGCTGTGGCCAGACTTCTTAATTTTTTGCCAATTGAATGGGAGTAACTTGAATTTCATGTTTGTCTTTATCTTCCCTTATTAGTAATGAGATTGAGCCAATGTTTATTGAGGATAAGGTTCCCTTTCCTGTGAAATGTCTAATCATGATTTTTGTTCATTTTTCCTATTCTGAATGTCTGAGGCATTTTATACTTTTTTTTTTTTTTTTTTTGAGATGGAGTCTCACTCTGTTGCCCAGGCTGGAGTGCAATGGCATGGTCTTGGCTCACTGCAACCTCTGCCTCCCGCGTTCAAGCAATTCTCCTGCCTCAGTCTCCCAAGTATTAGGGATAATAGGTATGTGCCACCACACTCCGCTAATTTTGTATTTTTAGTAGAGACAGGGTTTCACTATGTTGGCCAGACTGGTCTTGAACTCCTGACCTCAGGTGATCCTCCTGCCTTGGCGTCCCAAAGTGCTGGGATTATGGGCATGAGCCACCACACCCAGCCTCTATAGTTTTTGGTATAAATCCTTTGCTGGTTATTTGCTACAACTATTTTCTCCCATTTTGTAAATTATCTGTTTTCTTTCTTTAAATTGTCTTCTATCAACAGAAGTAATTATTTTAATATAGTTCAGTTTATTAATCTTTTCTCATATGATTAGGTCCTTTTTGGGTAGATTTTTAAAGGAACTGTTCCCTTAGATCAAAGTGATAAAGATATTAACCTACATTTGATATTAAATGCTTTGAAGTTTTTTATTTTCCCTTTAGGTTTTTAGTTCATCTTGAGTGGATTTTTTTTGTGTACAGGGAAAAATAGGAATCCGATTTCATCTTTTCCATTTCTATAATATTGTGTGGTAGGTCTATTTTCAACTTTTGAAAGTTGAATTTTCACATACTCTACAACCCAGAAATTTCACTTGAAAATTACTTGTGATAGTAGTTAAGACTACCATACTGTCTTAATTACCATGATTTCATAATATGTTCTGATAGCTGGTAAGACAAGTCCCTTCTCCCTATTTTTCTTCTTCAGAAATGCCTGGGATATTCTTGGTCCTTTCCTCTTCCATATTAATTTACAATACATTTCTCAAGTTTCTTTTTAAAAAGCCTGTGGAGACTTTAATTGGAGTTGTGGTCAATCTAAAACTAATCTTTTAACTATATTGAGTATTTATATTTATGAACATGAGATAAATGTTGCCTTCATTTGTTTAGATCTTCTTTAATATCTTACAGTAAAGTTTTTTTCTGAACTGTTTATTTCGTAGACATTGTCAGGGCTACAGTATATTCACAAGAGCAGTAAATCAATACTATTACTCTTGCCACATTTGCCCCAGCTGTCTGTCTATGTTTATGTAAGTATTAATATGTTTTTATGATAACCTCTTTGAGGTTAATTTTCTCCTAAATTATGACATTTCCCCCTGCCAAATAAGGACATCCTTCTGAATGAATACAACATAATTACCACACTGAGGAAATTTAATACTGATACATTGTTATTCTCTAATATATGATCCATATTAAAAACTCTCTACCTATCCCTCTGATGTCCTTCACAGATAATTATTTAACGGATCAGGATCCAATTAAAGATCTCAGATTGTGTTTGTTGCCTTGTCTCTTTTTTCTCCTTTAATCTGGAACAGTTCTCTAGACTGTTATTAACCTATGTAAATTTTTTCTTTTAGGATATTCTTGGAAGTACAGGCCAGTTGTTTGCATAATGTCCTAAAATTTAGATTCAGAAGGGTTGGGCCAGTTTACAATCTCACCAGCAATTGTTGTATGATTGACTCAATTGGTAATTGGTTGGGCCAATTTATAATTCCACCAGCAATTGTTATATGATTGGCCAGCCTGCATAGCCATGGTCAAGTGGGGCTGCGGAACCCATGCTGGACTATGGAGGAGCGGGAGGACGAGACCAGCCTGAACAATTGGCACTGAGTGAATGCCACCAGCTGGTCCAAAGGGAAGCTCCAGGAGCTCCTGGTGGGCATTGTTGTGGAGGATGAAGCTGGCTGCTGAGAAATCAGCAAGCTGAAGCAGGTGGGAGGCGAGGCTTCTTGCAGCAGCTGCAAAGGAAAGTTGATTTTTTTCTATTAGTGGAACAGCAAACTGGGCTAGAAAGGTATCATTAAAGAATCTGACGTGAAGCACAAGGGATTGATTGAAATATCTATTCTTTCTGAAGACAATAAAGTAGACGATACTGAGGTGAATGTGAGTAAAAAGAAAGGAGATGGGGATACACTGCAGGATCTTATGAAAACTGCAGGCACTGCCAAGGTTAGGGAGGAGGTCCTTGGAGATTACTGGAAGGCACTTAAAACAAAATTTACAATGGGAATGGCTTTACCAATGAAAACTATGGCAACCTAGGAATTGACTGCTAACATAAAATTATATGATTGTTTCCTCATGATAGATTTAGGATAAACATTTTTTTTTGGCAGGAATGATACTGTAGATCAGTGACATGTGTATCACATCTGAGGGCATACAATGTCACTTGTCTGAATATTGGTGATGTTAGCTTTAATCACTTGATTGAGAAGATATCTCTCAGTAATGTGTTATACTTATTTGTACATCGATCCTACACAACTTTGTGTTACATTTATGCCTCAATACCTTAAATTTTGTTGCTATTAGAGATGGTATCATTTAAATATTTTCTACAGTAATTTTTTTTGTTGCTGGTGTCTAGAACTGCACTGACCTCTGCATATTAACCCTCCGTCCAGTTGTCCGAATAATTCTAATAATTTGTCTACGGATTTGTTTTGTTTCATCTTATGCAGACAATTATATTATTTGTACATAGTGACAGCCTTATCTCATCCTTTCCAATCATTTGTGCCTGAAAGCCTTTTTCACTTATTAGAGCTGAAGTTTTTTGTGCTCTCTAAGCCCCTGGGCTTCCCTGAGCCACAGCACTGATAGTTCTGTATAATTATCGTGTGATCACTTGCCTATCTCCTTGGCTAGACTGATAATACTTGGAGGACATAGATTCACTGGTCTCTGAATCTATAGTACTCAATAAGTCTTTGCCCAGAGTGAATGCTTGGGAATAATAACCCCTTATTGAGCACTGTGCTATGTATGTTACATAAACAATTTATTTTTAATTTTTATTTATTTGTTTTATTTCACCATGCCACAGATGTGGTCTATTTATTTTTGAAATTAAACATCTCCTCATACCACAGTACATTTTATATAAATAATTTCATTTAATCCTCCTAACAATACTATAAGATGGGTACAATTATTATCTCTCTTTTTCTTTTTCTTCAAGAGACAGGGTCTTGCTCTGTCACTCAGGCTAGAGTGCAGTGGCATGATCATAGTTCACTGCAGTCTTGACCTCCTGGACTCAAATAATTCTCCTTCCTCAGCCTCCCAACATACTGGGATTACAGGTGTGAGCCACCATGCCCAGTTTATTATCTCTTTTTTGAAATGAGCAAACCAAGACTCAGAAAAGTTTAGCAGCTTACCAGAGTAGGTAAAAAGAGGAAAAGCTTGGATTTGAACTCAGATTTAACTCCTAATACTTTTGTCTTAATCACTATTCTGTACTGCTTCCCCAGTGAATTAATGATTGAATGGGTAGGAGGAAGAATCAAGGTGCCTTCCTCAGTCTCCAGGGGGATTAGGAAGATGTCAGGGTTTTTTTCTTTCCCTGGAGAGTTTTGAGCACGAGGCTTCTGGTTTTGGTCAATTCAGAAAGCCCTAGCGGTCTCTCCTGCAACACTGTGAGGCACATTTTATATTCCGAGGCCCTCCAGCTGTCCTTGGGGGCAGTGATATGCTAGGGATTCACAGTACAGCAGGGTCATCACAGTGACTGCTGTTCTGGGACAGCCTGTATCAATTCAGGCAATTTTGGAGGTTGACTAAGACTTTTCTTTGGGTCCAAGGAATGATCAGGCAGCTCCGATTCCTCAGAGATTATGGGGTCACCATCTACCCTAGCGACCTCCCCAGAGTTGGCAGCAGATGGTCTGTAAGCCTTCACCTTGAGAATATCCAAGAGACAGTCCCCCAAGGGATAGTCTTTGGCTCCTAGTCTTGTGCTGCACACTGAAGGGGCTGGGAAAAACCAGACCTAATATTCAGGGGGTCACATTAATGAGCTTGGAATAGTGCCTAAGGGTGGTTAGGGGTGGGAGGAAATGTTACACTCTCTGTAGCAACATCTGGCCTATAATGCTATGCAATAATAGGTTATGTCTTGTCCAGGAATCTTGAACTATCAGTAGAGGAGATAATTCCACCTCGGACCTGAGCTACATGCTTCCTGCCAGGTAAGCACCATGGTTAACATTGAGCTCGCTGGAAGCCAGGGCATGAAGGAAACCACAGTAGAGATCACCATTTAACTTCACGAAATTCATCGACTTCCACAGATGTTAATAAGAGTGCCTTGAATAAGCAGTTCGTTAGTCAAATAAACCTAAGAAATCCTGCATATACTACACTCTATTCTGTTTGAGGATTCCTAATAGCATTAAATAATGAAGGCTCTGACACATCTTGCAGCAAAATTTATTTGTTTTTACTCAGTTTCCCAAGTTTAATTGATCATGGAGCCCCTTTCTCAAGGAAAATTTATTGACATCTAGCAAGAAACCATTTTGAGTAGTTCATTCTGGAAAATGCTTATTTATAAGTTTTCCTTGTCAGACAAAAAAAATTTTTCCTGCTTTTAAATTCTAAGGAATGGCCAAGTATATATTGGTTTCCCTGCCAGTTTATTCCTGTTTGACTATATGAAACTCTCTCTATTCCTATAACTGTTTGTCTATACCCATGTCCTCAGGAATTTCTATAGGTTTGGGAAGGCAGGGTAAGTTTCCTTGGTGAAAACTCACCTAGGGTGATCTAACAAGTTTAGTGAGGTGAAGTCAAAATAAAGCTTTGGAGTTTAGGGTAATTGTGAAACCCACTAGGAGTTGGCCCAGGAAATCTGGCAAGAAGGTATTATAATGTACGTCTTAACCCAATATGAGGTGGTTTCTATACCTGGAGACAGCTGTGGTTTTAGCCAATGGACTCTGGTGACCGCTTTATACATTTCCCTGTTCACTGCTTTGGAGAAGATGGCCTTGAGGGGCAGAAAGGAGGATTATACCAAGATATGCAGTGGTTGGAGATCTATTGGTCATTCTGTGCATGGCTTCAGCCTCTGTACTTTTAGGAATGAAAAACTGGGGGCCTGGGAATAGGCTGACAAAATATCGGTTTCTTGTTTCCTCTGGGCACACAGAGTCCCCATCCCATAGCATCAATACCTGCCTGAAGCACGACTTGTCTCTCCGACTGGATTGGAGCTCCTCAAGGATGGGGGCAGCTTCTGATATTTCTGATGCCCCTTCCCCACCATGCCATGTGCTTATGCTGGGTGCTTGTGAGCACATACCCAGCCAGCATGAGCACCTAGCATGGTGGGGAAGGGACATTAGAAAGTGCTTGATCACTAACATTGAAGGGTAGGTCAGATTTTCTAAAAAGTTCCGTAGACATAATCTCATTTGGGATTCACAGCAACACTGTGAAACATGTCAGAGATTATCACCCTATTTTATAGCCAAGGAAACAAATTCTCAGAGAGGTGAAGTGGTGCATCCAACTTCACGCTGTTGGTAGGTAGCTGGTGGTCTATATCTGCTACATCTGCTGCCTCTGGAAGGATCCACTTTGAGGCTATGTCCTCCTGCTGGGAGATGCTCGTTGTTAAGAGGATTCCTAGTCTAGGTAAGGGGTGGGGAGCTATGCCTGGTCTTAGCATCCTGTGTTTGTCTCCTCAGTGGAGCCTGCCTCTTTTGACCA
Source organism: Saimiri boliviensis (assembly GCF_048565385.1). Classification (NCBI taxonomy): domain Eukaryota; kingdom Metazoa; phylum Chordata; class Mammalia; order Primates; family Cebidae; genus Saimiri; species Saimiri boliviensis. The sequence goes on from NC_133459.1 coordinate 45,537,807, forward strand.
GCAGAGGGAAGCATGAGAACACAGAACTTTCTAAAGCCTAGGACTGTTAGGTTCACCCTCACAGTATGTGATCAGAGCCTCAGCAGCATTCTAGGCAGATACTACTGACTGCCATTTACTGCACACCCACTATGTGCCCAATTACTATAATATATATTATTTATAATCCTTAAAGCAGCTCTCCACAGTAGGGCTGGCCATCTCTATTTTCCAGACGGAGAGACTGGCTCAGAGATTTAGTCACTTGCCTGAAGCCATAGAGTCAGTAACTGGTTTGCTTGAGATTTGAACCAGGTCTGCTGGTTCCAACTCTCTTAGCAGACCCAGGGCAAATGTGTGTTGAAGGAAGTCAGGGAAGGGTCCTCTTTCCTCTCAGACATCCTACTTCTCCAGGTTGACGCCACACAGGGTTGAGTGCAGCGCCCTAGCTCAAGGAAGAGCTCATGCCGCTCTCGGCCTCCTACCTCCTGATTGTGTCACTGCTCAGTGTCTTGTACCTTCCTCTCCTTTTTTTTCTGCACCTCCCTCCAATACTGTACTTCTTTTCCATCCAAAGCTGGGATAGACAGCAGGTGCATGGGGCTAGAGGATGGAACACTGGACTGGGTTGAATCCAGACCTCCCGTCTCTGACCTTGTTGATTATCCTGGTCTGGCTGCTGCTCCCTCTGCTCCCCCAAACCCCTGCATCCAGGTGCTCCTCCAGGGCCACTACCCTAATATAAACCTCCATCATCTCTTGCCAGCCTTCCTCACTGACCTTCCACCCTCTGGTCCACCTGCATAAATTAATATCTTCGTAATAATTATACTAATGAGGACCTAACTCCTCACATCAATCCCCGTATAGTAGCTAGAGTGGACCTTACTGCCAATTCCTCAATTCCTTTAAAACCTTCTGGTGCTCCCCATGGCCTGTAGGGTAAAGCCCCAACCCTGCTCCATCCCTGCAAAGCCAGGAATGACCTGGGGCTGGCCTGCCTCTCCAGCCTCCTCCCTCAACTTGCCCCATTCTCATGTCCACTACCCCAGCTTTATCCAACAACTGGCTGGCTGTCCTCTGCCTCAATGGCCTTGCCCACCCACATTATGTCCCCTGCTAGGGAGTGATCCTTTATCTTTCCAGATGCTTTTCTAATGTCCCCTCTTCTGGAAAGGCTTCCATGACTTTCCTTTCCATCCCAGTTGGAATAAATTTCTTCTCCACTCTCCTCCCCTTGGTCCCAGCATCAGAAATGCATAACTGCCTTGATCTGTTCTGTGTCTTTCTTTTCCACTCATCTGTGAGTGACTGGAGGGCAGGGATCATGTCTGAGATACCTGCATGTTTCCAGCCCTCATGCTGGGCTGACATACAGTAGTAGCTTAGTGGGTGAACTTGACCTCAGATGGCTTTACTGCTCAGGCCCATGGTTTTGGGTTCCTGCTGCTCCAGTCTCCTCCAGAGTGATGGGAAAACTTTGCAAACATGCATGAAGAAAGAACTAGTCTCAGTGTCCCTGCTGGTCAGGTTCCTCCTTCCTCCAGAGCCCATCCCATAATTAGGGCTCACCTCCTCTCACCCTCCTCACCCTGCCATAACCCAAGGGTGATCCTGTCTTTGAATTCTGCCTTGGTATAAGCTTTGATGTCTATTCCCTCCTCCCACCTTCCTCAATCACTTTCCTCACCAAAAGTCTGCCCACAAGTCTTTATAAAATCTCTGTGCATTTCCTGGTCTCTTGCATTACTCATTCTCTGTTGCTGTCATTTATCAGGAGAGGAGAGGGAGAGGGACAAGGTGAGGATGGAGATAGAAGAATGTGAGTAATACCTTTATGTTCCAGGGCTTCCATCTTTTTGGTGAAGTGGAGCAATAGTAATTCCTCCTCTTCCGAACTACCTCCAACCCATTAGGTAGTTCTCCAATCTTCTATTTTTGTTATAGAATTCATACTCCAAATCCTTCAGGGCTTAGGTGTTCGAAGTTCAAAAGCCTGGGATTTTGCAACTCAAAGTCTTGGCTTTTGAGTATTTTATTTATTTATTTAATTTTCTTTGACATGGAGTTTTGCTCTTGTTGCCCAGGCTGGAGTGCAACGGCGCAATCTTGGCTCACCGAAATCTTCCCCTCCCAGGTTCAAGCAATTGTCCTGTCTCAGCTTCTCAAGTAGCTGGGATTACAGTCACTCACCACCACGCCTGGCTAATTTTGTATTTTTAGTAGAGATAGGGTTTCTCCATGTTGGTCAGGCTGGTCTATAACTTCTGATCTCAGGTGATCCACTCACCTTGGCCTTGGCTTCCCAAAGTGCTGGGATTACAGGTGTGAGCCCCTGCTCCTGGTGGCTTTTTAAATCAAGAATCAAGATTCTTTAAATCAAGAATCTTTAAATCAAGAATTTAACTCTGCAAAGAACCTCACTCCCAGCTGCTGGAGCAGGGATTGGGAAGGGAAGGGAGGTGGAGAGTGATGCATAGATATATTGGGGAGTACCAGGAAGCAAACATCTTATGCAGTGATTTAAAGTCTCTTTAATCTGCTCTTCTCACATTTAACCTTTGGCAAAGGACATTTTATTTCAAGATTTACTTCTTGTTTTTCTCTGAGCAAAAGAACATTCTATTCCTAAAATTAATTCCACCTTCTTCCTAGGCCAATTGGCCCAGATTGCAGGTGGCTGTTTAAAAATGACACATTCCCCCTTTCTGTTATGTAATTATAAAACAGTGTAATAAGAGCTATGGTGGGGGCTGGCACCAGGGACTTGGGGGCAGAGACTAGGGAGAGACTGGTTGCGAGGGTGAGCTACAGAAGGCTTCCTGGAGGAAGTGACATTTGAGCTGGGGAGAGTATTCTAGGCAGAGGTTGCCCTGGGCATGATGAGCAGCAGACGAGGGGGCATGCGGGTAGCCTTCAGGAGTCAGCTTGTGTTGGGCCTGGGGGTAAAGGGTTTGGCTTTCATCCCAAGAGTAAGAGGTATGAACCTATAGAAACTTTCTAGGCAGGGCAGTGCCCTGATCCAAACACTTTCCTCTCTCCGCTCTCTTCTACTATTTGCTCATTCCATTTTCCCCACCTGAAGTGCCCAGTGCCATTCTCTTCCTTGTGTGAGAAGAATTTGTGGCTTTGTTCAGCCTGGCACGCTCTCTCCTTCCCCTCTACTTCTGAACCCTGCATCTAACAGCACTTTCTTTACAGCTTCCCTGAGCTTGTGGGCTTCTGAATACCCTCTTCTATTTTCTACTCCCAAGCCTCTGCTCTTGCTGTTCACCAGGAATACCTTCAAACCCCTCTCTGTCTGCCTCTTACTCATTCTTTAGGTCTTGGTTTGGAGCTACCTCCCCAAATCATGTCCGAGCCCCTTGCTGAACCAAGCCTCTCTCTCTGTACTCCTACAGATGTTTCTAATCTGTGTCTTCTCTAAAGTGCCCCAGAGTAGACCCCAGCCTAACCTTTGAGCTGTAGGCCAAGCCTCAGCCCAGATCTTCCTGGGCTGGGTGGCTGATTTGCTCCCTTGGGTAAATTCCTTTGACAGAGGGAGGAAGAAAGAGGCGGTTGGTAGTGTTCTCAGGCCCTGGAGTCTTTCTGACCCAAAGCTCAAGGAACATAGACTATAATAGGATTAGTGGGCAAAAAATTAGGCAGCTACAAGAGTTTGGCTCCAGGGAGGGGATTAAAACTTCATTCTAGGTTCTTTGGGTGTAGCTCTGGTCTGAGTCAGAAGATTCGGGTTCTAACCCTGCACCAGTATTGATTTGCTATATGACCCTGGCAAGTCCCTTCCCTTATCTTGAGCCTCAATCTCCTTACCTGTGATAGATATTATCAGCATATTATAGATATTCTTATCTATATAGTGAAAGGATTGGACTAGGTGACCTGTCTCTAGAGTCTCCTCCACAAATACTCCCCGTAAGTACCATTCTGGGTCTGCTGGCAGAGATGGACTGGACTCCATTCCTATGTGGTTCTAATGCAGTGGTAAAGTGGAAAGGATGGGCTTTGTGGCTGAGATCACCCAGGTAAGTCCTGGCTGAGTTGCCTTGAGCAACTATCTTTAACCTCTTTGAGGCTCAGTTTCCCACTTTGGTAAAATGAGGATGACAATTCCTGCCTATGGAGAGTGTGTTATGATGGTTAAAATTAAAAAAAAAAAAATCAACATATCGAAATAACTTGGTGTTCCAGGCATTATTGTAGGGATTGTAATGATCAAGGGAGCACTGTGGGGGCTCTCAGGAGGGAGGGGTTCACTCTGCTTTGGGTGGAGGTGGACTGGGAAGGCTTCTTAGGCTGGGCCTGGAAGGATGAAGGGAGCCCCTGATGGAGGCTCAGACTCCCCACCACTGGCTGCTGGGCTGAGCTTTCGATCCAGGTTGCGATTGTAGCTGGCCAGGTCTCACTAACAGCTGAGCAGGCAGGCCTCCATGACAACTGTTTCAGCACTGACTGAGTGGTTAAGTTAAATATTAAAAGCTGATAGAGCCAGTGCCCTCATACAAAGGCTGGAAGGTAGCAAAAGCCCACCAAGAGTTTTGCCTAGGTCTTTCCTGGGCCTTGAAGCGTGACAAGATAACAAAGGAATTCTTAATAGGACCCGTTTAGGATTAAACAAGTTTTACTGGGGATCTGAAGGAACTCCCCAGACCTCCACAAACAAGCTATATTGGGGACTGATGGAACTCCCCAAACCTCCATGATTTAACAGGAGACATGATAAGGGTAATCAGCCTGGCACCTGGACCCATTTAGATTTTTCTTTTTTTTTTTTGAGATGGAGTCTTGATCTGTCACCCAGGCTCTAGTGCAATGGTGTGCTCTCGGCTCATCACAACCTCTGCTTCCTGGGTTCAAGCGATTCTCCTGCCTCAGCCTCCCAAGTAGCTGGGATTATAGGTGTGTGCCACCACGCCCAGCTACTTTTTGTATTTTTAAGTAGAGATGGGGTTTCACTATGTTGGTCAGGCTGGCCTCGAACCCCTGACCTGGTGATCCGCCTGCCTCAGCCTCCCAAACGGCTGGGATTATAGGCGTGAATCACCGCACCTGGCTCCCATTTAGATTAAGTAAATTTACTGAGGCTCCAGAGGAAGGTCTTCAGGACTCAGATCTCAGTTATAGATTAGAAGAAGTTAATCACTTAATTCATCTTTAGATGAATGCACACTTACACGTAGACATAGAGCTTAGAAGGTCTACAAGCTCTGGAAACCTTTGTAATTTTGAGTTGGTCTGGCGATATTTTCCTAGCCTTCTCCCTGTACCCAGTTACAGAAATAAACTCCCTTCTTTTCCAGTTCACCTGCATTTTGTTATTGGGCCATGCGAATCAGCAGCCTGACCCTTGGTTCGGTCTGGGAACCCTCTGGAGTCCTCACAGGCTCTGCCTACCTGCTAAGAGTGGCTTCTCTTTCCCTGGGTATGGCTGGCCCCCAGACCCTACTCTGCTCTGTGTCCCTTTTCTTGATTGTCCCTAGGCTTCTCCAGCTTGCCACCATTTCCTACTCACCTCTCCCACTCAGGGCAGCCTCCCTTCTTCTCAAGGCCTGTCTCTTGCCCTGAGGAGCGTCCTCAGAGCCAGTACTCACCTACCCCACTCTCCTGCCTCTGCTCCCAGGTGGAGCATCTTCAGATGCACCTGAGAGCAGAGGCAGGCGTGTGGGGTAGGTGAGGACTAGCCAGTTTCGTACCAATGTTCTCCTGTTTTCCTGCATGTTGGGACCTGGATCCACATCTTATTTCCACCTCTGTCCCGCACTCACCACCTTATTCCTTTCAGCATGTAAAAAATGCTCAGGTCTCCCCATTTTTAAAGTAGAGAAGCCTTCCCTGGGTCCTTGGTGCCCCTCAGTTACTCCCCTTCACAGCCATACTCAGAAGATTTTCTTGTTGATCCCACTGTTCACATTCCTTACCTCCCTCTCACTCCTCTATCCACTGTTTTGTAATTTCTGGCCACGGAATCATTCCTCTGACATGGTTCTGGCCCAGGTCACCAAAAGAGCCCCACTCTTCCTGCTCACTTAACAGGACCTTAAGTGAAAACAACTGCTTAATATAATTAAGCGATTTGCCAGAGCAAACACTGCTCGGAGCATAGCCCTTTATCTAAAGGTGCTCAGCTTCTATCACCAAGTCTGAGGGCCAGGCGGTGTTTCCTGACCACAAAAAGAGAGCTGTTCCTGGGGCAGGGTGGGATACTAAACAGGGAGACAAAGCTACTTAGCAAGCCTTTGCAGTTTTGAAATCCATCCTAAGCCTGAGTGCTAACTGCCTGAGCTGCCAAAGGGCAGGGGCAGGACCCACAGGCTGGTATTTCTGTAATTGGAGCTGTTAACTTGATCAGCAATTCTTGGTTGTCCTTGCTGGAGATTGGGTCATCAAGCACCATCTGGCCTGAAAGTGAGTCATGTTCCCTGAACTAGAGAGGAAGGAGCTTCTAAAGGCATTGACTTAGCTCCCACCTCCTCCCTGACCAATGGGAGCCCCAGCCCCTGCTTGCTGTGAGATAGTGGGAAGCTCACTCTCTCCTAGCTCAGAGGTGCCTCCCTGGCAGGTAGGTTGTGTAATGGCCGTGGCATGCTGAGAGTGTTTAAACTGTTAGTTCCTGTTCTCTTGTCCCTTCTGTGTCTCCAGGCAGCGCTGCATGTTGACATTTTTCTTTCACTGCACCTGATACCAAGCCCATTATATTTTTGATGAATTCCCTACAGTTGGCTGAGCACTGCCTTGTAGTCCAGGAGAAACCCGATGTAATTTCCACTAACGTGCCCAGAGCACCTTCTATTTATGCACTTGCAAATTAGATCATGGCATTTAATCTTCACGAGAACCCTGGTTGGAATGGGTGGTATGTTTTGGGAGTGGTGTGGGGAATACTTTGAGCATTTTTTGTAACAAGTGCTGTGCTTTTCTTAAGTTGTATTTCTGAGGGATGCATTGGTGGGAGGTTCTTGAAGATTACTGGGGTGGGCTGACACACTGTGATCGTATGCATTTGTAGCCCTTCTGCTGCTCTCCCCCTACTCAGCTGAGTCCGTCATTGCTCCTCACCCTCCACTCCCTTCACCAGAGGTCCTATCATCTTTCTTCTATTTTATTTTTTGCTATTTGTCCCACCTTTTCTGTATTTCTTTTTCTTGCCTTCCTTGCTTTCTTTTGGATTGATTGAATATTTTCTCAATCCATTTAATACCTACAAGTCTGAAAGTTTCAAAGTCATATTTTCAAGTGGCTCCTTTGGAGTTTTAACATGCATATCTAACATATTAAAGTCTAAAGTTAAAGTTTATTTAATTACGTACGTTAATTAAATTATTTATACTTTGTTCCCTTCTGAAAATTCAAGGACCCTTGAACACTTTAACTCTCTCCCCCAGGCCTACATATGATTATTGTTAGCTATTTTAGTTCTGTCTTTAAAAACAGTTCCACAGACATTATGATTGCTGTTTTACACGCTCAATGTTTATTTACACTTACCTATGCATTTGCCACTTTCTTCACTCACCATTGCAATTTAGACTTTCCTTCTGGGACCCATTTTCCTTTTTAATTGTATTCTTTAGACTTTTCAGTGAGGGTCTGCTGCTGACAAACCCTCCGCTTAATGTTTACTTGAAAATGTCTATTTCTTCCTTGTTCTTGAAAGATAATTTTTCTCCATATATAAATCTAGGCTGACAGTTATTTTCTTTTCGACTTTGAAGTTACTCTGCATTTTCTGGGTACACTGTTGCTTGATAAGAAAGTCACTAGTCTAATTGTTCTTCCTTTGGGTACATACAGTGGCTCATGCCTTTAATTCCAGCACTTTGGGAGGCCAGGTTTGGAGGAGTGCTTGAGCCCAGGAGTTTGAAACCAGCCTGGCAACGTAGTGGGACCTTGTCTCTACAAAAAAATAGAGAAATAAGTCAGGTATGGTCATGTGTATTTGTAGTCTCACCTATTCAGGAAGGTTGAGGTGGGAGGATCATTTCAACCTGGAAGGTCGAGGCTGCAGTGAGCTGTGATTGTACTACTGCACTCCAGCTTGGGTGACAGAGTAAGATCCTTTCTCCAGAAAAATTTGTTCTTCTTTTATTGGTGATCATTTTTTGTCTGCTGTTCTGCAGACTCACTATGATGTATTGAGATGGGGTTCTTTTTTGATTTAATTCATTTAGAATTTATCAAAAACTTGTATCTGAAGATTGTTGTCTTTTATTAGTTCTGAAAATTCTTACTTATTATTTCTTCAAATTGTCTCTTTTCCATGCACTCTCTTCACTTATTCTTGAACTCTGATCAAATGTAGATTAGACCTGTTCACTTTTTCTGCATGCTTGTTAGTCAATTTCCTGTATTCTTTTTTTAAAAGAAATCTCTGTGCTGTTATAGAACCTTTCCTCATATTTCTCTTCTAGTTTACAATTCTCCCTTTAGTTTAATCTGTTATTAAAATGAGCAATTCAATTTTTAATTTTAATTGGCATGTCTTTCATTTTTAGAAGTTGTGTTTGATTCCTTTTCAAATATGCATTGATAGTCTTTAATTTCTTGCTCCTTGCTGTTAAATAAAATTTATAGGAGGCTATTGATTTGGACTTAGCTGGTCTGGGAGGATACATAAGATGTAAAAGGGAGCAGAAGGGAGGGATGACAGCGTGAGTCAGAGTACAGAGACTGGAAGGAGCCTGGAGAAAGGGGCAGAGAAGGCAGCCTTGTTGAGCAGATGGGTTAAATCACTCCCTTGGACACATGCTTAGAGGTGAAATGGGGCTGGACTGTCAGGCAGAAAAGGCCACATTGTGTAGGAGGTTTTTCTTTGCTTTGTTTGAGAAAATATTGGCAGAGTTATTATTCTGAGGAGTAGCTAACATCTGTAGATAGACCTTAGACAACTCTATGCTGCTCTGGTGATCTGAGAACCACCCGTGGCTGTATGGGTTGCTCCCTGGTCGGGTCTCATGTTGAGAGGTAGTGGAAGGCTGAGAAAGGTTCCAACCACCAGCAGTGAAGTCAGGAGCACAGCTATAGGGCTACTGTAGAGGCAGGTGGCCTGAGGTGGGAGCAGCTGGCCTTTTACCTGAGCTATTGCAAGAGCAGCTGGAAGTCAGGCTCCTCAAGTTGTGTCCCAGAAGGTCATGCTGGGGTGCTGAATCCAAACAGAGTGGTCCATCTAAGAGGTGCAGGAGCTGAACTGAGAGGGAGAGAGGAACCAGAAAAGATGAATGTGAGGGGAGCAGGCCAGCAGGGGAGGGTGGGCTCCAGAGCACAGGCCTGCTTGGGTGAGCAAGATCTATTTAAAGAAGTAGCAATGGGATGGAGCATAGCAGGCCAAGAGGCCTAAGAAAGGTGAGGGATTTTGCAGCAGGAAGATTGGGTGGGCTATATCCTGAGCAATGATAGAACAATGGCTTTGAAAAGTAGAGATGAAGGCAAAGATCCTCTTTGACTTCCTTCCATTTTCTCTGTCCAGAATCAGGCTTTAATTTGAAATGGATCCAATTGACTTAGTAGAAAGGCTAGCAGGGTTCTGATGAGCCAGGAGGTTGCCCCAGGTCTCTGTTGTCTGCCTTGATGAGCACATGGAAGACCTGCTCAATATGTTGTCAGTAATGCAAAGCTGGAGTTGAGGGAGGAATGAGAATTAATGTGATGGGTGGGGTGACCAAATGTGGCCTCAAAGAGGTAATGAGCTTGGGAGGCTGAGTCAGAAGGATCACTTGAGCCCAGGAGTTTGAGGCTGCAGTGAGCTATGATCACATCACTGCACTCCTCCAGCCTGGGTGACAGAATGAGACCCTGTTGCTGTTAAAAATGAATAGCTGAGAAGCCAGGAAGAAGAGCTAACCCAATAGTTCAAAAATTCACCTATAGGTACTATGGGATGGAACAGACATGGTTTGTCAACAACACACATGAACAAAATTGAGGCAGGCTTAACTCAGCACAAGCCAAGGCAGAATTCAGCCAGGGACAGAATTTAAAAAGAACAATTTCTCCTTTGGTTTCTAGCCCAATGCTGTGGTCACTTAAACCCAAACCTGTGGGGACTCACACCGCGGTAGGCCTGACAATCCTGTGATCTTTCGTTGTCTGTCTCCCACCTTCCCTACCCATCTCGGTGATTACACACACAGGGCTAGGACATAATGAGCCTAGGGGTGGGTGCTGCTGATCCAGTTGGTTAATCTTTCAGAAATAACTTCAAAGCAGTGGGGAGGAGGCATATGGCTGGTGGCAGAAGCCAAAGGGTCAAGCTATTTTTCCTCCTGCTCCATCTCATTCCTCCCGTGCTTGAGACCTAGAGAGAATGGTTTGTCCACTCATGAAGTGCCTGCCTATAAGGGCAATGCCTCCCTCAAGCAGATGTGTCTTCTTCAACAAATGCAATATGGGGCAAAGCAATGTGGGTATAAATACTCTGCAAATGAGATGCCTCTGTGTGTGTGTGTGTGTGTGTGTGTGTGTGTGTGTGACATAGAGAGAGAGAGTGGAGATACCTGGAGGTGACTAAAGGGGACCCTTATATCTTCTAGGGCACTCATCAGTTGCCTGAAAGGGGAGACAGAACAAAGTTAGGTCCCCAGGCTGGTGGGCAGCTCCACAGAAGAATATCAGGTACAAAATGATCAATGAAAACCAAATTCTTCTGAGAAAGTGTCCCCTTCAGCTCCTGTGGGAAAATAGGTCTCCTATGCCCTCAACTGCCAGGTCAGAGCCTCGAGTGAGCTCTGAGGGTAACAGACTCTTTGCAAACATAGGGAACATGAGGAAAACATCTTTCCACTTCCTCCTCCTCTGCCTCTGTCTTGCCACTCAGCCTCTTCTTCACAGGATCTTACCCATCTTCATGGCTTTAATCACCGCATTGGCTGTGGCCCCTGAAGCCGACATCCCTGCTGTCCCGAGCAGCTTCCATTCTCCCTTCTTGGGATTTCTGTGCACATTGCTCTTTCTCTGGTTGGAAATAATCTTGGTGGAACCATTCGTCATGATGCCTACCCTCCCCTGGTGAAGGGGTGAGCATGTGACTCTTCCAGTGAGACCAGTCAGGTGTGTTCTTTTTGGAATATGAATTTTGAGATGGTTCTTCCTGGAAGCAGTGTCCAGATGAAACTGGCCCCTGGTTCTTCCTAACTGGAGCCCCAGAGCTCCCTTGATTCTTCATATTTCTGAACTGATACAGCTTCCAAAACTATTGCTACCCCAGGCTCCATCTGTATAAAGACTTGAGTAATGCATGTCTTCACTTGGACAACCCACAGCCACCTGGAACTCACTGGGTGCATATTGATCTTATCATCTCTCATCCCTTGACTTGCTTCTCTTCCAGCCTCCTCGCTCTCTCAGACAAGAGCACCACCATCTACTCAGGTGTTCAAGTTGACAATCCTGAAAACATCCCTGCTTCTTTCCTTTTTTTCCCCATCTTCCGCCTTGAATCAGTCATTCAAACTGACATTTCTTCTTTCTTTATATTTACTATGGACTCTCTCAAAATCCTATCTCTCCTCTCAACCACAAGCTGTGAATATCCACACCCGTTAGTATAGCTTGGATATTTGTTCCTGCACAAATCTCAGGTTGAGACGTAATCCTAATGTCGGAGGTGGGGCCTGGTGGGAGATGTCTGTGTCAGGCGGGAGGTCCCTCATGGCTTGGTACTGTCCTTGACATAGTAAGTTCTCCCAAGATCTGGTCATTTAAAAGTGGGTGGTAACTCCTTCTCCACTTTCTCTCTCTCTCTCTCTCTCTCTCTCTCTCTCTCTCTCTCTCTTTTGAGAGAGAGAGTCTCACTGTCTTCCAGGCTGGAGTGCACTGGTACAATCTCGGATCACTGCAACCTCTGCCTCCTGGGTTCAAATGATTCTCCTGCCTCAGCCTTCTGAGTAGCTGAAATTATAGACACCCACCACCATGCCTGGCTAATTTTTGTATTTTTAGTAGAGACAGGGTCTCACCATGTTGGCCAGGCTGGTCTCTAACTCCTGACCTCAGGTGATCTACCCCTCTTGGCCTCCCAGAGTGCTGGGATTACAGGTATGAGCCACTGCGCCTAGCCTCCCGCCCTTTCTCTTGCTCCTGCTTTCACTGTGTGATGTGCTTGTGCCTTCTTTGCCTTTGGCCATGAGTAAAAAGCTTCCTGAAGCTTCCCCAGAAGCCAAGCAGATGCCAGCACCATGTGTCCTGTAAAGTCTTCAGGACGATGAGCCAATAAAACCTCTTTTATTTATAAATTACCCAGTCTCGGGCGTTTATAGCAATATAAGAATGGCCTAATACACCGATCCTCAGCTCCTTTCCTCCAGCTTCAGAAAGTGAAGGGTCCCTCCTTCTGTTTAAGGCCAACTTTCCACATGTGCCATAGACTCCATCCTTCTACTTCCCCTGGGCTTGTGTCATTGTTCATCCCTTCTCTTCTCTGTTTTGTAACTTCTCTCCAGCCTGTAAGCTTGTCAGAGTCCCCCCAGCACCTGCCAAATCCTGAGAACACTCTCACCTGACCCCACCTCCCTTCCAGATACCACTCACATCTCTGCCCCCACTTATCTATAGGTCTTGAAAGAGTTGTCTATATACCCTGACTTCCTGTCTGTACCAACATCATGTACTCAGCCTTCTGCCTCCATCTCCACTGACACGTTGCTTTCCAAGGTCACCAGTGACTTCCTAAATCCCAAATCCTAGGGATACTTTTCATCCCTGAAGATTCCTTGGTGGCTCTTCACCCAGTGTTCTTCTTCACTTCCTCTTTTATTCAACTAGTATTTATTAAGTGCTGGGGAGATAGCAGTGGGAGAAGACAGTCATAATCCCTCTCCTCATGAGCTTAAATTCTAGTTAGGGATACAGGCATTGAACAAGCAAGTGAAAATAATTGCTGAGAGTTCTGAAAAATAAGTGCCAGTTCCTGCAAAAGTATAGAAAACAGCTGAACTCAGCTTTAAAAAAAATTTTTCTCCTCAGGAATTCACAGAAAGTTTCCTGGAGGAAGTAATGTTTAAAGTGATAGATAACTAAGACTTTTCAAAGAGAGGGGAAAGAGGATTTCTGGCTGCGGGAGGAACATGTGGGAAAGTTTGAAGGCAAGAAGGAGCACTGTGCTCTGGAAGACCTGAGTTGGAGGCAGTAGCAAGGGAGGATAGAGGGAGAGGATGGGCTGGTGGGGGGAGCAGTTGCTGGATTGAGCAGTTCCATGAGGGTTGAGTTAAGGACCTCTCCTTTGGCTGAAAGATAAGGAAAGCCATAGAAAAGGCTTAAGTAGAGGAGCCATGTGGTCAAATCTGCATTCTGGAAATACTACTGTTTGTAGCATGGGGTATGCATTTGATGGAAGCCAGAGTGGATTTGGGAGGACTGGTTAGGAGACCATTGCAGTTCATGTAAATATGATTGTGGGGTTCATTTAGGCAGTGGCAGTGGGATGGAAAGATATGGGCGGATTTGAGACCTCTTTGGAAAGTGCAGTCTGCTGAACATTCTGACAGATTATATTCCAAATTCTACTCCAAGAACAGAGTGGATAGTGGGGCCGTTCACTGAGATGTGGTACTCAGGTAGGGAACAGTTTCGGTTGGGGTAAGAACATTGAGTTTGCAGTGCCTGGCACACAGCTGAGTGGGGATGTTAAGCCTAGATGTAGATATACAAAGTTTAGAGGAGTGGTCTGGGTAGGAAATATATACACTTGGAATTGTTAGCATACAGGTGGGAATGGGGAATTGGTTCCAGAGAGAATGCAGAGGAAGAGGGCAGGAGGCCTGAGACAGAACCCTGCGGCTACCAACATTTAATGATCTGGTGCAGGGTGTAGTACTCAGCCTCTGAGATGGCCCTTAATGTCTCTGCCTCCTGTAATTTATGTCCTTGTGTAGCTCCTGCCACATTGTACCAGGCTGCATCTATGTGATTAATAGAATATGGCAGAAGTGATGAGATGTCACATGTGAGACAAATTGAGACAGATGATAAAAGACATGATGGCTTCTTTTTTTGGTTGCTCTCTATTGTTCTTTCTTTCTCTCTCCTTCCTTTCTTCCTTCCTCCCTCCCTCCCTCCCTCCTTCCTTCCCTTCTTTCTGTCTGTCTGTCTGTCTTTCTTTCTTTCTTTCTTTCTTTCTTTCTTTCTTTCTTTCTTTCTTTCTTTCTTTCCTTCTTTATCTCTCTCTCTCTCTCTCTCCCTCCCTCTGTCTCTCTCTCTCTCTCTCTCTCCTTCCTTTCTTTCTTCCTTCCTTCCTTCCTTGAGACAAGGGTCTCACTCTGTTGTTGTCCAGGCTTGAGTGCTGTGGTGCAATCATGGTTTACTGCATTCCTGACCTCCCAGGCTTAAGCAGTTCTCTCACCTTTGCCTCTCAAGTAGCTAGGACCACAGGCATGTACCACTACACCTGACTTAAAAAATTTTTTTTTTATAGAGGCAGGGTCTCATTATGTTGTCCAGGCTGTTCTCAACTCCTAGGCTCAAGTATCTGCCTGCCTTCGCCTCCCAAAATTCTGGGATTGCAGGCATGAGCACTGTGTCCCACCTCTTCTGTGCTTTCTCTCTTTCTCAAATCACTTGCTGTGGCAGAAGCCAGTTGCTACATTGTGAGCAGCCCCAGGGAGGGAACCCCATGTTGAGGAACTGAAGCCACATATCACCAGCCCTTTCAAGTGACAGCTACCTGAATAACATCCTTATTAGAAACCCTGAGCCAGAACTATTCACATAACTGCTCCTCAGCTCCTGACTCTCAGAAATTTTATGAGATAATAATTGTTGTTTTTAGTTGTTAAGTTTTGGGATGGTTCGTTGTATAATAATAGATAACAAATACAGACAAGGAGCCAGTAAGGGGACTGAGAAGGAACAACCACCAGGCACTTTTGGATGGAGAGGCTGTGTGATGATTCATTTTATCTGTTAACTTGACTGGGCTATGGGGTGCCCAGATATTTGGTCAAACATCATTCTGAGTGTGTTTGTGAGGATGTTTCTAGATAAGATTATCATTTGGATCCATAGACTGGGCAAAGCCAATTGCCTTCCCAAATGTGGGTGAGTCTCATCTAATCAGTTGAAGTCCTGAATAGAACAAAAGGGCTGAATAAAAGGGAACTCCTTCTTCCTGACTGCCTTCTAGTGGGGACATAACTTTTTTCATGTCTTAGGTCTTGAGCTTACTGGCTTGCACTGAACTTACACTGTCACCTCTCCTGGTTCTCAGTCCTTTGGACTGGGACTGGGACTGTATCACTGGCTTTCTTGGGACTCCAACTTGCTGATGGCAGATCCTGGCACCTGTCAATCTCCACAATCCATGTGAATAAATTCCTTAAAATAAAGCTTCCTCGCTCTCTATATTCATCCTGTTAGTGCTGTTTCTCTGGAGAATCCCAACAAATACAAGCTGCTTCTCCCCCATTACAGCTGGGTAACATGGATAGTGCTGGAAAAAAGGATAAAGCTAATCAAGGGTGGCCAGCCACTGTGACCATCCCTGCCAGACTGTCTGCTGTGACATCCTCCTGACAGCTTTGTGAAGGCAGCCACGTGAGCTCCTGCTGGCTCTTGGCTTCCCCACTGTCCTTTCCTCTCCATTGCCTTGTTGGAGCCGGAGTTTGCTTTTCCCTTTGACTCCAGGTTGTCCCCTTTGGGTGGACATAGAGAATTAGAGCAGGCCCTGGGGTTTTCCCCTAAGACCTTGTCTTTTGGCCACAGAGCTCAGGACCCTCTGGCTACTGCCATTTGCCAGGGACTCCATCCCATGAGGTTTGGCTTCCCAGTTTGGGCTCCATCACTAGAATAGCTCAGGTGTCTCTCCGTTCTCTGTGTAATTTTCCACTGGGGCTTCCAGCTCTGCTAGTGGACTTTCAGCCTCAATGAATGCACAAACCTAGAGAATAGTTCTCTTCCCAGCTCTTTCAGTGACTTGCTAGCAAAGTCCCTTTCCTCTCTAGGACTTACCCATAGACTGAAAGACTTATTACTAAGGTTCTCAGCTCTGAGCTCTGTAATTCCGATGGTAAGAAACTGCTTAACTGACCATAGGCTGAAGAGCTGAGGGGTGAGGATGGGGACATTGTCCTGCATGCACCTGGAGACAGAGCAAGTTTGAGAGAGAGAGATCTCAGATTCTCAAGGAGGCTTCAGGGGCTTCATGGCAGAGAGAGCTGTCTTCACTCCACAATGCGGTACTTGGCAACTCTGGGCAGCAGTCTCACCCTACTACCAAACTGGAAGCTTCTCTGATGCTGGAGGCTGTGGGATACTGGGAGTTGCTGAGATGGCAGTTGTGGATCGGCTGGGAGGCAGGATTCTGAGCTCTCCTTCTAGCTCTGCCCAGGATGCTCTGGGCCATGTCAGCCAGAGAAAGTGGTTCTCAGCCTGGGGCCCCTAAGCTGGGAATGGGGTCTTCTAGCAATTTCCATTCAAAAGGCAAAAGGCACTGCTTACTTTCTGTCTCCTTTTAATATCCCAGTGAGATGGCCAGATTTCCTAACTCCCCAGTCTCTGAGAGTGCCCTCTGCTTCTCCCTGGGCCACCTGCTAGTGTGATAATCTCAGGACATCTCCAGGAGCTTGCTAGAGTCCAAAGACCATTCTGGTTGTGTTTAACTTGGATGGGTCCCCGTGAGCCAGAGGGACACCATAACAGCCACCAGAAACTCAAGAGACCACTTTTTCATGGGCACTGCTACCACTGCTATAACTTGTCATTGAGTCATGCCCCATCTGAGGCTGCTCCAAGCCCTGCCATAAAGCTACTGCACACATCGCCCCTACCAAGGTGGTGTTTTAGATCTAACATTTAAATTATGACACAAGATGTCAAACAAACTGAAAATACAGAAAATAATTTAACAGAAACCTGTGAACCTATCTTCTAGATTTAACATTTGTGAATATTTTGCCCTGTTTGTCTCAGATGTCCCTTTCTCTCTTTTAAAAGCAGTTAAACTAGATACGGCTAAAGCCCTATCTGATCATCCTTCTTCACTCTTTCTCTCCACAAAAGTCTAACCTGAAATTAACATGTATTGTTTTCATGCATGTTTTAATATTTTTTCTACGTGTGTGTGTAATGCATGCTGTTGTTTTTGTATTTTAAAAATTTATGTAAATGTTTATGTGCTTTTGCTACTTCCTTCCCTACCCTCCACCCACTGACCTTTGTTTTTGAGATGTATTCATACTGGGATATGTAAGCTGGTTGATTCATTTTAACTACCATATGGCATGCCATTGCAGGGATTATTCAGTTTACCTATCAATTTTCCTACTGAGGGGAAGTTGGGATATTTCTACTTTTTTTTTTTTTTAACCATTGCAGGCACAGCTATAAGGAACACTTTTCAATGGTCTCTGGGTGTAAGTAAGGGAATTGGGTATGTGGCTAGAAGAAGAATCACTGGGTGGTGTGGTTTGTGCTTCTGCAACTTTACCAAGCATGGCTGTAGTGCTGTTCAGCTTACACTCCTCCTAGAAATATGTGAGAGTTCCTTTTTCTCTATATCCTCAACACTTGGCATTGTCAAACTTGAAGATGTTTGCTAATTTGCTGGATGTGAAATGAATGTTAATTTTGGATTAGCTTTTCATTTCTCTAATTTCTAGTGAGGTTAAACATTTCCCCATGTTTTTGGCCATTGATATTTCTTTTAGAAATTGCCTTTTCATATCTTTTGACCATTTTTAAGTTGATATGTTTGTCTTTTGCTTATTTGTAAATCTTTATATATTTTGAATGCTCATATTCTTTGTAAATATCTGTTTCAGTCTGTGACTTGTCTTTCAATTTTGCTTGTATACCTTTTACCATATACAAATTTCAAACTTTAATGTGGTGAAATGTATCAATTTTTTCTGATCAGATATATCAATTTGTCTCTTATGGTTTAAAAGTTTTAAAACTTTAACAAAATTTGATGTTTAGGTCTTTAATCCATTTGGAATTTTTGAGTTTGATATGAGATAGAGATCTAATTTTCCTCATTTACATGTGGACAGTCAGCAGTCACAGCATCATCTATTAACACTTAATTTATTCACATTGATTTGTAATGATACTTTTGTCTTATATGAAGTTTTAATATATTAGTCTTTCTGTTTCCTTGTGACATTACCACACTTTTAAGTATTATTATAGCTTTGAAAAGTCTTGATATCCCTATGAAAGCAAGTTCACTCTTACTCTTTTCCAAATTCTTCTGGCTGTACTTAGCCCTTTATTCTTCCACATGAATTTTAGGACCAGCTCAGTAAGTTCTACAAAAATTTCTGTTGGTATTTTGTTTGGAATGGCATTGAAGTTATGGATTACTTCAGGAAGAAGTGCCATCTTCTCACATGGATTTGGTATATTTCTCCATGTATTAACCTCTCTATACCTTAGTGACTGGTGAGATGGGGAGGAAATTCCTTTCTTTAACAAGCTCACAGGGTTTTGTGAGGATCTGTGGAGAAAATGTTTTCCAAAGTCTGTAGTTCTGCACATTGTTGTAGACTTGGCATTTTATTAAGACCAATGAATTTCTGGTCCCTATCTCCCAGAAATTATAAATCATTAGAAACAGTCCATCCCTTTTGCTAACAAGTTTTTCTTGCTTTTTTATTTTCCTCTTAATTCAATTCAATAAGCACTTACTGACTCAACTATGGATGAACTAACTGGTGGCCAGCCATCTCAGTATGCCCAAGACTTTGCTGATTTTACTTCTGAAAGTTTCTGTGTCCTGGGAAATTCTTAGTTCCAAGCACATTGGGGTGGTTAGCTCCCGGGTTCTGTGCTAAGCCATGGGCCACTAGAGAGATGAATTAGAGGAGCCCTGCCTTTGAGGAGTGGGAGGGGTCTTAGAGAGCTTTGGGAGGTAGGATTGGAGGATGAGGGGAGGAGAGCTTGTGGACAAACGCACTTTTGTATAACAGACTAAATACAGGAAGGGAATCACAAACAGCCAAGCACAGCAGTGTGGGTGTAGGGATGAACTCAGAGGACTTCCTGGAGGAAGGGCATTGGTTATGAAAAGCACAGAATTTGGTAGGCAAAGATTGGGGCTTAGAAGAGAGAAAAAGTTGATTTTGCTTCTCTCTCAGCTGCTTTCATTCTCCCACCTACGATTTTGTGCTAACTCTGCTCTCTGTCTCAGATGTAAGATATCATTAAGATGCAATGTCTTAGCATGAGATGGGACCTTGTCCAACCCTCCTATTGAACAAATGGGCAGACTGAGGATCTGAGAAGGAACCTACTTGCCCAGGATCACACAGTGAGTCCATGGCAGAGGTTGGCCTGGATTTAGCTTTCCAGCCTGATATACTGCCTAGCACACCCAAACTGGTTGTTCCAGGAGGCTTGTCTTATCCCCTTAGCCAAAGGCTCTCAGGCTGCTCTGGAAACAGAAGCCTGGCTTGCCCTACTGGGATCGTACTTGAATGGAACATAGCCAGCTTCCAGGCCTCCTGATTCTCTTTGCCCTGTCCACATTCTACAGGCCTCTGCCTCCACTTCACACACACTCAGGCTCAAGTACCAGCCAGGGGCAGCTGGGATTACTCTGAAGCAAGTCTATCTCGTGGGATAAGCCGTTCTGGAAGCAAGAAAGCCCTAGAATCCATGTTAGAGGCTGCCTTACTCATTCTCCTTTTACTGATCACCTACTCACCCCAAAACATCTGCATGCGAGAATATTAAACTGAAATGTGCTGAGCTGTCAACGTGGGAGCTAGGTGCTTTGCACACATTATCTCATTTAACTCTCCAAGCAACCTTATGAGGTAGAGGTGATGATAACCTCTGTTCTACAGATTAACAGATTTAGAGAGGTTAAGAAACTTGCTCAGGGTTGGATTTGCATCTCAGGTCAGTCAGAAAGCCAAGCTGAAGCTCTTAACTGAAGCTTGTGACCATCCCAGGCAGCTAGTGTGCGTGATGAGGAGGTAGTGGGGCCAGGCATAGCTTCGATGATAAGTGGCCTGAATGCCAAGCTAAAGGTTTAGCTTTTTCTTGGCCATCCCAGCCAAACCCCTGAAGGCAGAAATGATTAAATTTTATACGGAAGATGTCAAATGGGGTGGAATTAGCGCACAAAAGGTACTCTCTAAAAGTCCATAGACTGATGCCCACCCTCCTAGGGAACATGCCTTCCCACCTGGATTTCTCCAGAGGGAAGCAGAACCCTCTCTGCCATGGGTCAGACTGCCAATGGATCTATCTCTCTCCCAGGGGAAGCCACTCAGGAAAAGTGCTGAGTCATCATCCTTAGTGAGAGATGGAAGGGAAAAGGAGAAAAGAAGAGAGGGAGGAAGAGATGGGGAGGGAGAGAGACAAGGAAATAGGTCCTATTGTAATGCCAGATGGAGCTTTCTCTGATGTGCCAAACACACACCTTTCCCCAACCGGTTCTGAAGCAATTGAGAAATATTCATATCTCTTGTCTTGGTATCTGGAAACTGGGTATTTACATGGTTAATTCCAAGCTTCATGATTCTGCAGGACCAGGTTACAAGAGCTACCCATTGACTCAGGGTCCAGTGTACTATGAGTGCAGTAAAATGGGGTTAGAACATATATTAGGCATCAACATGTAAACCCTGCCCTCTGTCTTCTGACCCTTGTCACCTCGGCACCCTTGACCCACAGTCACTTGACCATATGCCTTCACTTTGATTCCCCAAAAAGCAGAGCTTGAGAGAAAGACTTGTTTGCCTGTAGTGATCCCAGGGAATAGGAGTGAGGGGCTTAGGAGGAGCCCACAGGGAAAGCTGTTACTGCTGGAGACAACCAGGCTCAGTCATGCTAGGGACCCTCTGAGGAACTGTGTAGAATGTACCTCAGAACTGCCTACCTGAGGTATGGAAGAGAAGAGTGTTTATCTATTCCCTCTTCTCCTATTTTCCTCTGGTCAGAAGTTGCCTGGTCAGGGGTCGCAGGTGTGTTAACTCCCCAGCTACACCACGTGTATGGGATTCCACCTCTGCTGGAATGGCTGAGCACGCTCCTACTTGGCAGCAGGAGGAAAGTCCAAGGCAGAAAGCAAGAGAGATGAAGTGAGGTGAGGCGCAGATGGGCTACACCTGCCTGCAGCTGGCTACTACAGCAATGGTCAGAGCAAAAAGGTGGGCTGAGGGGTGTGCAATGGAGCATAAAGTTTTCCAGTATTGACACATCATAGTGCACACTGGAGGGCACTTCCCAGATGCCATCTGATTCACTGACATGGGACAAGCTGAGGCACTAAAAGCAACAGGGTCTTACCTTAGGTCACTTAGTGAACCACAGGCAGACTCAAGACCAGAACCCACAGTTTCTGATGCCCATCCAAAGGTCTTTATTTTTCTGGTCTTACACAGGAGTGCTCTCCCCAGGAACACAGTCCACTGGTAGGCAAGGGAATGCCTGTATTTTGGACTAGGCTCCTGGGAATATGGGGAAGAATCTTTTTTGTTGTTGTTGTTGGCAGAACATTGTCAGAATGGGAGCTCCTTGTCTCTCTTGTGTGTTAATTTATTTCAAGTACCTCAATAAATAGCAGTACTTATTTTATAGGCAATAGTAGGTGCTTGGTAAATATGTGTTGACGAATGAATGAGTTTGAAAACTGATAGTAGAAAAGTGGTGGTTTCTCTTCTCATATGCAGATGAAAGAAATCTCTTTGATGTTTATCTTTCAAGCACTGGCCCATCTTTGTTCACTTTGAGTCAGACAGGCTGTTTTCTCTGTTCTGCGGTGCAGGTCTCTCTCTGTCCTTTCTCCTTCCATTTGCTAAGACTGTACCCCTCCTTCCCAGGAATGCATCCTGTACTCATTTCCTGCAGAGAGTGTCACAGCCACAGCTTGCAGTTTCACATGGAATCTAAAGCATCTCACCATCCTGGGCAGAGGAGCTGGGAGTGTTATCCATGGGAGGGCAGGGATTCTGAGTAACATCCTCTCCATTGTGCTGCCTCTGTAGTTGTCCTTGTGGCAGAGCTATCCTTGGGGTGGATTGGAGCACTTTGGAAGATGACCCCCATGCTCTCCGGAGCCTCGATTCAGGACAAAGCCTGTAAAATGACTGACTTCTATCCAGCCCAGCTGCTTCACATTCCTCACTGCCCTCCTGCCCTTCCCATCTCCACACTCCACCCTTTTCCTCTGATACTTTCACGACAAAAGTACTCAGCCAAAACTGGTTGGGATTGCTCACAAACAAATACAACCTAGAAGGAAGGAGCTGGACACACTGCAAAGATCAAGAAATCTCAGATGCCACGAGAGGGAGCCACCTGCCTTCTTCCCCACACCCACGTTGGGCACTAACTGTAGCACTGAAACTATATCTCACATGGTGCACAGTTTTGTAACATGCATTGAACACTGCCAAGACCACAGGATCCTTGCAACAACTATGTGAAGAAGGCCGTGTGAGTAGGAGAGACAGGTTGTGGGCCAACGCAGAGGACAGGGATGTGTCAAAGGCACCAGGTGATTCAAATATGCAGCCAAGATCAAGGATACACCCTGGGCACATCTTTTCTTCCTCTGAATATTACCTGGCTTTGTCTCCTCTGTCAAGAATTCACACTTAGTTTGCCTGACATCCCTGGAACCTTTCCTCACCATCTTGTCCCCATCTCTGGTTATAATAGTCAATCTCTTCAACATTCATTCAACAAACTGTGAAAGGAAAATATATCTTGGGGCCCCCAAATCACTAAGCTAAAGGGAAAAGTCAAGCTGGGAACTACTTAGGGGAAACCTGCCTCCCATTCTATTCAAAATCATCTCTCTGCTCACTGAGATAAATGCATATCTGATTGCCTCCTTTGGAAAGGCTAATCAGAAACTCCAAAGAACTCCACCATTTGTCTCTTATCTACCTATGACATGGAAGCTCCCTCCCCACTTTGAATTGTCCCTCCTTTGGCCTTTGCTTCGAGTTGTCCTGCCCTTCCAGACTGAACCAATGTTTGTCCTACATATGTTGATTGATGTCTCATGTCTCCCTAAAATGTGTAAAATCAAGCTGTGCCCTGATCACCTTGGGCACATGCCATCAGGACCCCTGAGGCTGTGTCACAGGCACCTGTCTCAACGTTGGCAAAATAAACTTTCTAAATTCTAAGACCTGCCTCAAATATTCAGGGTTCACATTTTGGTAACCATGGAGGGATTCTGAGTGGAATTGTCCCTGACCTTTGACAAATCTCTCATAGGTGCATGGTACCAGCATGAGCTAACTTTATGGCTCAAACCAACAAGACAATTTGCTGAGGTCTGGGAGCAGCTCCTCCAGAGAATCCCTGATCTCCTAAAATTTGATCCAGATCTAAAGTTTACTTTGCTGTACCACTTCCCCCCGCTCCCCCCTTTTTTTTTGGAGTTTTACTTGCTTCCAACAAGGAAAGCAAGATTTCCTGCTTCCATGACGATGGAAGGCAGGTAACTCCTTTATGGAGTTTGAGCTTGCTCCCAGCAGAGATGTTGAGTTTGATTTTTTCTTCCTGCTTCTAGAATGGTAGAAAGCAATCTTCAGCCTGAGACCCATCTCCAGGTAAGTAGCTGAATTGGGGTTTTGCCTTGGCTAAAGTTTAACAACCAGCTGGTCTTAATTTCTCCTTACTATTAGAGCACTCAGTGATCATACTGTTGGATTTTCTTTTTGTTATTTGTTCTAGTCTTTCTTCCATCAGATTTGACCAATGCTACCTGACTTGGTGAAATACAAGTGAGAATTCCAAATTTTGTGTAACAAAGCCTCTCTAATTTGGCTAAAATTCCTCACAGCTGCAAAAGAGGGGAAAAAACACAACTCCCCCTAAAAAAACCATGCACTTGGTTTTTGTGTTTGCTTCTTGTGTTAAAAAACAAATATTCTTTCACTTACTTCCACCCTATACCTCCTTCCCCCTTTTGCCATCTGCAGTACCAAAAAAAAAAAAAAAAAATCTAGACAAGGCTTCTAATGAGTTGAACCCCTTGAAGAATTCAGAACAAAGGTGCCACTCACCTTTTTGGGGATATTCTGTTTTCTTTGTAGAGTTTCCAAGTCATGGGCAGATTATTTTTAGGTCAAAAACTCTATTTTCCTGTATGGTACAACCTAACCTCTTTGGCTTTGGGAGTACCAGAGATTACCTTGTACATTCAGGAAATGCTTATAAGGGTTGATCACCTGGTGTTTTGAACCCTCTCAGAGATCACAGACATCTAGAGGGAGAAACTGAGAAGGTTAAGATGTTGGAAACAACTCAGTGGTGACAACCTGCGAAGTCCCACCCACAAGCAACACACATCATTCTATCACACAAAAACCCTTGGCCACAGCTCAGTTCCTCCTTTTAAGAAAAAATGTGGGAAACAAATAATCTAAGAATGTGGAGGAAACAAGGAGAATGAACCCTCGTAAGTATTCTGTAGGTTTTGTTTTTTTTTTTTAATTGTAATTTAGGTTCCGGGGTACATGTGCAGATAATGCAGGATTGTTGCATAGGTACATACGTGGCAAGGTGGTTTGCTGCCTTCATCCCCAGATCACCTATATCTTGTATTTCTCCCCCATTATCCCTCCCCACCCTCCCCACCCCTGCTGTCCCTCTGCTAGCCCCTCCCACTGACTGCAGTGTGTGATGCTCCCTTCCCTGTGTCCACGTGTTGTAATTGTTCAACACCTGCCTATGAGTGATAACATATGGTGTTTGGTTTTCTGTTCTGGTGTCAGTTTGCTGAGAATGATGGTTTCCAGATTCATCCATGTCCCTATGAATGACATGAACTCATTGTTTTTTATGGCTGTGTAGTATTCCATGGTGTATATGTGCCACATTTTCTTTATCCAGTCTATTGATGATGGACATTTGGGTTGGTTCCAGGTCTTTGTTGTTGTAAAAAGTGCCACAATGAACATATGTGTGCATGTGTCTTTATAATGGAACAACTTATAATTCTTTGGGTATATACCCAGTAATGAAATTGCTGAGTCAAATGGTATTTCTATTTCTAGGTCCTTGAGGAATCGCCACACTGTCTTCCACAATGATTGAATTAATTTACACTCCCACCAACAGCGTAAAAGTGTTCCTATTTCTTTACATCCTCTCCAGCATCTGTTGTCTCCAGAATTTTAATGATTGCCATTCTAACTGGTGTGAGATGGTATCTCAATGTGGTTTTGATTTGCATTTCTCTAATGACCAGTGATGATGAGCATTTTTTCATATGTTTGTTGGCCTCATGTATGTCTTCTTTTGTAAAGTGTCTGTTCATGTCCTTTGCCCACTTTTGAATGGGGTTGTTTGTTTGTTTCTTGTAAGTCTGTTTTAGTTCTTTGTAGATTCTGGATATTAGCCCTTTGTCAGATGGGTAGACTGCAAAAATTTTTTCCCATTCTGTTGGTTGCTGGTTCACTCTAATGATTGTTTCCTTTGCTGTACAGAAGCTCTGGAGTTTAATTAGATCCCATTTGCCTATTTTGGCTTTTGTTGCCATTGATTTTGGCATCTTAGCCGTGACATCCTTGCCTATGCCTCTGTCCTGAATGGTATTGCTTAGGTTTTCTTCTAGGGTTTTTATGGTGTTAGGCCTTATGTTTAGATCTTTAATCCATCCGGAGTTAATTTTAGTGTAAGGTATCAGGAAGGGGTCCAGTTTCTGCTTTCTGTACATGGCTAGCCAGTTTTCCCAACACCATTTATTAAACAGGTAATCCTTTCCCCATTGCTTGTTTTTGTCAGGTTTGTCAAAGATCAGATGATTGTAGATGTGTGGTGTTGCTTCTGAGGCCTCTGTTCTGTTCCATTGGTTTGTGTCTCTGTTTTGGTATCAGTACCATGCTGTTTTGATTCCTGTGGCCTTGTAGTATAGTTTGAAGTCAGGCAGCTTGATGCCTCCAGCTTTGTTCTTTTTGCTTTGGATTGTTTTGGCTATGCGGGCTCTCTTTTGGTTCCATATGAAGTTTGAAGTGGTTTTTTCCAGTTCTGTGAAGAAGGTCATTGGTAGCTTGAGGGGGATAGTGTTGAATCTCTAAATTACTTTGGGTAGTATGGCCATTTTCACGATATTGATTCTTCCCAATCATGAGCATGGGATGTTTTTCCATCTGTTTTTGTCCTCTCTTATTTCCTTGAGCAGTGGTTTGTAGTTCTCCTTGAAGAGGTCCTTCACATCCTTTGTTAGTTGTATTCCGAGGTATTTTATTCTCTTTGTAGCAATTATGAATGGAAGTTCACTCATGATTTGACTCTCTGTTAATCATAAATAGCTCTTATTATTTTGAAATACATTCCATTGATACCTAGTTTATTGAGAGTTTTTAGCATAAAGGGCTGTTGAATTTTGTTGAAGGCCTTCTCTGCATCTATTGAGATGATCATGTGGTTTTTGTCTTTGGTTCTGTTTATGTGATGGATTACGTTTATACATTTGCATATGTTGAATGAGCCTTGTATCCCAGGGATGAAGCCGACTTGATCATAATGGATAAGCTTTTTTATGTGCTGTTGGATTCAGTTTGCCAGTATTTTATTGAAGATTTTTGCACCAATGTTTCTCATGGATATTGGCCTGAAGTTTTTTTTTTTCAATTGCGTCTACTAGGTTTTGGTATCAGGATGATGTTGGTCTCATAAAATGAGTTAGGGAGGTTTTCCTCTTTTTGTATTGTTTGGAATAGTTTCAGAAGGAATGGTACCAGCTCCTCTTTGTATGTCTTGTAGAATTCAGCTGTGAACCCGTCTGGTCCTGGACTTTTTTTTGGTTGGTAGGCTATTAATTGCTTCTTCAACCTCAGACCCTGTTATTGGTCTATGCAGGGATTCAGCTTCTTCCCGGGTTAGTCTTGGGAGGATGTAAGTGTCCAGGAATTTATCCATTTATTCTAGATTTTCTGGTTATTTGTGTAGACATTTTTATAGTATTCTCTAATGGTAGTTTGTACTTCTGTGGGATTGGTGATGATATTGCCTTTAACATTTTTTACTGAATCTCTTTATTTTTCTCTCTTTTGTTCTTTATTAGTCTGGCCAGTAGTCTATTTATCTTCATGATCTTTTCAAAAATCCAGCTCCTCGATTAATTTATTTTTTGAAGGGTTTTTGTGTCTCTATCTCCTTCAGTTCTGCTCTGATCTTGGTTATTTCTTGTCTTCTGCTAGCTTTTGAATTTGTTTGATCTTGCTCCTCTAGTTCTTTCAATTGAGATGTTAGGGTGTTGATTTTAGATCTTTCCACATTTCTCTTGTGGGCATTTAGTGCTCTAAGTTTTCCTGTACACACTGCTTTAAATGTGTCCCAGAGATTCTGGTGCATTTTGTCTTCATTCTGATTGTTTTCAAAGTACACCTTTATTTCTACCTTCATTTCATTATTTATCCAGTAGTAATTCGGGTTTCCATATAGTTGTGTGGTTTTGAGTGAGTTGCTTAATCCTGAGTTCTAATTTGATTGTGCTGTGGTCTGACAGACTGTTTGTTATGATATCTTTTCTTTTGCATTTCTGAGGAGTCTTTTACTTCTAATTATGTGGTCAATTTTAGAATAAGTGTGATGTGGTGCTGAGAAGAATGTATATTCTGTGGATTTGGGGTGGAGAGTTCTGTAGATGCCTATTAGGTCTGCTTGGTCTAGATCTGAGTTCAAGTCCTGGATATTCTTGTTAATTTTCTGTCTCATTATCTGTCTAATATTGACAGTGGGGTGTTAAAGTCTCTCACTATTATTGTATGGGAATCTAAGTCTCTTTATAGGTCATTAAAAACTTGGTTTATGTATCTGGGTGCTCCTTCACTGGGTTCATATATATTTAGGATAGTTAGCTCTTCTTGTTGCATTGATCTTTTTACCAGTATGTAATGCTCTTCTTTGTCTCTTTTGATCTTTGTTGGTTTAAAATCTGTTGTATCAGAGTCTAGGATTGTGACCCCTGCTTTTTTTTTTCTTTCTTCTTCTTCTTCTTCTTTTTTTTTTTTGCTTTCCATTTTCTTGCTAAATCTTTGTCTCTTTATTTTGAGCCTATGTGTGTCTTTGCACATGAGATGGGTCTCCTGAATATGGCACACTGATGGGTCTTGACTCTTTCTTTTAGGGCGGGGGGTCTTGACTCTTTATCCAATTTGCCAGTCTGTGTCTTTTAATTTGGGCACATAGTCCATTTACATTTAAGGTTAATATTGTTATGTGTGAATCTGATCTTGCCATTTTGATGCTAGCTGGTTGTTTTGCCCATTTGTTGATGCAGTTTCTCATAGTGTTGACGGTCTTTACAATTTGGCATGTTTTTGCAGTGGCTGGTACAGTAGTTGTTCCTTTTCATGTTTAGTGCTTTTTTCAGGAGCTCTTGTAAGGTCGAAATCTCTCAGCATTTCCTTGTCCATAAAGGATTTTATTTCTCCTTCCCTTATGAAGCTTAGTTTGGCTGGATATGAAATTCTGGGTTGAAAATTCTTTTCTTTAAGGATGTTGAATATTGGCCCCCACTCTTTTCTGGCTTGTAGGGTTTCTGCAGAGAGATCAGAATTATTTTCTTAATCCTGAGTTTTAATTTGATTTCACTGTGGCAGAGAGAATGTTTGTTATGATTTCCATTCTTTTGCATTTGCTGAGAAGTGTTTTCCTTCCAATCATGTGGTCAATTTTAGAATAAGTGTGATGTGGTGCTGAGAAGAATGTATGTTCTGTGTATTTAGAGTGGAGAGTTCTGTAGATGTCTATTAGGTCTGCTTGGTTCATAGCTTGATTCAAGTCCTGGACATTTTTGTTTATTTGTTTTCTGTCTCATTATCTGTCTAATATTGACAGTGGAATGTTAAAGTCTCCCACTATTATTGTATGGGAGTCTAAGTCTCTTTGCAGGTCTCTAAGAACTTGCTTTATGAATTTGTGCTCCTGCATTGGATGCATATATATTAAGGATAGTTAGCCTTTTTGTTGCATTGATCCCTTTACCATTATGTAATATCTTTCTTCACCTTTTAAAAAAGTCTTTGTAGGCTTAAAGTCTGTTTTATCAGAAAGTAGGATTGTAATCCCTGCTTCTTTTTGCTTTCCATTTCCTTGGTAAATCCTCCTCTATCCCTTTATTTTGAGCCTATGTGTGTCTTTGCACATGAGATTTGTCTCTTGAATACAGCACACCAATGAGTCTTGACTCTATACAATTTGCTAATCTGTGTCTTTTAACTGGGGCATTTAGCCCATTTACCATTTAAGGTTAATATTGTTATGTGTGAATTTGATCCTGTCATCATGATGTTAGCTGGTTATTTTGCACATTAGTTGATGCAGTTTCTTCATAGTGTCATTGATCTTTCTATTTTGGTGTGTTTTTGCAGTGGCTGGTGCTAGTTTTTTTTTTCTTTTCCATATTTAGTGCTTCCTTCAGGAGATCTTACAAGGCAGGCTGGTGGTGACAAAATCCCTCAGCATTTGCTTGTGTGTAAAAAATTTTATTTCTCCTTCACTTATGAAGCTTAGCTTGGCTGAATATGAAATTCTGGGTTGAAATTCTTTCCTTTAAGAATGTTGAATATTGGCCCCCATTCTCTTCTGGCTTGTAGGGTTTCTGTAGAGAGATCCACTGTTAGTCTGATGGGCTCTTCTTTGTAGGTAACCCGACCTTTATCTTTGGCCATCCTTAGCACTTTTTACTTCATTTCAACCTTGAAGGATCTGACAATTATGTGTCTTGGGGTGGCTTTTCTCGAGGAGTATTGGGGTGTTTTCTATATTTCCTGAATCTGAATGTCGACCTGTCTTGCTAGGTTGTGGAAGTTCTTCTGGATAATATCCTGAAGAATGTTTTCCAACTTGGTTCCATTTTCCCTGTCACTTTCAGGAACCCCAATCAATCATAGGTTTGGTCTTTTCACATAGCTCCACATTTCTTCAAGACTTTGTTCACTCATTTTCAATTTTTTTTTTCTAATCTTGTCTTCATGCTTTATTTCAGTAAGTTGATCTTCAGTCTCTGAAATTCTTTCTTCCACTTGATTGTTTCAGCTACTGATACTTGGGTATGCTTCACGAAGTTCTTGTGCTGTTTTTCAGCCCTATCATGTCATTTATGTTCTTCTTTAAACTGGTTATTCTAGTTAGTAGTTCTTGAAACCTTTTATCAAAGTTCTTACCTTTTTTGCATTGGGTTAGAACATGCTTCATTAGCTCAGAGGAGTTTGTGATTATGCACCTTCTGAAGTCTACTTCTGTGAATCCATCAAACTCATTTTCTGTCCTGCCTGCTGGCTCTGAAGAGAGCAGTGGATCCTGACAAGGAGGGTTCTACCAACACAGCACTTGAGCTATGCTAAGGGACAGATTGCCTCCTCAAGTGTGTCTCTGATCCCTGTGCCTCCTGATTGAGAGAGCTCTTCCCACAAGGGTTGACAGACACCTCATAAAGGAGAGTTCTGGTTGGCATCAGGCTGGTGCCCCTCTAGGATGAAGCTTTCAGAGGAAGGAACAAAAAGCAATCTTTGCTGTTCTACAGCCTCCGCTTGTGATACCCTGGCAAATAGGGTCTGGAATGGACCTCCAAAAGACTGCATCAGACCTATAGAAGAGGGGCATGACTGTTAGAAGAAAAACTAACAAACAGACTATCAGACTAACAGTGGATCTCTCTACAGTTTTGTGCCCTTGCTGGAGAGGAGTTGTGATCATTTGGAGAAGAGGCATTCTGGTTTTTGGAATTTTCAGCATTTTTGCACTATATTTTCCTCATCTTCATGGATTTATGTACCTTTGATCTTTGAGTCTGATGACCTTTGGATGGTGTTTCTGCGTGGGAGTTGTTTTTGTTGATGTTGATATTATTGCTTTCTGTTTGTTAGTTTTTATTCTAACAATCAGGCCCCTCTTCTGTAGGTCTGCTGCAGTTTGTTGGAGGTTCATTCCAGACCCTGTTTGCCTGGATATCACCAGTGGAGGCTGCAGAACAGCAAAGATTGCTTTTTGTTCCTTCCTCTGGAAGCTTCATCCTAGAGGGGCACCAGCCTGAGGCCAGCCAGAGCTCTCCTGTATGAGGTGTCTGTCCAACCCCTGTTGGAAGGTCTCTCCAGCCAGAAGGCACAGGGATCAGGAACTCACCTGAGGAGGCAGTCTGCCCCTTAGCAGAGCTCAAGTGCTGTGTTGGTAGAACCCTCCTTGTCAGGATCCACTGCTGTCTTCAGAGCCAGCAGGCAGGAAAGTTTAAGTCCACTGAAGCTATGCCCACAGCCACCCCCTCCCCTAAATGCTTTGTCTCAGTGAGATGGGAGTTTTATCTATAAGCCCCTGACCATGGCTGCTGCCTTTCTTTCAGAGATGCTCTGCCCAGTGAAGAGGAATCTAGAGAGGCAGACTGGTCACATCCACTTTGCTGCACTGTGTTGAGCAGGCATCCCCAAAATTTTTACACAGGGGGCCAGTTCACTGTCCCTCAGACCGTTGGAGGGCCGCCACATACTGTGCTCCTCTCACTGACCACCAATGAAAGGTGCCCCTTCCTGAAGTGTGGCGGGGGGGGGGCAGATAAATGGCCTCAGGGGGCCACATGCAGCCTGCATGCCATCGTTTGGGGATGCCTGGTGTTGAGTGTTGCCCAGTTAGAACTTTCAGGCCTTTTTAGTGTTGTCAGGGGAAAACCACCTACTCAAGCCTCAGTAATGCAGACTTCCTTCCCCCAACCTAGCTTGATCATCCCAGGTTGACTTTAGACTGCTGTGCTATCAGTGGGAGTTTTAAGCCAGTGGTTCTAAGCTTGCTGGGCTCTGTTGAAATGGAACCCCCTGAGCAAGACCACTTGGCTTCCTGGCTTCAGTCCCTTTTCCAGGGGAGTGAACAGTTCTGTCTTGCTGGGGTTCCCCACTAGGGCATGCAAAAAATCCCATGAAGCTAGCTAAGTGTCTGCCCAAAAAATCCAGTGCAGCTAGCTCAGTGTTTGCCCAAACAGCCACACAGTTTTGTGCTTGAAACCCAGGGCCCTGCTGGTGTAGTCACATGAGGGAATCTCCTGGTCTACGGATTGCAAAAACCATAGGAAAAACATAGTATCTGGGCTGAATAGTCCCTCATGGCTTCCCTTGGCTGGGAAAGGGAGACTCCACCCCCCCCCCCCCCCGACTACTCCTTGCACTTCCCGGGTGAGATGATGGTCCACCCTGCTTCTGCTTGCCCTCTATTGGCTGTACTCACTGCCTTACCTGTGTCAAAGAGATAAACAGGGTACGTCAGTTAGAAATGCAGTAATCTCTTGCCTTCTATATTGGTCTTGCTGGGAGGTGCAGATCAGAGTGGTTGCTATTTGGCCTTCTTGGCAGCAGATCCTACAGTGTTTTACAATCATCATCACCACCCATTTCTGAAAGGTTTTAATCACTCTAAAGAAGCTCTCTAATCATTAAATGATAACTCTGCCCTTTTCCAGTCCTTGTTATTCTCTAATCTGTTTTGTCTAATCTATGAATTTGCCTAATCTACTACTTATGAGTGGAATAATACAGTATTTTTCCTCTTATGTCTGTCAAATTTTACTTATGCTGTTATCGCTGTCATTCCTACTGTAGCATATATCAGAACTTCATTCTTTTCATGACTGAATAATATTCCATTGTCCGTATATCATATTTTGTGAACCAATTCATCTGTTGAAGGACACTTAGGCTCTTCAAGCTGATAAATACTGTGAATAATGCTGCTGTGAACATTGGTTTACAAAGATTTGTTCAAATTCCTGCTTTCAATTCCTTTGGGTATACATCTGAAAGTGGAATTGCTGGGTACCATGGAAATTGTGATTTTATTTTTCTGGGGAACTACAGATTGGTTTTGCAAATTGACTATGCCTATTTACATTCAACAGCAATACATAGAAGTTTCAGTTTCTCCATATTCTGTCCAATATTTCATATTTTTCACTAAAAAAATTATAGTCTTTCTAAAGGGTGTGAAGTGGTATCTCACTGTGGTTTTGATTTGCATTTCTCCAGTGACTAATGAAGTTCAACCTCATTCCAGGTGTGTTTATGGATCACTTGTATATTTTCTTTGCAGAAGTTTCTATTGAAGTCTTTTGAATGCTTGAATGATTTTGAATGGGATTGTATTATTTTGTTGTTGCATATTGGAGTGCTGTATATGTTCTTATTTGATTTGTGAATATATTCTGCCATTCTGTGGGCTGTTTTTCAACCCTTCTATTCATTTTTCTTTTTTACTTTGTATATGGTGTATATAAAGGTTCAACATCGTTCTTTTACATATGAATATTCAGATTCCCCCTCCTTATGTACCTTCCCTATCTCTTTGGTCACTCTGAGGTCTCCACCTCTCCTATTGCAATAAGACTTTCACTTACATAATTTGCTTCCTCTTCTTCTTTTCAGCAGGTATTAGGGGTAGTATTGGGAGTGAGTGCTCACTTTCCTGTGCTCTTTGAGCATGGCCAGCATGAGCCCTTGTAAATGCCCTGATGCCAAGGGATTGGCCAACCATCCTGTCTGTGATGTTCCCAGGTCACTCTCCTCTCACAATTTTTCCATCTCCCTCCAATCCTGGCTGATCACAGCCATCCTCTTTCCTGCCCTTTCTCAGGGAAGGACTGAATTAATCCAATGACTTGGGAACTCAGGAGACTTGGAGGGAGGTCCTGGCTTCAGGCACAAACCAGAAGAGAAACTCCTTTAGTGTAACAGAATGGGCTTTCAGACCTCAGGCAGAAGAAGGTCTCTCCATGGCATCCAAGATGCCATGGAATGGGTCTAGGAATGGGCAATTTTGGAAGGAATACCTGGGTTCAGATCTGGGAAGAGAAGCAAGGCCTGCATTGAGAGAGGCTGGGACAATCAGGCTGGACACTAGCCCAGGGGTAGTACGTAGGGCCTGGGTGCTGGAACAAGGCCCAGTGTCAGCAGGACCAACACTCAGGCAGTCACCAAGTGTGGAGAGGGTTAAGGATGCCCGTGCCTCATCAGGGTGGCCAGCCAAGGAGGCAGAGGACAACCAAGAAGTTATGCTGTTGGGAAGGAGTTGCTTAGGGTCTGACGGCCTCTTCCACCAGCCAGATCCATTTGCCTACCTGGGGTCCTCCCATCCCAACTGGACAGCTGCCCACTCCATGAGCTTCCTGAGAAGGCTGCAGGTTCCATATGTGAAAGAGGTTGACAGGTGCCTGGTGATGCTGCTAGGCTGGGATTTCTTTCCACACCTCACTGATACTGTGAAGAGCTGAGTTCACAAGACCAGGCCTTTGAGGCTTTCCTGCTCAGCTCAGTGCCGCCTCACTATGGCTTGCCTGTGGTGTGTTCCTAACCAAACTCCTGAAACCTTGATCCCCAATGCAGCAGGGTTGGGAGGTGGGTCCTGGTGGCAGATGTTTGGATCATGGGGACAGACCCTTTATGAATACATTAGTGCTCCCTTCCACCTCACAGGCTTGAGTTGTTGCTATATATGGTATGGATAGGTTTCCAAGACATTGGGGTCAAAACAGAGTCTTGCTTCCTTAGTCTCTCTCCTGCTTCCTCTGTCACTATGCAATCTCAGCACGTGCCACTCCCCTTTTTCTTTCTGCCATGAGTAGAAGCTGCATGAGGGCTTCATCAGGTTGAACTGACAAAACTTGAACTTTTCAGCCACCAGATCATGAGTCAAATAAACCTCTCTTCTAGATCAATTACCCAGCCTTGGGTATTCTGTTACAGTAACACAAAACACACCAAGACAGGCCCTTAGCTCAGCCCTGCTGTAACTCATCTTGATCTAAATCTTGAATGGAAAGGAGACCTGGAATCTTTTCCCTACCAGTGTGAGCTTCTCCCTCTGATCTCCTAGAGAAATATCCTTTGTCTAAACTCAGCTACCATGGGAGCCTCATGAGCTGAACAGGGTGTGGGCACTAGGGGAGATGTGGCATGAGGCTGTGTGCAGAGGGATGGGTCAAATCAGGCCCTGATAGGGTTCTGGCACTAATGGGCACACTTCATCTCCCTTTTCCCTCCTCCTCAGTAGGGATTTATCTCCTCTGTCTTTTTTCACCGTTGGTGTATCCTCTTCTAACCCTATCTCCTTCCATGTGAAGCTGGACAAAGCATGCAAGCTTGTGAACCTTATTCTAGAGAGAGGGGAAGATAGAGGGGTTGTCCGACTGACAATCACATAGGCAAGTAGGTAGCCTACAGAAGAGATTTAGATGGACACATTGGGTGATAATCAGGTAGGGGCTGTGCTAAGATGAACAATGGGTCTCCATGTTGTCCATATCCTTATTCATGAAACCTGTGATTGCGGGACTGTACATGTCACAGTGGACTCTCGAGATGTAACTAATGGATCTTGAGGTGGTGACATCATCTTTGATTATATGAATGAGCTTGATGTAACCACAAGGGTCCTTATAAAAGGAAAAGAGATGTGAAAGACAGAGAGAGAGGTTTAGAGATGCTGTTGTCTTTAAAGAGGAAGGAGGGGACAATACCAAGGAATGAAAAAAGGCAGCTCCGGAGCTGAAAAGCCAAGGGGCAGGGCTCTCCCTGAGACCTTCTGGAGGGGCTTGGCCTTGTCCAGAACTTGTTTTCACCCAGTGAATCTCATTTCTGACTTTGACCTCCAGAACTGTAAGAGAATAAAAGGCCTTTATTTTAAACCACTGAGGTTATGATAGTTTATTGCAGCAGCAATAGGAAACTAACACAGGAACAGACAAGCAGGCAGGAAGGAGACAGGCATACTTTCAGACAGTCTGGAGGGTAGGCAGGAGATTGGGAGGTGGGTGGAGATTCAGGGATGCAGGTGGATAGGAGACAGGTAGACAAGCAGGTAGGGAGCCTGGAGAAAGGTGAGTGAGAGAAGGGCAGGCAGACTGGGGGACAGGAGGCAGGAGAGCAGGAAGGTGGGAAGAAGGGAAGGTGGGCAGATAGAAAGCAGGATATGGGCAGACAGGCAGAAGACAGAAGCAGGGGCAAGGAAGACAGAATGGCAGGTGAGGCCCTCAAAGCTGGTCCTTGTCCTTACAAGGGTTAGGGAGCCTCCTGAGATGCAGGTGGATTCCATTTTCGGATTTCAGCACAATTCGTGGTGTGGGGATGGGGATCCTGGTGGGATCAGGCAGCAGCTCAAAGCGGAGCAGGGTCAGGGCCACGGCCACCTTCAGCTCATTCATGGCAAATTGCTTCCCAATGCAGTTCCTGGGCCAGGCAGGGACAATGAATTGAGAAGTACCTCAGGCCCCATTCTAATCTGAGTAGGTTTTGGCCCCTGACCCCAGCCATGAGCTGGGCATTCAGTGTCCAACTTTATGTGTCCAGCCCTTGCCCACTTACAGCCCATGCACACTTCTACCCCATCCTGGCTTCACACTCTCCCCAGCCTTGGACAGAGCCATCTTCCTGGGCTAGCTCCTAACTCCTACCTCCCATCTCTGCTCTCAGCAGGCCTGAAACCTTCTAGCAAGAGAGAACCTGGGCTCTAAGGCACAGAGTCTAATCACATGAATAGATAAAGAGTTCATCAATGGTTCGTTCACTCCTCCACAAACATTTCTTGTTCTCTAGTGGGAGGCCACTTCAGGTCCTGTAGAGTGAGGATGGGCTACACTCTCATGTGCTTCCCATGTAGTGGGACATACAGGGACCTGAATCCTCATAGGGGGCCCCCAATGCGTGGAGGAAGGGAGTCAGAAGGGCAGTGAGTGGCTTCCTGGAGGGGCACTCGGTGGGTGGCCCTAGCTGTTGCCACACCTGCCTCCCACTTCAGGGTTCAGACTCCTGTGTAACCACACTCCTCCATCCGCCAGCCCCTGTAGCCTTCTAATTCTACTCCAGAAACCTTTTCCCTTGCCCTTCCTCTGTCTACTCAGCTAGACTTTCTAGATTTCTGCTTCCCTTTCGTGCACACTGAAGCCACAGCCCAGCTGAGACCCTTCCATGCTCTTCGTCACAGTGGGGACAGCGTTCCAATACCCCAGCTGGCAGCCAAGCCCTCTATGGGCTGGTGCCTCACTCACATTTTACCTGTCCAGCCCACGTCCTAGCCCTGTTCATGTGGAGATGGATGAGAATTTCTTCCCTTCACCTTTGCCTGCCACATTCTCAAGGCTAAGGCCAGAGCCCAGCTGCCTCTCACCCTCTGCCAGTTGTGCCTTTCCCTCCCAGGTCCCCAGGCAGCATTTGTGATTTATCTATGGACACTCACAGTCCAGTGCCTCAGACAGCACCAGGGACAGGGGCACTCAACAAGCCACTCAGCGAGTGAATGGGTGAAAGGATGGATGCTGGAGTGATATATGACTAGAGCACAGGATGTATTTCTGTACAAAACAGTTTTGTATCTTTTATCTGTTTTCTCATCATGTTGCACAGGACTTGACTCACAGAGTTAGGTTTAATAAATATTTTCATATTTGTATAATGTTATTTAAGTTTTAAAATGAATAAAATAGAATGGAATACACTGGCAGTAGATATTAGTTCCGAGCTAGAAATGGAGCTTAGGAGTGCTCTCTGGTTCTCTAGAGGCAGCAACATGAGCTGCAGGCAATGTTTAGGAGGACTTTCTTATGCTGAAATAGACAGACCAGTGCTGGAGAAGGAGTTTCAGGATGAAACTTTTTCTTAAAACTTGTTCTGTGTAAGTGGACTCATCATTTGAAGAAGTCATATAATTATTTGAAGAAGTCACATGATTATTTCTTTGAACAAACCTTATTTCTACTAAGAATTTGTATCATTTTTGACTGTATGTCACAGAGTGATTCCTGAAGCCACGATGATTTTCACAGCAGCCATTCTGGAGTTTTCCTCTCCAGCTTAACAGCTGTTTCAAGTGTGTTTTATATTTCACATACCAGAAGCCTTCAAATGTTGTGCGTTACATAATAGTTATTGGGCTTTTCTTTCCCAAACAGTGTACCATCCACATTTTTATGCTTTTTGCCAATATTGTGCTAAGTGGATTACTGGACTATGATATAGAGATCCCACTTCATGTGTAGAATTTGCCAAATGGGGAAATAGTTGTAAATATGTGAACACTATATAATGCAGTTAAAATTTCATTGGGCAAGACAGAAAAATGTATGATATGACACATATTGTTGTAAAACTTCTCCAAAGGGCTATGTTAACCTTTCCCTTATATGGCTTGAATCGTAGGACTGGAAGGTCATCTGTTTTATAAACAGATGCAAAGATTTCAATGATTCAAGTCTATGGCAGACTGGTGAATTAAATAGGGAAGGTAGTGTGCTGCATTGGGAGTGTGTGGGGAGAGAGAAATCTACTGTTTACTATTCCTGATAACTGAGAAAAGCAAACACCTGAAGTTGAATTTACTGGAGAATATCTAATTTTGATAATTCACATCCCTAAAGTGAGGAAAATATGTGAATATACTGAAGTTTGGAACATGCACTGACACTGAATTTAGGCTGCTCATTTGAAAAAGCAGAGGGAGCAAAGTCTCCACAGGGTGCTCTGAAATGCACCTTCCTTTTGTACACAGAGACACCCACACCAGGTGCTTGACTTACCCACAAATACCAAAAATTAAGGGCACATCCGAAGATGCCACATATAAACACTGGGCTCACAAAGATTAGAGGTTTGACCAAAGACTTCCCTGATTTCTCTATTCCAATGACCACACAGGATGTCTCACCTTGCTCCTCCTGAGAATGGCAGGAAAGCGTGGCTGTGTTGAGCAGAACCCGGTGCAAAACGGGAAGGGTCAAACACCTGCAGAGAGAGCACCAGAGCCAGGACAGTTAAGGAGCCAGGACAGTTAAGGATCCAGCCCCTGCCTACCACCCATGAGGGAACAGGACTCCCAGATGGGGACTCCTCTCCAGGTGGAAGCAGGAGAAGGTGTTGGTCTTGATAAATTACCCCATTTCCTCCTCTTAGGGACCACATACCTCTGGGTTGGGCCACACTTTGGGGTTGTGGTGAAGGCCGTAAATGGAAAGTACGACGCTGATACCTGTGGTGCAGGTTGGAAATAGAGAGAAGACCAATCACTTGCGTGGGGTGGCCTGTCCTTCAGCCAGCAGGGGCAAAAGAAGGCACAAAAGGCCTACTTTCCATGAATTGTCACTGACTGGGATGATTCTGCCATTATACGGGTGGGTTAGGCTTGACTAAGCATGTGAGTTCAGATGATGAATAGAGAACCATTTATCCAGGAATAAGAAGAAAGAATGGGAGCATTACTCTTTGGAGTAAGTCAAGTGACATTTAACATTCATCAAATATCCTCGAAGGGTCATTGGAAAATATACATGAACTCACTCAATACTCACAACACTCCAAGAAAGGCATTTTTAAATTCTGTTTTCAGGGGAGGTACTTGAGTCTCAGAGAGGCTGATTATCTTGTCTGTGTTCACACAACTAGGCTATGATAGGACTGGGACCAGACCTGGGGAGTTGAGCCTTCGTTGCCCCAGATTTGGTCATCAGCTGCTCTCTGCCATCTACCTGAGGGTTCCTCAGAGACTGAACAACAGCTGACCCATAAAATGAGATTCCTGATCAGCCTCCTTTGTGATGACCCCATGAGAAAAGAAGCATACCCCTCACTGCCCTTGTCTGATTCCCTTTTCAGCCCTCCATATCTCAAGGAATAGAATTTTAGGTTTACTGTGAAGGCCACATTCACAGATTAACATTTATTTCTTAAACTTTGGTAGGTTCAAGCTCTCAGCCAAACATTTCAAATTTTTATTCTAAATACAAAATATGTTTTCAAATTTTTTAAAGAAAAGGAAGACCCAGAGATGTACAGGACTCTGAAGCTCACATGGATTTCTAACCCTCCACATGTTCCTGTGGAGAGCTTATGTGAGTGGGTGGCGGAATTCATACCTTTGGGCAAGGAGCGCCCATCAGGGAAGGTTATGGGAGTGACGAGGTCTCTGCTAATGCCTGGCACTGGTGGGTAGAGTCTAAGTGCCTCCTTGATGCACATGGTGGTATAGGGCATCTGGTCCAGGTGGTGCCTGGAACAAGCCCATCCTGAACATCAGCAAGGCCTGGGCAGACCAGGGGCTTCCCCTGCAGAGAAGGCAGGGAACCCCATCTCTTGATCCTCACTCACCAGGTGATGGAGTCTCCATCCCCCAAGAGGCCCTGGATCTCCTCCCGGCATCTCTGCTGATGCTTGGGGTGTGTGGCCAGAGCATAGAGGATCCAGGAGATCCCACTGGCTGTGGTGTCATGGCCCGCGAACATGAACGTGTCCACCTCAGCACGGAGATCCTTGTCTGACAAGCTGTTCCCATTCTCCATCTGGGGAGGCCGTGGTGTTAGTGCAGGGCTGGTCTCTTGCTCTTTACTTCTGGGCAAAACTGAGGCCTCTCCTATAAATACTCACTTTGGCCAAGAGGACGATGTCCAGGAAATCCAAGTGCCTCTTCTTCCTGACCTTCTCCAGCTCCCCCTGCTCCTGTAGGTGAGCCTTCCTCTGTTGAATCACTCGGTCTGTCCCAGAACAATGATTACCAGGCCAAGCTGAGACTGTCAGCAACCCCCAGGAGGCCTAGCTGTCCAACTGCCCCCATGTGGGTGCCTGGTAGATCTCAGCAGGAATGTGGGTGTGGGTGTGAGGTCAGGGGTGGAAACTCTAGTACTGTGTGAGGCAGGGCAGGCCTCCCCCAAGTGGTACAGCTCACGGAGCGTCCACTTGAATGCTGTTTGGACAGGGTCTCATTCTGTTATCTCCATGTGGGGACATAGGCAAACCAAGGGACAGAGTCTGGCCCCTCATATCTCAGTTCTCAGCTCCTGACGAGGGAATTCCCCAGGCTGAGTGTATTCTAGCTTCTGGAGGGCTACTAGGGGACTTCTCTGTCTGAGGAGTCAGGGCAGTTTTTTTTGCTGTGCCTGATAAAGGCTGGGAGACAAGAGGAGGAGACAGAACCTGTGTGCTGATGGGCGAGCTGGCAGGCACGATGTGACCAGCGGCCAGCAGTGGTCAGGCTGTAGATGATGTCATTCTGGTAAAAGGCATTCCTCACACGGAAAAAAACCAGGTCGTTCATGTCCATAATGGCCTGGATGTAGGACTGAGAATCCCTGAGGGAGAGTATGAAGAAGAGACTGAGTAACGGGCCCATTACTTGGAGGTAGATTGGGGTCTGAGAGCAGGCAGCCTCAAGTAATTGGAACAAGCAGCCTTGAGGCAATGTTCCTTCTGTCTTATAGCCCTATTGTCCTCTGGCCTTTATCAGATGGCATGAACAACCAGGGTCCACCTGTGCTGGGAATGAAGCATCTGTTCCTGAGACTTTGGTCTGGACTGGAATTAGATCTTGGTCAGGGACTGAATCTATCTTTATGTGGAGGCGAGCCTTCATGCTGCCCCACCTGCCCCTCATGTATGTCCTCTTGATAAGAACAAGGACCCTGCAGCTGGAGGGTTATCACTGACCTGTCCAACTGAATGCTGCCCTGGTGGCTGAAGGCACACTTCATGATGGTGTCCAGGGTCATCAAGGAGACATGCTGAAAGACCTCCAGAGGGGAGTCCTGGCCAATTAGCTCTTCCCATTTGTCCTGTGGTGGGAGGGGGCATGGATCTTTTTAATCTCCAACAAGTGCTTTGCTAATAATGCCTGGCTTTTTCCTGTATCTGCAGATATCTTTTTTTTTCCCCCTGTAGCTTGCAGATATCTTGGTTGGGATTTCTCACTTTACAGAGCAGATGTATTGTAGAAACTGGGACTGTAGAGCTACTGTTGGTAAACTGATGCCTAATTCTCATACACCTTTAAAACAACATTAAACAGATCCTCTCACAATAGCATGAACTAAATACTGAATTTTGAGATTCAGTTAGGACATACGGTTGTGAAAATGTTGTTGCTGTTGTTCTGGTATAAATAATAGGGGGGCTCTTCAGTGTTCTGAGAGCTGAGCTAGTTCTGAGGGACTAGTAGGACACCAACATTAGGACAGAAAATTTGAATGCCACAGCTAGCTTAAGAGGCTAATATGGGCACCCTTTGTAGAGAAAAGAGGGACTTCAGTTCTTTTCCATTCATCAAAATGCTGGGCACAGTTAGGTGAGAAGTCAGAGTCCAGATCAGAGATGATGCCATGGCAGGTATTGCTCTGAGAACAGACCTGGGGTTCATTTCCACTCAAGGGTGAATCAAATCCATGCAGAAACCTGGGGCCCCAGGCCAGAGCCTGCGTGGGTGACATCTTGGCCTGTCCATGCTGCCACTGAAGCTGCCATTGCTGAGGCCAACCAGCATTGGAAGTTTTGCTGTCCAACAAGACTGTATACTTTTCCAGTCCTTGTGCTGAAGGTTCCAAAGTGGGAGAAGAGCCTTGTATTCATCATGAATCTCTTTTCCTATGATGATGAACAAAGTGTGGATCCGATCTGATGCCTGTGTGTTCTCCTACCTTGTACAACTCTGGGGAACTTTATTCTCACAGTGATGACATAAGAGTATTGTTACATGTGTCTATGTCTATGGCTGTCTGTGGAACACAGAGTTGTGAGTGGAACTGGTGACAGTGTGTGCTGTGAGTGAGTGTGGGGAGAGGAGGAAACATGGACTCACCAGCATCACTCTCACAGAGTCTGCCATGAACTCCACGTAGGGCTTCAGGACGTCATAGTGGAAGGCGGGGGTCAGCATCCGTCGATGCTGGAACCATGTCTGGCCATTCAACAGGAGCAAGCCGTACCCTAAGGTAGACATGAGTGTGTGTCTGTGTGTGTGTCAGGGGCTGCACAAACCTAGGGATGACTGGTGACCATTTGGGAGGGAGAAAGGTGGCTTCTTAGGGGAAGAAATAGCCAGAAGAAGCACATCATGGGCAGATGCAGGAAAAGGAGGTATATTTCAGGCATGTGATTTTCTAATTGAGCTGCTACCTCCATGTGATTATGACAGCTGTGAGATAAAGTTTGAAAAGTGTTGTGGGCAGATATAAAATAAATGTGAGGCCAAGGATGTCTGGAGAGAAGGGAGAAGTGAAATGGAAGAAGCTGAGCCTGAGGAAGGTTTGCACCAACATTAGGAAAGGACGAGAGTCTTGTTAGAAGAAGGAAATGAGGCTTGATTAGGGGATGGGGTCATTATAGTGGTGGCCCCTAATCTGTTGTTCTCTGTGAGCCAAAGAGATAAACCTAACTAGGAAGTGGGGTGCAGTCCTTGTTTGCTATACATACCAATAAATGGAGGCAGGAATCTGTAAGTACTATGAGATTTTGGGTCTGAAAGGTAAGAAAGGACTTTATGAGAAACTATGAGCTACTAAGCAAAGCAGTCCCAGAGGCAGCCATCAGTTCTTAGTGTCTGTCAGGTGGCAGTTTGACCCATGTCACCTCCCACTTGACTCCCATCCCCTTCCATTTCTGTCCTGAAGGTCAGTATGGGTTTAGGAAGACACACTCAGTGTTCTGTTCCAGCATGAAAACACCCAGAGGGCTAGAAAGGTGAATTGTTGAGAAACATGGACTGGGTCTTCAATGATGATGAATAATACAGAGCCATGAGTTTTTCTACATTGATGATTTCCTAATCACCTTCTGACCAGGACAGGCAACAATTAGAGCTTCCAAACCCAAGTCAATGTGGGTATGAAATTTGTTTTACAGATCTGGGTCAATTTACATTTCAGAAAACCTCAATTTTCTTAATAGAGAAATAGATACAAGAATTGAAAATTAAGCCCCACGTATGATTTTAAACATTCATTACTCAGTACATATTTTTGAATACAGCCTGGGCTTGGCTTGGTGGGCTTGGTGGATGGTTGGGAGAGGTTTCAGATATTGACGTTTGAACAGCCACTCTCTTCTGGAATTTTACAGACCAAGAGGCATGTGTCAAGAGGGAAGAGACATTGCAGTTGGGATGAGGGTTTGGATCTTACCTGATCTCCCCAGAATCACCTTTATATAGTCAGGGTCATAGAGCTGCACCCGAGCTTTGCTTCCCCATAGCCAATGAGGACAGGCACTTG
Source organism: Saimiri boliviensis (assembly GCF_048565385.1). Taxonomy (NCBI): domain Eukaryota; kingdom Metazoa; phylum Chordata; class Mammalia; order Primates; family Cebidae; genus Saimiri; species Saimiri boliviensis. The sequence goes on from NC_133459.1 coordinate 45,581,683, forward strand.
GGAATGTCTCCACCCATTTCCGAATCCGTTGTAGCTCCTGGTCCTGTGGATACTGTCAACAAAGGTAGACAGATGAACGCTTTCATTTAGTTCTAGTCCCTGCAGCAGGAGTGAAAGGCAGGGCAACCACAGGAGCCAGATAGCAGAGGTTAGTGATTTAGGTCTGCTTCTGATGACCTGGGCTGTGATCCAGATTCTTTCTCTCTCCCCAGGACTTGACTTTAGGCCAAGAGCTATGAGCCCTTGCTGAATACTTCCAGCAGAAATTTAAGTCAGCCATTGTCTTCATGTTGTGTAAAGCCTCTGGAAGTAATAAATACAATAATTTCCATGGGCAGTAGGTATAACTCATATCACTTGATAAGCAAATTTATATAATAACTTAGTATATTTAGAGAATAAAATGAATTAATGTAAACATTTTAAATTACATAATAATTTTATAAATTATGCTTGTTATATTTTCAATATTATCTCAGTATATATGGTAAGATATTTTTGTTAAGATAAAATAGCATTTGGGCAAGGTGGTGGAATAGGAACAGCTCTGGTTCATAGTTCCCAGTGAGAGCAATGCAGAAGGTGAGTGATCTCCAAGTTTCCAACCCAGGTACCAGGTTCATCTCACTGGGACTGATTAGTCAGTGGGTGTAGCCTAAGGAGGGCAAACCAAAGCAGGGTGGGGTGTCACCTCCCCCAGGAAGAGCAAGGAGCCATAGAACTCCATCTCCTAGTCAAGGGAAGCCATTAGGGACTTCTCTGGACACTCCAGCACTCCAGCTCAGATACTGCACTTTTCCCATTGTCTTCACAACCTGCAGACCAGGAGATTCCCTCCAGTGCCTACAACACCAGTGTTCCAGGTTTCCAGCACAAAACTGACAGCTGGGCTGGGCGTGGTGGCTCAAGCCTATAATCCCAGTACTTTGGGAGGCCGAGGCGGGTGGATCACTAGGTCAAGAGATCGAGACCATCCTGGTCAACACGGTGAAACCCCGCCTCTACTAAAAATACAAAACATTAGCTGGGCATGGTGGCGCGTGCCTGTAATCCCAGCTACTCAGGAGGCTGAGGCAGGAGAATTGCCTGAACCCAGGAGGCGGAGGTTGCGGTGAGCCGAGATCGTGCCATTGCACTCCAGCCTGGGTAACCAAAGTGAAACTCCGTCTCAAAAAAACAAAAACAAAAACAAAACAAAACAAAAACAAACTGACAGCTGTTTTAGCTACAGCAGTCTTTGTTTTTGTTTTTGTTTTTCTCATACCCCAGTGGCGCCTGGAATGCCAGCAAGACAGAACCGCCATTTCTCTGAGAAAAAGGGGGCTGAAGCCAGGGAGCCAAGCGATATGGCTCGGTAGGTCCCACCCCCACGAAGACCAGCAAGCTAAGTCCACCGGCTTGAAATTCTCTCAGCCTGCACAGCAGTCTGAGCTCCACATGGGATGTTTGAGCTCTGAGTGAAGAGAGGTGTCCACCATAACTGAGGCTTGGGTAGGTGTTTCTAAACTTGCTTGTGTAAACAAAGTCACGTGGAAGTTTACACAGCAATTGGCATAACCCACAGCAGCTCAGCAAGCCCTCTGTAGGCAGACTGTGATTAGACTCCCTTCTTACTGGGCAGGGCATCTCTGAAAAAGGACAGCATCTGGTTAGGAACGTATAAATAAAGCCCCCACCTTCCTGGGACCGATCACCTGGGAAAAGGAGTGGTTGTGAGTTCCGCTTAAGCAGACTTAAACGTCCCTGCCCAGCAGCTCTTAAGGGAGCAATGGACCTCCCAGCACAGCACTTGAGCTCTGATAAGGGACAGACTGCCTGCTCAAGTGGCTCCCTGACCCCTGTATATCCTAAGAGACACCTCATACAGGAGAGCTCTGGCTGACATCTGGAGGGTACCCTTCTGGGGCGAAGCTACCAGAGGAAGGAACAGGCAGCAATCTTTGCTACTCTGCAGTCCCTGCGGGTGATTACTAACCAAAAAAAGTCCAGAACCAGATGGGTTCACAGTTGAATTCTACCAGAGGTACAAAGGGAAGCTGGTACCATTCCTTCTGAAACTATTCCAAACAATACAAAAAGAGGAAATCCTCCCTAACTCATTTTATGAGACCAGCATCATCCAGATACCAAAGCCTGGTAGAGACACAGCTAAAAAAGAAAATTTCAGGCTAATATCCATGATGAACATTGATGCGAAAATCTTCGACAAAGTACTGGCAAACCCAATGCAACAACACATCAAAAAGCGTGTCCATCATGATCAAGTTGGCTTCATTCCAGGGATGCAAGGCTGCTTCAACATATGCAAATCTATAAACATAATCAATCACATAAACCAAAGACAAAAACCACATGATTATCTCAATACATGCAGAGAAGGCCTTTGACAAAATTCAACAGCCCTTTATGATGAAAGGCTATCTCAATAAACTAGGTGTCAACAGAATGTATCTCAAAATAATAAAAGCTTTTTATGACAAAGCCACAGCCAATATCATAGTGAATGAGGAAAAACTGGAAACATTCCCTTGGAAGCTGGCACAAACAAGGATGCCCTCTCTCCACTCCAATTCATTGTATTGAAAGTTCTGACTAGGGAAATTAGGCAAGAAAAAGAAATAAAAGTTATTCAAATAGGAAAGGAGGAAGTCAAATTGTCTCTATTTGCAGATGACAGGATTGTATACTTAGAAGACCCCACCTTCTCAGCCCCAAATCTCCTTAAGATGATAAGCAACTTCAGCAAAGCCTCAGGGTACAAAATCAATATGCAAAAATCACAGGCATTCTTATACACCAATAATAGACAAACAGAGAGCCAAATCATGAGTGAACTCCCATTCACAATTGCTGCAAAGAGAATAAAATACCTAGGAATACAACTAGCAAGGGATGTGAAGGACCTCTCCAAGGAGAACTACAAACCACTGCTAAAGCAAATAAGAGAGGACACAAACAGATGGAAAATCATTCATTCCATGCTCATGATTAGGAAGAATTAATATTGTGAAAATGGCCAGACTCTCCAAAGTAATTTATAGATTCAATACTAACCCCATTAAACTACCATTGAGTTTCTTCACAGAACTGGAAAAAAAAAAAACAAAATAAAACAAAACAACAACAACAACAAAAAAACACCTTAAACTTCATATGGAACCAAAAGAGAGCCTGCATAGCCAAGACAATCCTAAGCAACAACAAAACAAAACAAAACAAAACAAACCCAAAAACCATAAAACCAAAACAAAAAAAAAAAAAAAATGAAAAAACAAAACAAAGCTGGAGGCATCAGGCTACCTGACTTTAAAGTATACTACAAGGCTACAGTAATCAAAACAGCATGGTGCTGGTACCAAAACAGAGATTAGACCAACTGAACAGAATAGAGGCTTCAGAAGTAATGACACACATCTACAACCATCTAATCTGTGACAAACCTGACAAAAACAAGCAATGGGGAAAGAATTCCCTGTTTAATAAATGGTGTTGGGAAAACTGGCTGGCCATATCCAGAAAGCTGAAACTGAACCCCTTCCTTACACCTTATACAAAAATTAACTCCAGATGGATTAAACATTTAAACATAGAACCTAACACCACACAAATCCTAGAAGAAAACCTGGGCAATACCATTCAGGACGTAGGCATAGGCAAGGACTTCTTGACTAAAATACCAAAATCAATGGCAACAAAAGCCAAAATAGACAAATGGGATCTAATTAAACTTAAGAGCTTCTGCACAGCAAAAGAAACAATCAGCAGAGTGAACTGGCAACCAACAGAATGGGACAAAAATTTTGCAATCTACCCATCTGACATAGTGCTAATAACAAGAACCTACAAAGAACATAAACAGATTTAGAAGAAAAAAAACAAACAACCTTATCGAAAAGTGGTCAAGGATATGAACAGACATTTTTCCAAAAGGACATTTATGCAGCCAACACACATATGGAAAAAAGCTCATCATCACTGGTCATTAGAGAAATGCAAATCAAAACCACATTGAGATACCGTCTACTGCCTGTTAGAATGGCAATCATTAAAAAATCAGGAGACCACAGATGCTGGAGAGGATGTGGAGAAATAGGAATGGTTTTACACTGTTGGTGGGAGTGTAAATTAGTTCAATCACTTGGAAGACAGTGTGGTGATTCCTCAAGGATCTAGAAATAGAAATATCATTTGACCCAGCAATCCCATTACTGGGTATATACCCAAAGAATTTAAAAATATTCTGTTATAAAGACACATGCACACGTATGTTTATTGTGGCACTGTTTACTATAGCAAAGACTTGGAACCAATGCAATTGCACATCAAAGATAGACTGGATAAGGAAAATGTGGCGCATATACACTATGGAATATAATGCAGCCACAAAAAGGATGAGTTCATGTCCTTTGAAGGGACATGGATGAATCTGAGAACCATAATTCTCAGCAAAATGACACAAGAACAGAAAACCAAACACCACACTTCCTCACTCTTAAGTGGGTGCTGAACCATGAGAACACGTGGACACAGGAAGGGGAACATCACACACTGGGGCTTGTCAAGGGGTTCGGGGGCTAGGGGAGGGGTAGCAGGGGATGGGGAGATTGTGGAGGGATAACATTAGGAGAAATACCTAATGTAGATGATGGGGGGATGGATGCAGTAAACCACCAAGGCATGTGTATACCTATGTAACAAACTTGCATGTTCTGCATATGTACCCCATACTTAAAGTATAATAGTAAAAAAATAAAATAGCATTTGAGATATATATGGCTAAGTGAAAAAATTAACTAGAATATTGTGTGCATACTAGTATTCTACATGTTGAATACGTAGAGATTTATGGGCAGAGTCTAGATATATGCATATGACACTGGTGTTGAGCTATAATTTTGAGAATTGGGTTTCTTATTCTCATTTTCATTAATTAATGAATTTTGCGCTCCCTGCTTCCTGCAGTCATCTTTGTAAATGCTTCGATGTGAATCACAAAGCCCTTGGCCTTCTGGCTTCAACTTCTGTTTTCTTGCCTCCAGCCTTGCTGGCAATTCCACCATCACCCATTTATGCTGATAAGCTTAAAAATTGCAAAATAATCTCATCATGTTATAAAAGAGTTTATGAATTTGTATTGGGTCAATTCAAAGCTGTCCTGAGCTACATGCAGCCCCACGAGCCATGGGTTGGATAAGCTTGCTCTACACACCTGGGCTGACCATCAAGGTGTGCCAGGATTTTGCTGGCACAGGGAGGGGATTATATGCTCACCTCCAAGGAGCTCACAGTCCAGGTGTGTTGGAGGAGAGCCAGGAGGTCAACACATACTTTTCAATGTGCAACTTAGACACCAGTGCCCTCACCTAGAGGACAGTGTACAGGCTGCCCGCCTTGTGTGTACCCACAATTGTCAGGTTTCCTGGTCCTAAAATCACCTGTTGTGGAAATCCCCTGTCTTGGGGAAACCTAGCTAATTGGTCCCCTATACCGGCAGACCTCAGCCTCAGCCATCCACCCCAGCATAGTGAGCTCTTTTTCTGCAATCTGACACCTTCTCAAATTCCTGCCTGCATTTGTCACAGACTGTGAACTCCTCACCACATGGATTCCTCAGATATGGGTATCTGTGCTCCCAGGCGAGCTCAGGGCTAGAGAGGATGGCATCGAGTGACTGGGCAGGTAGCCTCTAGAAGCTTTGTTCTTTGAGAAAAGCTGAGGTTTATGGGGTAATCAGCCTGGAGACAATCAGGCATTGCCCTCCACGTGTAGGGCTGCCAAGACACACTTGGTATCTGCAGAAGGAGGGAATGGGTGATAGAGCTGAGGACCAGCAAGATGGGCTTTATGGGAGGAGAGAGCTCCTCGTGACTGGAACAAGCTGAGACCAGAGAGATGTTCCTTTGAGGGCACATGTTTGTTACAAAACAAGACTTTTCTATATGGGCTTTGTGATCAGGGTCTCAGAGCCCCATCCCTCTGTGCCCTCCCACTCTCCCGCTGAGTTCCTCCCTACCTCCTGGTTGTGTCCGAAGAGCCAGTGGGAGGGAGGGCATGGGAACTCCTGGAGGACTTTGAGCAGCCACTGCCTGTGCAGGTAGAACTGGGCTACCTTGATCAGCAGCAGAAGCAGGATGAGCAGGGAGGCCAATTGGAGGATCCTGGAGATATCACCCAGGAGTCTGCTAGGGCTCAGCACAGAGACACTCATGGTGCAGCACCTTCTGGATCTCTGAGGAGCCCTACCTGTCCCTGACCACTCCTGTCCACCAGTGCTCAAATCTGGGAGGATTGTCCCGCCCACTTGTGGGGAGAGTGAAGGGGGAGGGCAGAGCTTGGACTTCAGAGTTCAGAGTCAGTTGACATTGAATGATCCACCTAGGGGAACAGTGGGAGAAAAGCGTCAGCAGCTGTCAGTGGCAGTGGCCCTGCCACTACCACGTTCCCTTGTCCACGTACCTCACAAATATTTAACGAGCATCTACTGTGTGCCAGGCAGTATGCTAGGTGTGTGGGCACCACTGCAAGGAAAACAGACTTGAATGTTGACCTCAAGGAATTTGCATTCTGCTTTAGTACATTGCAATAATGTTCATTCAGTAGCATTTTTTTGTTGTTGCATGTTCAAAGGAAATTCTCAACATGATATGTACATTTAAACTTAACGTAACCAAGTCCTGAATAATTACTCTTGTCTTATTGCAAATCTAATTTTATTTACCATAAAAACCTCTTTCATCTGTATATCGGGTGAGGAGTGGGAATTACGTCTTTCTATTAACTGAATGATGATATGGACAAACAGATGCTAACATGGTAGTCCTTCAAGTACTTTATTTTATTCCATTGGGGAGACTGGTCTTACATCCATGGCATGATTTTTTTTTCTCAATTCATATACATGACAATTTAAAAAATTTATACATAATGTTAGTTTTGATTTTTTTTTCCCCTTTGATAGGTCTACCTTCTCTACCAGAGAAGGCCCTACAGCAGTTTGAGTCCTACTTCAGTCTAGTACTATAACCACAGCAGAAGCATGTTTATGAATTCTCTTTCATCCTACAAAGAAAATAATTATACAATCAGAACTTTGTACTCTGTTTAGGAGCCCTGCAACCTTGTTTAGTACACTCTGTACTGAACAAAAATTAATATTTAAAAATGACTGCTGGCTGGGTGGGTGGCTCACACCTGTAATTCCAAAACTTTTGGAGACCGAGGAGGGTGGATCATGAGGTCAAGAGCTCAAGACCAGCCTTGCTAAGATTGTAAAACCCCTTTCTCCGTTGCTTGTTTTTGTCGACTTTATTGAGGATCAGATGGCTGTAGGTGCATGGCTTTATTTTTGAGTTCTCTATTCTGTTCCCTTGGTCTATGCATCTGCTTTTGTACCAGTACCATGCTGTTTTGGTAACTGTTTAGTATAGTTTTAAGTTGGGCAATATGATACCTCCATTTTGTTTTCTTTGTTTAGGGTGGCTTTGGCTATTTGGGCTATATGAGCATTCTTTAAAGCTTTATTATTGTTGTCCTCTGGATTCATTATTCACACTTTAGATGATGAGTAATATCTTTGAAAATAGAACTATTTAAACCTCTATCTTTTATCATATTCTAACTAAATATAGAAAGACTTTCAGTAACACGGATACCATTCCTGACCAGCCACTATTCTAAAGAAAGGACAACAGAAAAAGGTACAAATTTTTCCATTTCGCCATATGTTAAATAGATGACATGGTCTTAAACTAAATAATAAGCATTAAGTTAACCCAAACAGGACTTGTTGAGGTCTGGATTTGTGTTGAACTTAACATGAATTGCTTAAAAGGTTTTAAGACATACACAGTTTTGAAAAGGACCTAGTGTTATTGCTCTCTATAGACTGCTACAGCCAATTGCCAAAGCTTTCAAATGGTTTATTCAAGACTCCTTATTATAACCATCAGCTTCCTCTATATTATTACTTATGATTGCATCAATCAATCTCTTACCTTGACATTAATAATATAATTCTTTTCCCTATGGCATATCCATTAATTAATATAAATCGAGGGACAGTATTTATTTTATCAGTATCAAGCCTAGCCATATATTTCATGCTAAGAGGTGAATGAGCTTCAAATTCAAAATATATTTTCTTTAATTAGGGCATGAGGAGCGACAGCACAAATTCATATGAAGTAAGTTTAACAATCACTTTACTATCATTATATTAATAAGTATGTCCTTTGCACTATCTATGCTTACAATTACTCAATCATACTTATGATTATTTTTTCCGTCATTGCCATTTACTTTAAGGAGATGTATTTCAGCTTAGAAGAAACTACTTCAGTGCTCTAGTTGACTTAAGTGAGGGAGAAACATAATTTGTGTCAGGCTTTAATGTTAAATATGCAGCAGAACCGTTTGCCTATTCTTATCCGAATAAGAATACTTCTAAAACAACTTTATTTTAGGGTCATTTAATAATCTTTATATTCCAGGAATCACACAATTTATTTTAATAATCTTTATATTCCAGAAATCACACAATTTATTTTTATTATTGAGGCTTCACTGCGAAAAGTTTTATTTCTATGAGTGTGGGCATAATACACACTGTTTCATTATGACCAACTCATACATTTCTTGTGAATGAAATTGTTACCACAAACCTTACCCCTATGTGTGTAGCATGTGACATAGGTCAATCTCCATTATATCATCAACTATTCCATTACGAATATGAAAAAGAGTTTTAAGCTTATAATATATAGACGAGATTTTGCACTTGAGCTGATACTGTAATGAATTGAGGCTTTTGGAATATTGGGATGAGGTAAATGCATTTTGATGGGGAGTGGCCATCTTTTAGGGTTGGTAGAAAGATTATAGTATGCTGGATGATGACCTCCAAAGATATCAAGTTTAGATATCTAGAACCTCTAAAGGGTATCTTATTTGGAAAGTGATGTGATGAAATTAAGGACTAAGTTGGGAAGATTATCCTGAATTATCAAGGTGAGCTCTAAATGTAGGAGATATGACACACACAGGGAATGCCATGCAAAGATGAGACAGAAAAAGATTTGAAGATGCTGGCCTTGAAGATGGGAGGGATCTAGCCATAAGCCTAGGAATGCTGGCAGCAAGCAGCAGCTGGGGAAGGCAGGCAATAGAGTCTCCCCTAGAGCTGTGGAGGGAGCACAGCCCTGCTGACACTTTGGTTTCAGCCAGGATGTTGATTTTGGACTTCAGCCCTCCAGAACAGTGAGATAATGAATTTCTATTCTCTCTCTCTCTCTCTCTCTCTCTCTCTCTCTCTCTCTCTCTCTCTCTCTCTCTCTGTCTATCTTATAGACAGTGTCTTCTTTAAGTTGCTGAACTGGTCTCAAATTCCTGGACTCAAACAGTTCTCCTTCTTCAGCTGTCAGAGTAGCTGGGACTACAGATACACCACTGTGCCTGGCTCTCATTTTAAATCACCACGTTTGTAGCAATTTGTTACAGGAAACCAAGAGTGATGGTAGTAGAGGTGAGGTGTGTTGTAATAAGTACCCACAAATATAGAATTGGGTTTGGAATTGAATAATAGGTAGAGATTGGAAGATTTTTGAGGTGCATTGATAAGAAAAGCACAGACTGCCTTAAATTCACTATTAGCAGATATATGGACCTTAAAATCCTTCTCATGAGGGCTGCAAGGAAACTGAGAAGCATGGATGAAAAGGTTTCTATTGGTTTGGAGAATACTTACATTATCATAACAGAATGTTAGTAGGAAAAGTAACATTAAAGGTTCTGCTGAGGACTCATAAGGAAATGAGGAAACATGTTATTTGAAACTGGAAGAAAGCAATCCTTTTACCTATATTGGATATTACTTTCACAGCTCCAGAATTTTAGAGAAACTTTATCAAAGAATGGCTTATGTCCAGGGCCTCACAGGTACCTAAGTTAGATTACTTAGGAAATACAATAGTACTTTTGAGCTTGGATATTTAGATGACATTTCAGAGTCGATGCTATAAAGAAGTGAGGCTTTTGGGTTGTTGGGAAGAGACGAATATATTTTACATGTGATTGGATATGAGTCTTTGGGAAATAGAGGGCAGACTGTGGAAAGCTGAGTGGTGATTCCCAAAGATATCAGGTGCTAATTCCTGAAACTTGTCAATGTTATATTATTAGAAAAATTGTCTTTGAGGATGTGATTATATTAAAGATTGTGAGACTGGGAGATTAACCTGGATTATCAAGGTGAGCCCTGAATGAAATAGTTTATTTCTCCTCATAAGAGGGAAAAGAGGAAGATTTGACACATACATGGGTGAAGGCCATGTGGAGACAGAGCAGAGAGATGTTTAAAGATGCTGACTTTGAAGAACAGCATGATGTGGCCACAAAGCAAGGAATGCCGGCAATCAACAGGACCAGAAGTGGAAGGGAATACATTTGCCCCTAGAGATTCCGGGGAGAGCGTAGTTCTTCTACTTTCATTTCAGCCCTGTAAATCTGATTTCAGACTCTGGCCTCTAGAACTATGAGAGAATATGTTTCTATTGTTTTAATCCAACAACTTTCTGCTATTTTTTTTCACAATAACCCTAGAAACCTAAAATGGGTGGGATAATAAACACTTCTCTGAGTATCTCATAGAATTATTTACTGATTCACTCATTTATTTATTCAAAGGCAAAGGTTTTTTTTTTTAACCTCATGGTTTGGTACCTAAAGACAGAAAAATAAATTATTGTGTTAAAACATTATAGAGGGTGCACTGAAGGATTAATGTGGGCTTGGGTCATTCAGAGAAAGAGAAAATAAGTAAAGAGGTCTTTAAGGATAAATAGGAATTTACCAGTTGGTAAATAGTAGAAAAAAAAAAGCACTGGCATATTCATGGAGATCATACATGAAAGAGCAGAAATGGAACAGGCTTGTCTTCCACTCCTCTCACTTTTTTTCATCATTATCTTTGAGTCATACCAAAGGTCATCAGTTCAGAACGTAAATCAAAATAGATTTCAGAAAGAATTTTTTGGAAGTCAGCTCTCCAAGTGTCCCCATTTCCTCCTGCTCTCGAATCCGTCTAAACTCTTATGCCCAACACCTTCCTCGTTTGCTCCACTCATGACAGTTGAATCATTACAGAACCTGAGAGTTCAGAGTTCTTTTCCTTCTGCCTCAAATTCTGGGCTCCTATTAAAACCAAAGAGTAGGGACATGTAACCACTCACACTCCATTCCATCTAACCTCCCCCAGTTCTGTGGCTACTTTCCATCACCCATCACTGCCTCCCTAACTGGGGACCCTGGACTCTGACTCTTTCGGTACTTGGCTCAGCATCTGCTTTTCTCCCATGGCATGGGCAACAGTAGCTCTGAAGTCAGAGATTTTGGCTTTGAAATCTCATTGTACTTTTACCCCCTCCTCCCTGAATTCTTAATTTCTTTAAAGTTGGGCTCACAGTGTGGTAATGGCCAACATTTAGTGAGCACTTGTTATGTTCTGGCCATGAAGCAAAAACTTTACATGCTTTCTTAACAAAAACTCTACAAAAGAAATTTTTAAAAAATCTTTATACTATAGGTGAGAAAGCTAAGGTGCAAACAGCGTAGTGTCCTTTCCAGGATCCCCTAGTTGGTAAGAGGTGCAGCCAGGATTGTAATCCAGGCCTTCATGCTCCAGAGACTTTGCTGTCACCGATTCATGTAAACAAGGTCATGATTAAGTTGAGCCTCCACTCCAGATGGCTGCCCCTAAACTTTCCAGGGGACATTTAATGTTTGCTGTGTTTTATTCAGTGTTTCCAAATAGCAGGAATATGTGTCAGATATTAGCTACACATATTTGCAGAAATGTGAGGCTCAGTATCTGATGCAGCTCCTGTGAGAAAGTGAACGGCAAACATGGGGCTAGGTGTAGCATCAGCATTGAAAGCAATGTTTGTGGAGAATGTTTAATAATATGAGTAAAGCATATGGGAAACTGATAAAAGCAGAATATAGAGCTGCTTGTAGACTGTGAGCATAACTTTCAGAAAAGTGTGCTTATGATTGTCAAGACTTGTTAATAAGTATATATTATACCATTTATTTATTTAAAAAATTTTACTGATTTATTTTTGAGACAGAGTCTTGCTCTGTTGCCCAGGCTGGAATGCAGTGGCATGATCTCAACTCACTGAAACCTCTACCTCCCAGGTTCAAGTCATTCTCCTGCCTCAGCCTCCTGAGTAGCTGGGATTACAGGTGCCTGCCTCCATGCCCGGCTAATTTTTGTACTTTTAGTAGAGATGGGGTTTTACCATGTTGGCCAGGCTGGTCTCAAACTTCTGACCTCAGGTGATCCTCCTGCCTCAGCCTCCTAAAGTGCTGGGATTACAGGCAGGAGGCACCACGCCTGGCCTATCCCATTTACTTACTATTCAGATACCTCTACCAAAACTCCTGAAAGGTAGTAACTCAGCTGCTATGTCCTTTGCTTCCCATGGCATGAAGCAGGTGACTGTGTCTGTTGATGTTGGCCAGGAAATACCTACTGACCGAATCAATGAGTGACAGCTGGAAAGAGCAAAACTTTGAAATGGTTATGACACCATCCTGAAGAGACTCAGTTCAGTTTTGAATGCAACATTGTGAAAATGAAATTGATATTTTTTGCTGCTGTATGTTTCCTGATTTGATGTTTAGGCAAAACCAAGGCAGAGGAGGGAACAATTGATCTCTTTGGTAGCATCTTAAAGCAGTTATTCCTATGGGTAGATCAGTCCAGGGGCTTGATTTCTGGGTTTTGATAAAGGTGCATTTGATGCTGATGTAACTTTACATTTCTTGTTTACTTTTAATCCTCTACAAAGACTGTATCTTCCAGGCACAAACCTTTAAAACTTAAATATTTGCTTGCTTTTCTAGTCTGATGGAAGGCACAAAAATATCACATTTAGTTTTAGCTGAGGACCTCTGGGTCATCACTTCCTACCTGGAACGAGAGGCAGAGGTGATTCTGAGAAAGGGAGGTTTTCTTACCTCAGTGCCTTGCACAGTGCCAGCATGCCGTTAAGCCTCAAAATGTCTCTTCTGTATTTGCTGAGTGCTTAACTATGGCTAAGCACAATCACAGCTACTCCTTAACTTACTAGGTGTTATTATTATTAACTTTATATTACATACAGGTGAACTAAGCCCCAGAGATGTTAAGTAAGTTTCCCAAGGTTACAAAGAATGTGTCAGTGTCAGGATCATCATTTCAAATTTCTAACTTCAGTTTTGCTAACATCTGACTATCATTTCCTTAGTATAATACTTTCTAGGTGCTTGGCACGGAGCGAAGTGATTTTAGCCATTATCCTTCTTCATTCTTATCATACCCTGATATGGAGCACATGTTACCATCCATGTGATCTCTCCAACCTCTTCTCAGGTGACTGTCTCACCATAGGGCAGCTCCTAAAATACACTATGATCTTTCCCACCCCAGAGCCTTTGTGCTTGCCCTTCCTCCCACCCTGAATGTTCCTCCCTTGTGCTTCACACAGCCAGAGTCTCACCATCCTAAGTCTTGTCTATGACAAGAGGCCTTCCCAGATCACCCTATTTAAGAAGTTATTTCCTTTAGTGTCTCTCATAACACTGTCTTTATTCTCAGCACTCGCTGCTGTCTGTGATTATTTTATTGAATTGTCTGTCTATCATCTGTATTTCCCATAGAATAAAAGGGCAAATGATTTCTGTCTCTTTCCTCTGAGATGTCTAAAACAAAGCTCTGCACACATAGGTCCTCAATGAAAATGTTTTAAACACAATAAAGCCATTTAGGAAAAAGCTGCAGCTGATAAACTGATTGGGGGAAAAGCTGAAAGTTTTTCCTTGAAGAACTACCACAAGATAAGGATGCCCAATCTCATTGTTAGTATTCAACATAGTATTGGAAGCACTAGCTAGAGCAACTGGGCAAAAGTAGAAATAAGGGACATCCAAATTAGAAAGGAAGAAGTCAAATTGTCCTGGTTTGCAGATGACATAATACTGTATATTGAAAAAACCCAAATGCTCTACCAAGAAAACAACCTGTTAGAACCAATAAACAAATTCAGTAAAGTTGCACAATACAAGTCAAAATATAAAACCTGTAGCATTTATGTACATGAAGAATGAAGAAGTTGAAAATAAAACTAAGAAAGGACTCCCATTTAAAATAGCAACACAAAATACCTAAGTATAAATTTAACCAAGGAGGTAAAAAATATGTACACTGAGAACTATAAAACATTGATAGAAGAAATTAAAGAGGACACACATAAAAATGGAAAGGCATCCCATGTTCATGAACTGGAATAATTAATATTGTTAAAATGAGCATACTGCACAAAGTAATCTACAGAGTCAATACAATTCTTATCTTTGAGGATAAGTGACAATCTTCACAAAAATTTTAAAAAATTCAAAAATTTAGAGAGAACTGCAGAAGACCCCAAATAGTCAATACAATGCTGAAGAAAAGAACAAAACTGGAGGCATCACACTATCAGACTTCAAAATGTATACAAAGCTATAATAACCAAAACAACCTAGTCCTGGCATAAAAATAGATGTAGAACAATGTAAGAGAATAGAGAACACAGAAATTAATTTACATATCAATTGTCAGCTGATTTTTGACAAAGGTGCCAAGAACAGTGATTGGGAAAGTACAGTCTCTTCAGTAAATAGTGCTGGGAAACTGGATATCCAGAAGTAGTTGAATGAAAATAGACCCCTGTTTCTTACCCCTATTTCTCATGCAGAAACCAACTCAAAATGGATTAATGACATATATGTAAGACCCTGAAACCATACAACTACTAGAATAAAATATGTTGGAAATGTTTCAGGACATTGGTCCGAGAAAAAAAATTTATGAATAAGACCTCAAAAGAAATGGTAACCAAAGGAAAAATGAACAAATGAGATTATATCAAACTAAGAATTTCTGCGTATCAAAGAAATTCATCAACAAAGTGAAAAGACGGCCAGGAGAAAATATTTGCAAACTTAATCAGACAGCAGATTAATATCTGTAGCATACAAGAAACTCAAACATCTCAACTCAGAAGAAATCTGATTAAAAATGAGCAAATGATCTGAACAGATATTTCTCAAAAGAGGACATATGATCAACAGGTATATGAAAATATGCTCAACATCACTAATCATCAAGGAAATGTAAATCAAAACCACAATGACATATCATATCCCATGTAGGATGGTTGTTATAAAAAAGGCAAAACAACAACAACAACAAAACAATACTGGGAAGGATGCCAAAAAAAGGGAAACTCATATACATTGTTGGTGGGAATGTGCAGTAGTATGACCACTATGGAGAATAACTTGGAGGTTCCTCAAAAACTTACAAACAGAACTCACATAGGACCCAGCAATTTCCCTACTGAGTATTTGTCAAAAGGAAAGAAAAGGAAAGACACTGTTAGTTCATGGTATGATGTGTCAATAGAGGTTAGCAAAACATTACCATGGGATACTCCTCATCCAATGCCTTATGAAATGCAACCTTATAGAAGGAAAGCTTCTGGGTGACCATATATTTGATACTGTGTAACATTATAGTGAAATTAGGGGGCATATTAAGATTAGCTGACTATAAGCTTCAAATCACTGAAAAAAAGAAAACAAAGATTGTCTGATTTCTCTTAACTGTGCTAGATAAAGTGGGGAGAGAAAAACTTGAGATCATCATTCAGAGATCCAGTTCAAATGACACATAAATGACCTGAAAGTTTCTGCATTTGTCATGAAAGAAACCTTTATATTCTGTAACTGCAGACTGAGATATCTGAAAACTGAATCCAGACTCTAGGGCTACCAGTGTCTGAATTAAAATGCAAATTAAATTCTAAACCTTGCAGGGTGTCTTCTATTAAAATGAGAGCATTGATTAAAAGTAATGGGAGCTTGAAATTTGGAATGAGGACATTTGGGAAGATTCAAATGAAGCAGAAGATATCAAACCTCTAAATTCTGTTGAATCTTTTTTATCAATCGCTGAGTCTGTCTGTTCCAGTTATGCATTTCAGATCCAGAGAAATAACTTCAGGAACAACTGCAGTTTGGTGGCAATACCTTGTAAGACTGGCATAAGGTTCTCTAGTAGGCTGTATATACTATCAATTAATGTCCAATATCTTGTACTGTTTCTTCCATAGCCAAGATTTATGTGTTCAGGAATCCAGGAATGGAAATAGGAATGGAACAACTCACCGTTGCTGCTACTGATCCAATAGCAAAATTATTTTTTCTGTTCTACAAAATTGTCCTTTGTGTGCCTAGAGGTCTCAGTTATGAAGAGAGGAATGTTTCCACCCAGAGACACACCAATTATACTCTTGAAGTTAAGATTGCTCCCTAACCACTTTGGGCGTCTCATGTCTCTGAATCAAAGAGAGCCATGATACTAACTGGGGTGATTGACACTATCTATGTAAAACTGGTAGGTCTTTTACCAATGAACTTAAGGAATAGTATGCCTGGAATACGGGAGATACCACAGGGCATATATTAGTAGTATAGTGCCCTGTGATTAAAGTAAATAGAAAAGTATATCAATCCAATTGAGGCAGGACTACTAATGACCTAGATTCTGCAACACTGAAGGTTTGGGTCACTGTAGGAGGCAAAAAAGTATGACTGATTGAGGTGCTTGCTGAAGGCAAAGAGCATAGGAAATGTGTTGTGGAGTAAAATACTTATAAATGAGAGCTGTGACCATGTGATCATTGATACAAACAAGGACTATAATTGTTATGATCCTTTATTAATTATTTTGTTAGGAATATATTTGTGTTTGTATTTATTTTTTCTTCTCTCTTTTATCCCATTCACAATTTTTATTTTTTATTGTTTCTATATTTTTTCTTCAGTTTTTAAGTTCAAAGGTACATGTGTAGAATGTGCGGGTTTGTTAGGTAAACATGTGCCATGGTGGTTTGCTGCACAATCATCCCATCGCCTAGGTATTAAGTCCAGCATCCATTAACTATTCTTCCTAATGCTCTCCTTCCACCCATCACCTCCCCGCCCCACCAACAGGACCCAGTGTGTGTTGTTCCCCACAATGTCTATGTGTTCTCATCATTCAGCTCCAACTTATAAGTGAGAACATGCAGGTTTTTGTTTTTCTATTCTTGAATTAGGTTGCTGAGATTAATAGATTCTAATCCCATTTATGTCCCTGCAAAGGATATGAGCTCATTCCTTTTTATGGCTACATAGTATTCCATGATGTATATATACCACTGTCTCAGGATCCTTGGGGTGTAACTTTTCCAGCTGGAAATCTTTATGGCCAGTGGCACTTTGGCCCGAGTTTTGCTTGGGCCTACTGGGCT
Organism: Saimiri boliviensis; assembly: GCF_048565385.1. Classification (NCBI taxonomy): domain Eukaryota; kingdom Metazoa; phylum Chordata; class Mammalia; order Primates; family Cebidae; genus Saimiri; species Saimiri boliviensis. The sequence continues at coordinate 45,599,058 of NC_133459.1, forward strand.
TGTTCTGCACACTCAGTCTGGCAAGCTGTGCTCAGCTCGCGCTACCACCCTGACTCCATCCCTGCCAGGGAAAAGCCAGGTGCAGAATGGTGAGGGGTGTGTGAGTGAGTATGGGGGTCTGGAAACTACACAGCTCCTGGGTATGATGGTTGTGGCAAGGTGAGCAGCTCCAGGCACCAGTACAGGTGCTGGCTCCATGCGAGGCTGTGACTGGACCAGGCATACCACAGGCAGCTTCTACTGCAGGCACTGGGGAATATGGTGGTGCCTGGAAGCTTGGGGATTCCAGGAATCATCGAGTCCCTAAAAGGGTGTCACAGCCCTGGCTCAGAGAGGCCCTAAATCTGGGCTCCCCAAAGGGCTGCAGCTCTTCTATCTTCATCATCTTCAATGTGGCAAATGGGGGTCATGTTTCAGCCATGTTTGTGTTACACCTCTTTCAGTCTCACCATCTGGTAGGTCCCAAGCTCTTGTTCCATCTCTAGGAATCATGAGGTCTGCTTACAGCTGGAGAGTGAGCAAGGCAGAGAGGAGCTTCACTGAGCAACAGAATAGCTCTCAGGAAAGACTCAAAGTGGGAAGCTCCTTTCTTCAGGCGGGTTGTCCCAATGACTGTCCAGATCTCAGTGGAAAGGAGACCTGCAGTGAATAGTTCTTCTCTGCAGGCAGGCCATCCTGACTAGTGATGACTAGACATCCTGACTAGACACTGACTAGTGTCCAGCTCTCAGCAGAGAGGAGACCCTAGTCGATAGCTCCTTTACACAGGCAGGTCATCCCGATGAGTTGAGGAGACCCAAAGTGGATATCTCCTTCCCACAGCTATTAGTCCCAATATTTGTTTGAGTCTGAGTGACTCCAAGGTTTTTATGGGCTCAGAAGAGAGTGCATGCCAATTGGTCAATGGGTAGCCATGGGTGGGCCCAAAAAATGCACCATAAATTCTCACCCTGGACCATGAACTCTACCTGGAATTGGCAGCCTGACCCCTGGCTTGAAGGTAGGGTTTTACCAGGACCCACCCATTTCTGTCTAAGAGTCTATTTGCCTCCGGCTGTCATCAACATGCTGTCCATGGAGCCCAGGTTGTTTGTGCCAAAGGGTGCATGCAGGCCTGTGCTGAGTCACCCTTTCCCACCCTTCAGCCTCCCTCCCATACTAATTGGCACCCAAAGTCCAGAGAGGGCCAAGGAAGCAGGGGGCTGGCATGTCAATGCCACCCTCAGCGCTTGTGCACCTGGCTAGGTTGCAACAGTGCCCATGCTTGACCACAACTTTGCTCTGCACCAGAGTGGGCACTGGAAGCAGGGAGAGGTCAGACAGTGGAAGTAGGTACTTCCACACCTGTGGGGGTAGGAGTGTTCTGGGCCCATGAGAGCACAGTGATCCTCAGGTCTGGAGTCATGGTTGGGTGGCTGCAGTTGCATCTGGGAGCATGGAGCTCCTGCCCCACCAACTTGGCAAAGGGTGGGTCTTTCACCTGTTTCTGACTCCCACCAGACCTGCAGAGCTTACAACCCCAGCCATGCCTCCCATGCTGCAGCTGGTGTTTTTGCAGTGGCCAATCCAAATGAGCCACTGTTGACATCACCACATTTACTTTATTCAGTCTATCATGGATTGACATTTAGGTTGGTTCCATGTCTTTGCTATTGTAAAATAGAACTGCAATGAATATGCATATGCATGTATCTGTATAGTTGATTTATATTCCTTTGAGTATATACTCAGTAATGGGAATCCTGAGTCAATGGCATTTTTGCCTCTAGGTCTTTGAGGAATTTCCACACTCTCTTTCACAATGGTTGAACTAATTTATACTCTCACCAATAGTGTAAAACCATTCTTTTTTTCTCTGCAACCTTGCCAGCATCTGCTGTTTTTCTTCTTCTTTTTTTTTACACTTTTTAATTAATAGCCATTCTATTTAGTTTCTAGTGAAGAATGTCAATGGTAGTTTAATGGGAACAGCATTGAATCTATAAATTACTTTGGAAAGTGTGGTCATATTTATGATTTTGATTCTTTCTATCAATGAACATGCAATGTTTTTCCATTTGTGTCCTTTCTGATATCTTTGAGCAGTGGTTTGTATTTCTCCTTGAAGAAATTCTTCACTTCTCTTGTTAGCTGTATTCCTAGATATTTTATTCTTTTCATAGTAATTGCGAATGTGAGTTCATTCATGATTTGGTTCTTTGCTTGCCTTTCGTTGGTGTATAGGAATGCTAGCAATTTTTTTTTTTTTTTCTTTTCTTTTTTCTTTTTTTTATTGCATTTTAGGTTTTGGGGTACATGTGATGAACATGCAAGATTGTTGCATAGGTACACACATGGCAGTGTGCTTTGCTGCCTTCCATCCCCTCACCTGTATCTGTCATTTCTCCCCTACTATCTCTTCCCACCTCCCCACCCCCCGCCCCTCCCCCATTTCCCCCCAACAGACCCCAGTGTGTAGTGCTCCCCTCCCTGTGTCCATGTGTTCTCATTGTTCAACACCCGCCTATGAGCGAGAATATACGGTGTTTGATTTTCTGCTCTTGCGTCAGTTTGCTGAGAATGATGGTTTCCAGGTTCATCCATGTCCCTATAAAGGACGTGAACTCATCGTTTTTGATGGCTGCATAATATTCCATGGTGTATATGTACCACATTTTCCCTATCCAGTCTATCATCGTTGGGCATTTGGGTTGGTTCCAGGTCTTTGCTATTGTAAACAGTGCTGCAATGAACATTCGTGTGCACGTGTCCTTGTAGTAGAATGATTTATAATCCTTTGGATATATACCCAGTAATGGGATTGCTGGGTCAAATGGGATTTCTATTTTTAAGTCCTTGAGGAATCGCCACACTGTCTTCCACAATGGTTGAATTAATTTACATTCCCACCAACAGTGTAAAAGTGTTCCTATTTCTCCACATCCTCTCCAGCATCTGTTGTTTCCCGATTTTTTAATGATCGCCATTCTAACTGGTGTGAGATGGTATCTCAATGTGGTTTTGATTTGCATTTCTCTGATGACCAGTGATGATGAGCATTTTTTCATATGTTTGTTGGCCTCCTGTATGTCTTCTTTTGTAAAGTATCTGTTCATATCCTTTGCCCATTTTTGAATGGGCTTGTTTGTTTTTTTCTTGTAGATCTGCTTTAGTTCTTTGTAAATTCTGGATATCAGCCCCTTGTCAGATGGGTAGACTGCAAAAATTTTTTCCCATTCTGTTGGTTGCCGATTCACTCTACTGACTGTTTCTTTTGCCGTGCAGAAGCTGTGGAGTTTGATTAGGTCCCATTTGTCTATTTTGGCTTTTGTTGCCATTGCTTTTGGCGTTTTGGTCATGAAGTCCTTGCCTACACCTATGTCCTGAATGGTTTTGCCTAGATTTTCTTCTAAGGTTTTTATGGTATTAGGTCTGATGTTTAAGTCTTTAATCCATCTGGAGTTAATTTTGGTGTAAGGTGTCAGGAAGGGGTCCTGTTTCTGCTTTCTGCACATGGCTAGCCAGTTTTCCCAACACCATTTATTAAACAGGGAGTCCTTTCCCCATTGCTTGTTTTTGTCAGGTTTGTCGAAGATCAGATGGTTGTGGGTATGTTGTATTTCCTCTGAGGCCTCTGTTCTGTTCCATTGGTCTATATCTCTGTTTTGGTACCAGTACCATGCTGTTTTGATTACTGTAGCCTTGTAGTATAGTTTGAAGTCCGGTAGTGTGATGCCTCCCACTTTGTTCTTTTTGCTTAGAATTGACTTGGCTATGCGGGCTCTCTTTTGGTTCCATATGAAGTTTAAGGTGTTTTTTTCCAGTTCTGTGAAGAAGGTCATTGGTAGCTTGATGGGAATAGCGTTGAATCTGTAAATTACTTTGGGCAGTATGGCCATTTTCACGATGTTGATTCTTCCTAACCATGAACATGGAATGTTTCTCCATCTGTTTGTATCCTCTCTTATTTCGTTGAGCAATGGCTTGTAGTTCTCCTTGAAGAGGTCCTTTACGTTCCTTGTTAGTTGTATTCCTAGGTACTTTATTCTCTTTGTAGCAATTGTGAATGGCAGTTCGTTCTTGATTTGGCTCTCTTGAAGTCTATTACTGGTGAATAGGAATGCTTGTGATTTTTGCACGTTGATTTTGTATCCTGAGACTTTGCTGAAGTTGTTTATCAGTTTCAGGAGATTTTGGGCTGAGATGATGGGGTCTTCCAGATATACAATCATGTCATCTGCAAATAGAGACAATTTGATTTCCTCCTTTCCAATTTGGATACCCTTTATTTCTTTTTCTTGCCTGATTGCTCTGGCTAGAACTTCCAGTACTATATTGAATAGGAGTGGTGAGAGAGGGCATCCTTGTCTAGTGCCAGATTTCAAAGGGAATGCTTCCAGTTTTTGCCCATTCAGTATGATATTGGCTGTTGGTTTGTCGTAAATAGCTTTTATTGTTTTGAGATACGTTCCGTCAATACCTAGTTTATTGAGGGTTTTTAGCATAAAGGGTTGTTGAATTTTGTCAAAAGCCTTCTCTGCATCAATCGAGATAATCATGTGGTTTTTGTCTTTGGTTCTGTTTATGTGGTGAATTACGTTTATGGACTTGCGTATGTTGAACCAGCCTTGCATCCCCGGGATGAATCCTACTTGATCATGGTGGATGAGCTTTTTGATATGCTGTTGCAATCGGTTTGCCAGTATTTTATTGAAGATTTTTGCATCTATGTTCATCATGGATATTGGCCTGAAATTTTCTTTTCTTGTTGAGTCTCTGCCGGGTTTTGGTATCAGGATGATGTTTGTCTCGTAAAATGATTTGGGAAGGATTCCCTCTTTTTGGATTGTCTGGAATAGTTTCAGAAGGAATGGTATCAGCTCCTCCTTGTATGTCTGGTAGAATTCAGCTGTGAACCCATCTGGACCTGGGCTTTTTTTGGGTGGTAGGCTCTTTATTGCTGCCTCGACTTCAGACCATGTTATTGGTCTATTCAGGGTTTCGGCTTCTTCCAGGTTTAGGCTTGGGAGGTTGCAGGTGTCCAGGAATTTATCCATTTCTCCCAGGTTTACTAGTTTATGTGCATAGAGTTGTTTGTAATAATCTCTGATGATGGTTTGGATTTCTGTGGAATCTGTGGTGATATCCCCTTTATCGTTTTTTATTGCATCAATTTGGTTATTCTCTCTTTTCTTTTTTATTAATCTGGCTAGTGGTCTGTCTATTTTGTTGATCTTTTCAAAAAACCAGCTCCTGGATTTATTGATTTTTTGAAGAGTTTTTTGTGTCTCTATTTCCTTCAGTTCTGCTCTGATCTTAGTTATTTCCTGTCTTCTGCTAGGTTTTGAGTTTTTTTTTGATCTTGCTCCTCTAGCTCTTTCAATTTTGATGATAGGGTGTCAATTTTAGATCTCTCCTTTCTTCTCATGTGGGCACTCATTGCTATATATTTTCCTCTAGAGACTGCTTTAAATGTGTCCCAGAGATTCTGGTATGTTGTGTCTTCGTTCTCATTGGTTTCGAAGAACATCTTTATTTCTGCCTTCATTTCATTGTTTATCCAGTCGACATTCAAGAGCAAGTTGTTCAGTTTCCATGAAGCTGTGCGGTTCTGAGTTAGTTTCTGCATTCTGAGTTCTAACTCGATTGCACTGTGGTCTGAGAGACTGTTTGTTATGATTTCTGTTCTTTTGCATTTGCTGAGGAGTGATTTATTGCCAATTATATGGTCAATTTTAGAGTAGGTGTGATGTGGTGCTGAGAAGAATGTATATTCTGTGGATTTGGGGTGGAGAGTTCTGTAAATGTCTATTAGGTTTGCTCGTTCCAGGTCTGTGTTCAGGTCCTGGATATCCTTGTTGATTTTCTGTCTGGTTGATCTGTCTAATATTGACAATGGGGTGTTAAAGTCTCCCACTATTATTGTGTGGGAGTCTAAGTCTCTTTGTACGTCATTAAGAACTTGCCTTATGTATCTGGGTGCTCCTGTATTGGGTGCATATATATTTAGGATCGTTAGCTCTTCTTGTTGCAGTGATCCTTTTACCATTATGTAATGTCCTTCTTTGTCTCTTTTGATCTTTGTTGCTTTAAAGTCTATTTTATCAGAGATGAGAATTGCAACTCCTGCCTTTTTTTGCTCTCCATTTGCTTGGTAGATCTTCCTCCATCCCTTTATTTTGAGCCTTTGTGTATCCTTGCATGTAAGATGGGTTTCCTGGATACAGCACACTGATGGGTTTTGGCTTTTTATCCAATTTGCCAGTCTGTGTCTTTTGATTGGGGCATTTAGTCCATTGACATTTAGGGATAGTATTGTTATGTGTGAATTTGATGCTGTCATTTTGATGCTACCTGGCTGTTTTGTTGGTTAGTTGATGCAGATTCTTGATTGTGTTGCTGCTTTTTTACCATTTGGTGTGTTTTTGGAGTGGCTGGTACTGGTTGTTCCTTTATATGTGTAGAGCCTCTTTCAGGAGTTCTTGTAGAGCAGGTTTGGTGGTGATGAAATCTCTGAGTGCTTGCTTGTTCACAAAGGATTTTATTTTTCCTTCACTTATGAAGCTGAGTTTGGCTGGATAGGAGATCCTGGGTTGAAAGTTCTTTTCTTTAAGGATGTTGAATATTGGCCCCCAGTCTCTTCTGGCTTGTAGGGTTTCTGCTGAGAGATCTGCTGTGAGTCTAATGGGCTTCCCTTTGTGGGTAACCCGACCTTTCTCTCTGGCTGCCCTTAGCATTTTCTCTTTCATTTCAACCCTGGTGAATCTGACGATTATGTGCCTTGGGGTTGCTCTTCTTGAGGAATATCTCTGTGGTGTTCTCTGTATTTCCTGGATTTGAATATTGGTCTGCCTTGCTAGGTTGGGGAAGTTTTCCTGGATAATATCCTGAAGAGTATTTTCCAGCTTGGATTCATTCTCTTCATCACATTCAGGTACACCTATCAGACGTAGATTAGGTCTTTTCACATAGTCCCACATTTCTTGAAGATTTTGTTCATTCCTTTTTGCGCTTTTTTCTCTGTTCTTGCCTTCTCTTTTTATTTCATTGAGTTGGTCTTCGACCTCTGATATCCTTTCTTCTGCTTGGTCAATTCGGCTGTTGAAGCTTGTGCATGCTTCACGAAGTTCTCGTGTTGCGTTTTTCAGCTCCATCAATTCACTTATTCTCCTCTCTATGCTGTCCATTCTCGTCAGCAGTTCGTCCAATCTTTTTTCAAGGTTCCTATTTTCTTTGCGATGGGTTAGAACATGTTCTTTTAGCTCATTGTAGTTTCTTACTACCCATCTTCTGAAGTCTGATTCTGTCATTTCATCACCCTCCTTCTCCATCCGGTCTGGTTCCCTTGCTGGTGAGGAGTTGTGATCACTTTTAGGAGGAGAGGTGTTCTGGTTTCGGGAGTTTTCATCCTTTTTACGCTGGTTTCTACCCATTTTTGTGGGTTTATTCACCTGTTGTCTGTCTCTGTCCCAGGGAGTTGGAGCTTTATGAGTTTCCGTTGCACTACTGCCTTTTTTGATTTTTTTTTTTTTCAGGTCGGACCCGCCCAGCTAGCAGCACGCCTAGCTGGGGCTTTGCTGAGCTGCTGTGGGCTCCACCCAGCTGCCCTGAGCTCTTCCCTGTAGTCCTTTTTATATGGGCGTAGTTAGAACTGTCTGGGCAATGGTGGCCCCGCCTCTGTTATGGCGGACTCTCTCTGTTATGGCAGGTTGCCTCAACAACGGCGGGTTGCCTCGGCAACAGCAGCCTGCCTCCTTAGCGGTGGAGAGTCTCAGTAATGGCGGAAGCCCCTCCCCCACGGAGCCGGACCGTCCCGGTTCAGCTGTGCTTGGTTTGAAGGGCTCAACCCAGAGGGTTTCCAATTACTGTTTTTGTTTTCGTTGTTGTTGGGGGTGGAGGGGTGGGACCAACCGAGCCTGATCACCTGGCTCCCTGACTCAGAGTCTTTTCTTTTAAGTTGAACGACCCCGCGTTCCAGTCGCTTGTTGAAAAGGCGCCGGGATCTCCCGTGCTGCGACTCACGGAGTCGGCTCGAACCGCGGCGCCGGCTCCTGGCGGATTTTTTGCCTAGGAATCTCCTGGCCTGGCTCGCTATTTCAGATGAATGGGCTATTCTGCCGTCTCAAGGCTCTGCTCACCAGCTAAGAGGGCTCCCAGACCAGTGGCTTTTGTACGGAGAACCGCAGCAACAGGGAGTGGTCACAGCAGCCGCGCGGGCGGAATCAGCCCCGCGGGGGCCAAAACAGCCGCACCGGCTGGGACTGCGACGCTGGCGACCCCTCTGCCTGGGTATCTCCTGGTCTGTGGGCAATAAGAGTTCGTCTGGAAATGCGGCGTCCACTCACCCTCTGCACTTTCACTGGGAGCTGAAGTCCTGAGCTGTTCTTAGGCGGCCATCTTGAAAGTCAGTATCGCTAGCAATTTTTGTGTATGGATTTTATACTCTGAGACTTTGTTAGTGTTGTTTATCAGCTTAAGAAGCTTTGGGGCTGAGACAATGGGATTTTCTGGATATAGGATCATGTCATCTGCAATCAAAGATGATATGACTTCCTCTCTTCCTGTTTGAGTACGCTTTATTTCTTTCTCTTGCCTGATTGCCATGGCCAAAATTTCCAATACTATGTTGAATGGGAGTGGTGCAAGAGAGCATTCTTGTTTTGTGCTGGTTTTCAAGGGGAATGCTTCCAGCTTTTGCACATTTAGTATGATATCATCTGTGGTTTTGTCATATATGGCTCTTATTATTATGAGGTATGTTCCTTCAATACCTAGTTTGTTGAGAGTTTTTAACATGAAGGGGTGTTGAATTTTATTGAAGGCATTTTCTGCATCTATTGAGAAAATCATGTGGGTTTTGTCTTTAGCTCACTTTATGTGATGAATCACATTTATTGATTTGTGTATGTTGAACTACCCTTGCATCCTGGGGATGAACCAACTTGATTGCAGTAGATAAGCTTTTTGAGGTTCTGCTGGATTTGGTTTGCCAGAATTTTGTTGAGGATTTTTGAATCAGTATTCATCAAGGATATTGGCCTGAAGTTTTCTTATTTGTTGTATCTCTGCCAAGTTTTGGTATTAGGATGATGCTGGCCTCATACAATGAATTAGGGAGGAGTCTTTCTCTTTCTATTTTTTTTTTTTTTTTTGAATAATTTTGGTAGAAATGCTACCATCTGTTCTTTGTACTCTGGTAGAATTCAGCTTTGAATCTGTGTGGTCCTGGACTTTTTTTGGTTGGTAGGTTATTCATTATTGCCTCAATTTCAGAACTCATTATTAGTCTACTAAGGAATTCAACTTCTTCCTGGTTCAGTCTTTTGAGGGTGTGTGTGTCCAAAAATTCATCTACTTATTCTAGATTTTCTAGTATATGTGCATAGGGGTGTTTATAGTATTCTCTGATGGTTGTATTTCTGTGGGGTCAGTGGTGATATCCCTTATTATTTCTGATTGTGTTTATTTGATTCTTCTCTGTTATCTTCTTTATTAGTTTAGCTAGCAGTCTATCTATTTTATTAAGTTTTAAAAAACACTTCCTAGATTCATTGATTTTCAAAGGGTTTTTTGTAACACTGTCTCTTTCAATTCAGCTCTGATATTGGTTATTTCTTGTCCTTTGCTAGGTTTCAAGTGTGTTTGGTCTTGGTTCTCTAGTTCTTTCCGTTGAAATGTTAGGTTGTTAACTTGGTATCTTTCAAGTTTTTTGATGTAGGAATTTAGTGCTATGAATTTCCCTCTTAACACTGCTTTAGCTGTGTGCCTGAGATTCTGTTATGTTGTCTTTTTTTTTCCCCCATTAGTTTCAAAGAACTTATTGATTTCTGCCTGGGTTTCATTATTTCTGGTATGTCTTTTTTTTTCTCACTAGTTTCAAAGAACTTATTGATCTCTGCCTTGATTTTATTATTTACCCAAGAATCATTCAGGAGCAGGTTGGTCAATTTTCATGTAGCTGTGTGGTTTTGGTCCATTTCTTAATCTTGAGTTCTAATTTGATTGCACAGTGGCCTAAGAGACTGTTTGTTATGATTTCAGTTCTTTTGCATTTACTCATGAGAGTTTTACTTTTGATTGCATGATCAATTTTAGAGTAAGTGCCATGTGGCAAGGAGAAGAATGTAAATTCTGTTGTTTTTGGGTGGAGAGTTCTGTAGATATTTATCAGGTCCACTTTATCCAGAGTTGAGTTCAGGTTCTGAATGTATTTGTTAATTTTCTGTCTTAATAATCTGTTTAATAGTGTCAGTGGGGTAGTAAAGTCTCCAATTATTACTGTGTGAGACCTAAGTCTCTTTTTAGGTCTCTAAGAATTGGCTTTTTGAATCTGGGTGCTCCTGTATTAGGTGCATATATATTTAGGATAATTAGCTCTTCTTGTTGAATTCAACCCTTTATGTCCCCCACCCCCATTTTTAAAATCTTTTATTAGTCTTTGTTGGTTTAAAGTCTGTTTTGTCAGAAACTAGGAGCAACCCCTGCTTTTTTATGTTTTCCATTTGCTTGATGATTTTTTCTCCATCCCTTTAATTTGAGGTTATGTGAGATGGTCTTTGCATGTGAGATGTCTTTGCATGTGAGATGGTCTCTGAAAGACAGCATACCAATGGATCTTGGCTCTTTATCCAGCTTTTCATTATGTATCTTTTAATTGGGGCATTTAGCCCATTTACATTTAAGGTTAGTATTGTTATGTGTGAATTTGTTTCTGTTATCATGATGCTAGCTGGTTATTTTGCAGACTTGTTTATGTAGTTGCTTCAGTGTCACTGGTCTGTATATTTCATTGTGTTTTTGCAGTGGCTGATAATGGTTTTTCTTCTCCATATTTAGTGCTTTTTTTCAGAAGCTCTTGAAAGGCTGGCCTGGTGGTGATGAAGTACCTCAGCCTTTGCTTGTCTGAAAAGAATAATTTCTCCTTCATTTATGAAGCTTAGTTTGGCTGGATATGAAATTCTGGGTTAGAAATTCTTTTCTTTAAGAATATTGAATATTAGCACCCAATCTCTTCTGGCTTGAGGGGTTTCCACTAAGAGGTCTGCTTTTAGTCTGCTGGGCTCCCTTTGTAGGTAATCTGATGTTTTTCTCTGGCTGCCATTAATATTTTTTCTTTCATTTCAACCTTGGAGCCTCTGATGACTATGTGTTTTGTGGTTGATCTACTCATTGAGTATCTTACTAGGGTTCTGTCCATTTCTTGAATTCCAATGTTGGCCTGTTTTGCTAGGTTGGGATAATTCTCCTGGATGATATCCTGAAGTGTGTTTTTCAACTTGGTTCCATTTTCCCCATCCCTTTCAGGTATCCCAATCAGTCATAGGTTTGGTCTCTTTATATAATTCCATATTTCTTGGAGGTTTTGTTTATTCCTTTTCATTGTCTTTTCTCTATTCTTGTCTGCCTATCTTATGTCAGAAAGATAGTTTTCAAGCTCTGAGATTATTTCCTTCACTTGGTCTACTCTGCTATTGATACTTGTGGTTGCATTGTGAAGTTCTTGTATGTGTTTTCAGCTCCATCAGGTTGGTTATGTTCCTTTCTAAACTGGAGATCCTGGTTATCAGCTTCTGTATTGTTTAATCATGATTCTTAGCTTCTTTTCATTGGGTTTCAACATGCTCCTTTAGCTCAGTGAAGTTTGTTATTACTTATATTCTGAAGCCTACTCCTGTCAATTCACCCATCTCAGCCTCAGCCCAATTCTGTGCCCTTGCTGCAGAGGTGTTGTGGTCATTTGTAGGAGAAGAGGCATTCTGGCTCTTTTAGTTTTCAGCATTTTTGCATTGATTCTTTCTCATTTTTGTGGGCTTATCTACCTACAGTCTTTAAGGTTGCTGACCTTTGAATGGGATTTTTGTGGGGTCTTTTTTGTCGATGTTGTTGTTTTCTGTTTGTTTTTCTTTTAACAGTCAGGCCACCCTACTGTAGGGCTGCTAGAGTTTGCTAGGAGTCCACTCCAGACTCTAGTCACCTCAGTGTGTCCCATAGCTGTAGGTATCACAAGTGAAGGCTGTGAAATGCAAAGATGGAGGTCAGCTCCTTCCTCTGGAAGCTCTGTCCTAGAAGGGTATTAACCTGTTGCTGGCCTGAATGCACCTGGAGACCCCTGTTGGGAGGTCTCACTCAGTCAGGAAGAGCAAGATCAGGGACCAGTTTAAAGAAGCAGCCTAGCTGCTTTTTGATATAGCAGGTGTGCTGCATTGCAGGGGCAGGGAGGGGTGGTGCTGCTTCATCATCTGGACCATTTGTTTTCTCTATAGCTGAGGGGCTGGAATGCCTGAGTTGACCAAAGCACAGAAATAATGGCCACCCCTTCCCCCAGGAGCTCCATCCCAGGAAGAGATCAGAGCTCCATCCACAGAACCCTGGCTGGAGTGGCTGAAGCCCCCACAAGAAGTCCCACTCAGTGAGAAGGAATGGATCAGGGTTCTGCTTGAAGAAGCAGTCTGACCACAGTCTGGCAAGGCAGCTGTGCTGCTCTTTGGGAAACCCTTCCTTGTCTGGACCATTTGTATTCTCCAAAGCTGGCAGGCTGGAACAGCTGAGCCTACCAAACTGCAAAGATGGCTGCCACCCCTCCCCCCTCTTCTCAGGCAGATTCCAAGCCAGTGGATTGCTGTTGGTTGGCTAAAATTCCAAGCCAGTGGATTTTAACATGTGAAATGCTGTGGAAATGGGGCCCACAGCAAGACAATGCTTGGCTCACCAGACTCAGCCCTCTTCCTAGGGATATGTGTGGATAAATTTTCTGCCTCTCCAAGGATCCCAGGGCTGGAATATTAAAACTTCTGGGTTGCTGTGTGTGCCTGAGTTGCTGCTTTGCTGAGACTTTACACAGCTCTGTGTGTCTAACCCAAGGTCCTGGTGGCTTAGGCTCACTAGAGATCTCCTGTTCCATGGGCTGTAAAGATCCATGGGAGAAGTGTAATTTCCTGGGTAGGGTGGCACAATCACTCACTGCTTCTCTTGGCTGGAGATTGGGATTTCTTTGGCTCTGTGCCACTTCTGGGTGGGCCATTATCCTCTTGCTTTTCTTCATTCTCCATGGGCTGAATTGTTTGCCTAGTCAGTTCTGAGGCAAGAATCTGGATATTTCAGTTGAAGGCACTGAATTCACTTGCCCCTTTTCATTTCTCTCCACAAGTGCCATGGACTGCAGCTGCTTCTAATCAGCCATCTTAGACCAAATCCAATTCACAATTTACATGATATATTAGTAAGTTAACTTTAACATTCTTTTTAGAGAATCACAGTATTTAAGTTACAGAATATCAAAGATAAGAGTGGATGTCATCCAATGACTTTGCATTGCATTCATGAGGGAAAGGTTAATGTACTTCCAACTGTATATAGGAGAGTTGGCAGAAGGATAACTTTGTCACAGTTTTTATTGGCAGATTAAGTAGGCCCAAAGGGATGTGTATAGATGACAAATTGATGAGGTATGAAATGTGATGTTTAGTTTTATATGTTAACTTGGACAGGCTGTAATACCCTGTTATTCAATTAAATACTATTCCAGATGCTGTGAAGAGATTTTGTGGTTGTTAACATGTACAATCAGTTGACTTCAAGAAAAAGAGATGACTTTTGATATTTTATGTAGACTTAATTCAATCACTAATAGGTCTGTAGAGCAAAGCTCAAGGAGTTGGAAAATGAGATTCTCCCTAGAGCCCCTCAATACCTTGGATTTGGAGCAAGAAAACCCAATTCAGAAGTGTGACCTCCAAACATTTAAGACTATACATTTCTGTTGTTTTAAGTTACTGCAGTTGTGGTAGTTAATTACAGCACCAATAGGAAACTCATACAAGAGCAGAAAAGCAGTCAGAAGGAATAAGAAAGAAATGGGGGCAGACAGGATGAAGGGCAGGCAGGGGTCTGTGATGCAGGTGGATAGGAGAAAGGTAGAGCAACAGATACAAAGCCTAGAGAAAGGTGAGAGAAAGAAGGGCAGACAGCATGGAATACAGTGTTGGGTGTCAGCCCCAACCTTGTACATGGGTGCCCTTAGTCCCAGTGGGGACAAGGGAGTGAGAAAAGAAATAAAGACAAAGATAAGAGTAGAGTTTCACAGTGTGGGTCCAGGGGACAAATGCAAGCTCACAGGGACCACGTTGGCTCTGAGCTCTGGGCTCCACACACTTTTATTAGGTGCTGTATCTCATTAGTCTTGGGAGCTGTGGTGAGGGAAGGTGAGGAAGGTAAACTAAAAGCTATTGTGGGGTAAGATAACCAGGGGAGAGCTGTGTCTGCAGCATTCAATTGCATATGTGGTTCTTCTAAGAAATACTAAACTTAGGACACTGAGTTTTACCACCCATTGTTATCAAGGTGCATCTGCATAGAGGCACAGCAGATAAGGCGCCACAAAGTCTGACTGCACACAATGCATCAAGGGGCTTTATCTCCCGAGCATTGTGGACACAGAGCAATCAGAGTTACTCCGTATTCTGAGAACCTAGGCAGAGCCTGTGGCATTCTGGTTATCTCTGCCCTGCAAGGCCTTCCTGCCTCACAAGCTCCCATCTGCCAAGACTCTCCCGAGTCTGCTGAACAGAGGTCACATTCCTTCCCAGAGTTCTTGCACAAGCCCTCTTTAGGAGACCCTCTTACAGACTCTATGTTGGGAAGAAATCGTAGGACCAAAGCAGTCTTTCCTGCCTTGCAACCACACCGCTGTGCTCCGTGGTTTTAAAGTGCTCTCAGATGGTCTTTACTATAGCCCTCCTGTTACCACTGGATTTTTGTTTTTACAAGCCTTAAACGATTTTTATTTTACTGCACCATTGTTTGGAGTTTTCTTAACTCAAAATTTGATCCATGGCACAAATCTCAGCGTATAAAACACAAAGCAAGCTTGTAATCATTTAACTAGAAATAATGTAGGTCTGCCCCAGCCATCTTGGCCCACAATATGGGAGGGAAGACAGCAGGTAGGTGGGAAGAGGGGAGGTGGGCAGATAGCAGAATGTGGGCAGACTGGCTGGAGACAGGAGCAGGGGTGAGGAAGACAGGATGGCAAGTAGAGACCCTCAGAGCTGGTCTTTATCCCCACAACGGTTAGAGCACCTCCTGAGATGCAAGTGGATTCCATTTGTGGACTCCAACAAAATTCATGGTATGGGGACAGGGATTCTGGTGGGATCAGGCAGCAGCTGAAAGTGGAGCAGGGTCAGGGTCATAGCCGCCTTTAGCTCATCCATGGCAAATTGTTTCCCAATGCAGGTCCTCAGCCAGGCAGAGACAGTGAATTGATAAATGGCCTAGTTCCCATTCTGAGCTGGGGACTCATGAATGGTTAATGGGTTAATCAATGTTTTGTTCATTCTTCCACAGTGTGTGCTTCTGCTGTGTAGAGGCCAAGTTCAGGTCACTGTAGGGTGAGGGTGGCCCACACACTCAGGTTTTCCCCATGCAGAGGAACTGGAATCCTTAGGGAAGAACCCAGGTGGGTGGGCAGGGGCGTCAGAAGGGCACAAAAAGTTTTCCTGGAGGGGCACTGGGTGGTTCTCAACTGTTGCTTCCCAGTCTAGGGTTCAGGCTTCTGCTTCCCCTCACTTCTTCAATACCAGTGCCTATAGCCTTATAATTCTACTCCAGAAATGTCCCTCCTTGTTGCCCATCAGTCTTTTTGCCTGACTCTCTGGTGTCCCTGCTTCCCCTTTCTTCACACTGAAGCCACATTCCAGCTTAGACCCTCCTATGCTCTTCATCACAGCTGGGACAGTGTCCTAATGGCCCAGCTGGCAGCCAGCCCCCCATGGACTATTGCCTCAACCACCTCTTACCTGTGCAGCCCATGTCCCAACCCAGTACATGTGGAGATGCTGAGAACATCCTCCCTCTACCACTGCCTGCAACATCCTCAAGGCTAAGGCCAGGGTCCAGCTGCCTCTCACCCTCTGCTGACTGTGTCTCTCCCTCCCCAGTTCCCCAAGGCAGCTTTGTCCCTTATCCATGAACAGTCACAGTCCAGTGCCTACGACAGCACCATGAACACTCAACGAGGCACTCAGTGATGGTAGGACGGATGAGCGAGTGATGTGTGTCTGAAGCAAAGAATGTATTTCTATGTAACACATTTTTGTCCTTGGCTGTACTTCAAGGCAAGAACAGTACCTTCTATCTTTGTTTTCCTATTATAGTGTACAGGACTTTACCCTCAGACACAGGCTTAATAGATATTGTGACTTTTAAATGACATTATTTGGGTTTACCTATATAACAAACCCACACATGGCCTCCTGAACCTAAAATAAAAGTTTTTAAAGAATTATATAATAAACATCAAAATTGTTTTTAAAACTTAAAAAAAAAAAGAGTTGTGCTTTCACACAATGGTCCTCCTGCCCAAAGCAATTTACAGATTCAGTGCTATTCCTATCAAACTACTAACAACATTTTTTAGCCCAGGACTAAAGTGTACTCAATAGTGGTATATTAGCTTTTGGATGTGCTGCTGAATTTATACCTCTGGTAGAATTCAGCTGTGAATATGTCTGGTCTAGAGCTTTTTCTGGTTGGTGAATATTTTAGTACTGATTCAGTTTAATATCTTTATATCATTTTTTTCAGTGTAAATTTCTTCCTGGTTCAAACTTGGGTGGCGGTGGGTTTCCAGGAATGTATACATTTCTTCTAGGTTTTCTAGTTTGTGTGTGTACATGTGTTCATATTAGTCTCAGGGTTTTTGTTATTTCTGTGGGGTTAGTGGTAATGTCCTCTTTGTCATTTCTGATTGTGTTTATTTGGATCATCTTCCTTTTGTCTATATTAGTTTAGCTAGTGGTCAATTGATCTTATTAATTCTTTCAGAAAACTAACTTTGGTTTCATTGATCTTTTATATGTTTTTTTCTCACCTCCATTTCATTCAGTTCTCTGATTTTTGTTATTTTCTTCTGCTAGCTTTAGAATTGGTTTGCCCTTGTTTTTCAAGTTTCTCTAGGTGTTATGTTAGGCTGGTAATTTGAGATCTTTCTAACTTTTTCATGTGAGTGATTAGTGCCATAAACTTTTCTCTCCACACTGTTTTAGCTGTGTTCCAGAGATTCTTGTATATTGTATTTTTTTTTTATTAGCTTGAAACAATTTCTTGATTTCTGTCTTAATTCATTGTGTGCCCAAATGTCATTCAGAAACAGATTGTTTAATTTCCATGTAATTGTATGATTTTGAGAATTTTTTGGTGTTCACTTTTCTTTTTATTGCACTGTGATCTGAGAATGTGGTTGGTATGACTTTGGTGCTTTTAGTTTTTAAGTTTGTTGAGAACTGCTTTATGGCCAAGTATAGGGTCCATTTTAGAGTATGTACCATGTGCAGAGGAGAAGAACGTACATTCTGTTTTTGTTGGGTGGAGGTGTTCTGTAGATGTCTGTAAAGCCTGTTCAGTCAAGTGTCAAGTTCAAGTCCTAAATATCTTTGTTAGTATTCTCCCTTGATAATCTTTCCAATATTGTCAGTGGGGTATTGAAGTATCCAACCATTATTGCACATATATTTAAATCTCTTCATAAGTCTCTGAGGTCTTGTTTTATGAATATAGATGCCTCAGTGTTGGGTGCATGTGTATTTAGGATAGTTAAATCTTCTTGTTGAATTTAACCTTTTATGATTATGTAATGCCATTTTTGTCTCTTTGACCATTGTTGGTTTAATGTCTGTTTCATTCGAAAGAAGAATAGCAACCACTGTTCTTTTTTGTTTTCCATTTTCTTGATAGATTTTTCTCTGTCCCTTTTCTTTGAGCTGATAGATAGATATCTTTGCCTGTGAGATGGGTCTCTTTAAGACATTCAGTTGAGTATATTGTCTCTGTGCTTTTTTTTAATTTTAATTTTTTGTGGGTATATATTTATGTAATACATAAGATGTTTTGATACAAGTATGTAGTGCATAATAATTACATCATGGAGAATGAGGTATTTATCCCCCTTAAGCATTTATCCTTTGTATCATAAAAATTATATTAGTTTAGATATTTTTATAGGTACAATGAAGTTATTATTAACTGCAGTCATTCTCTTGTGCTCTCATTTTTAAATTGGGTATTTAGCTTGTTTACATTCAAGGTTAATATTGATATGTGCAGATTTGATCCTGTCATCATGTTGTTAGCTGGTTGTTATGTACACTTGCTATGTATTTGCTTTGTAGTATTATGGTCTATGTACCTAAGTGTGTTTCTATAGTGGCTGGTAATGGTCTCTCATTTCCATGTTTAGCACCCCCTTAGGATCTTTTGTAAGGAAGGTCTAGTGGTAATGAATTCCCTAAGCACTTACTTTCCTGAGAAGGATTTTATTTCTCTTTTGCTTATGAAGCTTAGTTTGGCTGGATATGAAATTCTTGATTGGGATTTCTTTTCATTAAGGGTGCTGAATATACACCCCAATCTCCTCTGGCTTATAGATTTTTTTGCTGAAAGATCACTGTTAGCCTGATTAGGTTCCCTTTGTGGATGACCTGCCCCTTCTCTCTAGCTGCATTTAATATTTTTCCTTTGTGTTGATCATGGATAATCTGATGACTTGGGGATGGTCATCTTTTATAATACCTTGCAGGGATTCTCTAAATTTCTTGAATTTGCATGGCAACCTCTCTAGTGAGGTTGGGGAAATTTTTTATGGAAAATATTCTCAAATACATTTTCTAAGTTGCTTGCTCTCCCTCCCTGTCTTTCATGCATGCCAGTGAGTCATGGATTCAGTTGCTTTACATAATCCTGTATCTCTCTGATTTTGTTCATTTAAAAAAATTCTTTTTTTCTTTTTGTCTGACAGTTAATTCTAAGAACTGGTCTTTAAGTTCTGAGATTATTTCTTCAGCTTGGTCTATTCTGCTTTTAATAATTCCAATTGTGTAATGAAATTATTGTAACATGCTTTTTCAGCTCTATTGGCTCAGTTTGGTGCTTTCTTAAAATGGTTATTTCATGTTTCATCTCTTGGATCATTTTACAGAATTTCTTTAATTCTTGGAATGAATTTCAACTTTCTCCTGAGTCTCGTTTCTTTGGTACCATCCAGATTTTGAATTCTATGCCTGTCATTTGGGCCATTTCTTTCTAGTTAAGAACCATTGCTGAGGAGTTAGTGTGGTCATTTGGATGTAAGGAGACACTTGCTTCCAGAGTTGCCAGAGTTGTTGTGCTGGTTCTTTCTCATCTGTGTGGGCTGATGTTCTTTTAACTGTGGAGCAGTGTAGTCAATTAGCTTTGTTTCTGGCTCTTTTCAGAGGGCTGAGGCTTTGTGCAGGCTCTTTATTTGTGGCGGAATTGTCCTTGGTTTCACAGGGGGCTATTAGGAAAGTATTTTTGGTGTTGAAGTTTGGGCTACATTCTAACGGTACTTAAGCATAATGGCCAGTAGGTAGGCTCTTGCTTAGCCATGTGGCTCCTATATATTTCCTCACATGTGCAACTGTGCTCCTTCTCAGTCTTCTGAGGGTGCGGGCTTGCCTCCCACTCAGGTGCTGGCTGTAGTTCTCAGCTTGGCACTCCTGGTATACACACTACAACCCTGGGGTGAGCAGAGGCTTTTTGTTTCCTCTCCAGCTTTGGGGCAGCAGAGATGGGGACCTTGGCAGTGGCAATGGCAAAGGACATTTCACTTGCCTTTGGGGCTCCATCCCAGAGAATTGAATAGCTGCCACCAATCAGAATGGTCAGCTCAAGGTGGTGCGGTTGCATTGCAGGTCTAAGCCTAGGGGCCCTGGGGACACATGGTGGGGTGAGGAGCTGGTGGGAAAGGCAGTCTGGCCTTTTCTCTATAGGGTGGCTATGGTGTGCTGGAAGGACAAGTAAAGCACTCAGCCTCTTTGTTCCTTCCTCAGCCTGGTGGCAACATAAGTTGGTACCACTGCAGTGGCAGTGGCAGAGGGCACGTCTCTTGCCTCTGGCAACTCCACCCCAGGGAGACACAGAGCCGGTGCCTATGGAGGCATTCAGCTGGGGGTGGGGTGGCTGCATTGTGGATCCTAGCCAAGGCCCTGTCTAGTGAAGAGCAGGGAGTTGGGAGCTCACAGGGAAGAGAGACTGGGCTCTTCTTTACCTAGTGGTTGTGCCATGTTAGAGGTGCCAGCAAAGTGATCAGGGTATTTTTTTCTTCTCCAGACAGAGGGCAGCAAGGACAGTTCCACTGCAGCTGCAATGGCAGAGAGCCTGTGGATTGTCTCTGAGATTTCCTCCCCAGAGAAATGCAGAGCTGCCACTGACCGAAGTGCTCATGTCGGGGGAAGGGTGGTTGTGCTGGGGACCCAGGTCGGGGACCTGGATGGAAAACAGTCTGGGCACATTTCTGTAAGGCAGTTGCAGTGTTCTCAAGGCCCGTGACAGTCCTTAGGCTTCTTGCTTCTTCCCAGCCAGAGGGCAGTAGAGGTGGGGGCTACAGCAGTGGCATAAATGGTGGGCATGACCATTACCTCTGGGAGCTCCAGCCCAGATAATGCAGAGCTGCCACTGGTCCTACTGCTGAGGTGGGGAGTGGGGTGGCTTCACTGGAGTCCATGTCAGTGGGCTTTGTTAGGCGAGGTATAGTGGATGCTATGCCTGCAGTCTGTCCACCCCTCAGCACTGTGGGTAGGGCCTCTATCCTCGGGGTGTCCAAGAGAGCCTGGTTTTCCTGTTGGCAGAGCTACAGCATCTGGTGGAGTAGTGCTCAGGAGTCCAAGACCCTTGGGCTCCACACGAACCTGAGCAGTGGCTTTGCTGAGCAACTATTGGTGTCAGTCTGGAGGACCAGGGGAAAAAATGTCAGTGGTGGGGTGTGTCTAGGGGGTTTTGAGGGTGGAGTGGAAGGGGTGGGGGGTGGGGAGGTGGGAGCATTTCTTGTGTTCAGGTTTGCAAAGGTCTATGGCAGAAGTGTGAGTCCTGGGGTCTCTTGTTCACTCACTATTTCCCTAGAAGAAAATCTAGGCAATACCATTCAGGACATAGGCATGGGCAAAGACCTAATGACTAAAATACCAAAAGCAATTGCAACAAAAGACAAAATAGACTAATGGAATCTAATTAAACTAAAGAGCTTCTGCACAGAAAAAGAAACTGATCAGAGTGAAAAGGCAACCTACAGAATGGAAGAAAACTTTTGCAAGCTACCCATCTGACAAAGATCTAATATGCAGGATCTACAAGAAACTTAAACAAATCTACAAGAAAAAAAAACAACCCCATCAAAAAGTGGGCAAGGGATATGAATTCACACTTCTTAAAAGAAGACATTTATGCAGCCAACAAACATAGGGAAATAAAGCTCATTATCAATGGTTATTAGAGAAATGAAAATCCAAACCACAATGAGATACTATCTCATACCAGTTGGAATGGCAATTATTAAAAAGTCAGGAAACAACAGATGCTGGCGAGACTGTAGAGAAATAGGAATGCTTTTATACTGTTGGTGGGAGTGTAAATTAGTTCAATCATTGTGGAAGACAGTGTGGTGATTCCTCAAGGATTGACAACCAGAAATACCATTTGATCGAGCAATCCCATTACTGAGTAAATGCCCAAAGAATTTTAAATCATTCTTCTATGAAGACACATGCACCCATATGTTTGTTGCAGCTCTATTTGCAATAGTAAAGACTTGAAACCAACCCAAATGCCCCTCAATGATAGACTGGATAAGGAAAATTTGGCACATATACACCATGGAATACTATGCAGCCATAGGGAAAAAAAAAGTGGGTTCATGTCCTTTCCAGGGACATGGATGAAACTGAAAGTCATCATTCTCAGCAAACTAACACAGGAATGAAAAAGCAAACACTACATGTTCTCACTTATAAGTGTGAGTTGAACAAGAAGAACACATGGACACAGGGAGGGGAACATCAAACACTGGAGCTTGTTGGAGGGTCAGGGGAGAGTCAAAGGTATGCAGTGAATAAGAGCACAAGTTTTGAAGTCAGACCTGAGGTGGAATCTTTGATAGAGCATTTCTTGCTCTATCCAAGAGAGAGAGCATTAGGCCAAATACCTAATGAATTCTTAAAACCTAGGTTTAAAACCTAGATGACAGGTTGATAGGTGCAGCAAACCACCATGGGACATATATACCTACGAAACAAACCTGCATGTTATGCACATGTATCCCAGAACTTACAGTAAAATTTAAAAAAATAATAACTTGTGCAAAGATTCTAGACTGGGCACTATGATGCATAACTAGTTTTGAGAAAGTTCTGGCAAAAAAGGCCTGGCATAGATTTGAAATAATAAACATGCCAGTCCCTTTGCAACAGCTGCCAAGAGCCTACTGAGACTAGGCAACAGGGTTTTTTACCTTATTTGTCCTTATTTGTGAAGTGAGACTTACACTGCCCTGCATTTCACAGAGTGGTCTGGAGGACTGAGAGAGAAAATATATGCAAAAGTGACATATTAAGTAAGCTCTTATAATTTTCACTTCCTGGTACTCAGGAGTTGAGTTTTGAAAACATTAAAAATCTAAGAGTCAATTTGCCCAAAGACCCATTGTATCTAACAAAAAATGAAGTCCATTGCTTAGTTTTCCTACTTATTTCTATACGTTTAAACATTTTATGCTACGTTTTGTTGTTGTTTTTCTGTAGTAGCACATACATAAGTAGTTACCAGCTTTCAGCTTCATTCTAGGGGAAAGGCCACCATACCATTTTCTCAATGATAAGCTGTTGTGGCTGGTTCATTCAGAATGTGTCATTGTTTGTTTGTTTTTAAAGTGAAAGCAAGTTTATTAGGAAAGTAAAGGAATAAAGAATGGGTACTCAATAGGCAAAGAAGGCTCAAGTGCTTCTCGTTGCCATAAATTTTGGCAAATTTATGACTCACTATATATGTGTGAATAATGTCAGGAAGTGGTAGGGGACAGGTCTTAGGATGCATTGGAGGCACCATGTGATACAGAAGGCAGACTTTGGGAGCCACATGTGACCCCCATGAAGGTCAAGTTACTTCATTTCTCAGGCTTCAACTTGCTCATTTGTAAAGTGAAAACAGTGAGATCTACTTGGGAGAATGGAGATAACATATACTATTCCAGATAGGAGTTGAACTGGGCAAAAGCTAATGTGTCTGTTACACCGTAAGTTATATTACTTATGTGATGCTCAAACACAATTGTTCTTTTTGAAATGCACCCAAGTTGGGCAAATATGAGAAATGCATAAGGCATATGACTTACTATTGAGTAAGTTAATAGTTTAACTTATTATGCAAAATAACAATTTATTTAAGCTGATATTAAGCAAACAAACTCGTCAGTTGGGGAAGTGTGAACTTTAAATGACTTTGTATTGACCTCAATGTACTCTTTTTTTTTTTTTTTTGAGATGGAATCTGGAGTGCAGTGGCATGATCTCAGTTCACTGCAATCTCTGCCACCTGGATTCAAGCAATTCTCCTACCTCAGCCTCCCGAGTAACTGGGATTATAGGTGCCCACCGCCATGTCTGGCTTAGTTTTGTATTTTTGGTAGAGATGGGGTATTGCCAAGTTGGCCAGGCTGGTCTCAAAGTCCTGACCTCAGGTGATCTGACCACCTCGGCCTCCCAAAGTGCTGGAATTATAGGTGTGAGCCACTGCACCTGGCCCTCAATGTACTCTTAAATTTAATAATTTTGAGTTGGCTCATTTATATTTAATATTCTTCTTTTTCATCTCCTCTGGACACTCACACTATTCCATCCAACATTTTAAAAACTGGGAGGAAAAGTATGAGCCTTCAGAAGAGATGGAACAGAGTAACACTATTGGGTACATTTAAGGTTTCACTGCCCTGTCATTCAAAGGGACTGGAGAGATCAGCCTAGCTGTTATAGCCCACAGGACACATGGAGAAAGGAAAAATGACATTGGAATTCTCAGTCTGGAGAGAAGTAGCTTAGGGGTAGGTATTTTTTTTGTTGTTTGTTTTTGTTTTTTGGACTTCATTTCCTTATCTGTATGATAGAATTAGATCCAGATAACCCATATGGGTCCCTGTACTGGTAGCAAGAATCCACTTTACCATGACACTGCTTTCCATATCTATGTGTCCTCTCCACCAGATTGTGTGCTGTCCTACCTTTGATCCATTTTTGTGTCCTGGTATTGCCCAGCATTGGCAGAGGGACAGAGCAGCACAGTAGGAACTGGCTCTATGCTTCCTTACTGAAACTTTCCGTTCTCTTACCTCCAGGCTACTGACTGGAGAAAATGATGCAACCATGTGCCAGTGACCTTTTGCATGGAACCTGCTATGCAAATTCTACCAGTTTCTAAGTCTTTTAACAGCTGACTTGCCAATGCCCCCAGCAATAACCATAGCAGCTGTTCTGAATCTCTGCTCTACTCAGCCATTTAATAGCTCCCCTGCACCTGCTATGGCAGATCCCTCAGGATTCTCTTTTAAAAAGCTAGGTTATCCAGCATCAGAGATATATTCTGCCTGTTTCCTCCTCCCACTCTTTCTCTTTTGCTTATGTGTTTGTCTTCCCAGTTGAACCACTTCAAACCCAAACTACTGTGTTAGTTAGGGGCAGAGTGAAGTGATTACTTCCTAACCTTGATGCTTCTGTAAAAGTATCTAGGACTACTTAGGAGGCTGAGGTGGGAGGATTGCTTGAGCCCAAGAGGTTGAGGTTTCCATGAGCTGTAATAGCACCACTGTACTTCAGCCTGGGTGATACAAGACTGTCTAAAGAAAAATGTCTAGGACTGACTATGAAGTTTCTGTGCCTCATCCCTTCTGGCTCATTCATTCTATTCAATGTCCCATTATTCCCCTTCAGCCTCCCTGGCCATGTGTTTTCACTCTTACTGCCCCTCTCTCAGCACTTTCTATCCTTCCTATTAGTGCCACCTCCCTGAGGAACAAGCAACAGGCTCCCCGTCTTGAGAATAACTATTATTTTACTTTACTCATCTATTTACCTACCTTTCCACCATCTCTACCTTCTACTTATTCTCTTAATAGACAAAACTCTTGACCTGAGATATCTCCATTTCTTCATTGCCCACTTGCTTTGTAAGTCATTGGCCTACATTTCTCACCATGCTGTTTCCATATATATATTTAATTGCACTTTAGGTTCTGGCATATATGTGCAGAACATGCAGGATTGTTGCATCGGTACATACATTCTTAAGTCTCCCTGACCTCTGGTATGTCTCCTCAGTTCAAGTGAGTTAAATAACCATTTATAAAGCATTTATTGTGTGCCCAGCTCAAAGGCAGGTTTGAGGCAAATTCAAGAAATGAAAAAATAAAAATGTTTAAGCCATCATGGTGTCCTAAAGCCAAATTAGAAAGATAAGTTATTTATATGCAAAGAGATACATGAGGAAGCTGTACAGGAGTTCTTTTTTATTCTTTTTTAAAAATTTTCTGGCCACATGGTAAGTGTATATGTTTATGGAGTACATGAGATGTTTTGACACAGTCATGCAATGCATAATAATTACATCAGGTAAAATGGGATTTATTCCTTGTGTTGAAAATAATCAAACTGTACTCTTTCATTATTCTTAAAAGTACAATTAAATTGTTATTGACTATAGTCATTCTGTTGTGCTATTAAATACTAGGTCTTATTCATTCTTCCTATTTTTTTGTTCCCCCTACTTGCCCCCAATTGGTAATCATCCTTCTGTTCTCTATCTCCATGAGTTCCATTGTTTTGATTTTTAAATGCCACAAGTAACTAAGAACATGTGATGTGTGTCTTTCTGTGCCTTATTTCACTTAACATAATGACCTCCAGTTCTATCCATATAATAATTCTGTTCATAATGACAGATTCTCATTCTTTTTTATGGTCAAATAATACTCCATCATCTTTTTATACCCCATTTTCTTTATATATTCATCTATTGATAGACACTTATGTTGCTTCCAAATATTGGCTATTTTAAACAATGCTGCAACCAACATGAGAGTGCAAATACTTATTTGATATACTGATTTTCTTTCTTTGGGATATATACCCTGCAGTGGGATTGCTGGATCATATGGTAGCTCTATTTTTAGTTTTTTGAGGAATCTCCAAACCATTCTAGAATTTTTGATTGTGGAATGAATGACAAATGAAAACAGGGATGAAGTATAAATTGAGAGGCATAAATACGAAGCCTTTAACTGTTCATAAAATAGATTCCTGTAGGCTGGTAGTTAAAGAAATACTTGAGAAAGAGATAACCAAGTGTTTTTGCAGAACACTTTGAGAAGAGCAAAAGACACATAGAGCAGGGGTGGAGATGGGGGTAGGATTGGGGAAGATAGATTCTTCTTGCCTTTCCTATCTCAGTAAATAGAAACTGTGAAAGGAAAATATGCTAGAACACCAAATCACTAGGCTAAAAGGAAAATTCAAGCTGGTGACTGCTTATGGCAAACCTGCCTCCCATTCTATTCAAAGTCATCCCTCTGCTCAGTGAGATGAATGCATACCTGATTGTCCCCTTTGGAGAGACTAATCAGAAACTTAAAAGAATGCAACCATTTGTCTCTCACCTACCAGGGTCCTAAAAGCCCCCTCCCTGTGGCAGGTTGTCCCACCTTTCCAGACAGAACCAATGTTCATTTTAGATATGTTGATTGATGTCACACGTCTCACTAAAATGTATAAAACCAAGATGCGCTCTGACGACTTTGGGCGCATGTCATCAGTATCTCCTGAGGGTTTGTCATGAGCATGCATCCTCAACCTTGGCAAAATAAACTTTCTAAATTAATTGAGACCTGTCTCAAATTTTGGGGTTCACAAAACAGAGAGATTGTCCTAGACTTTCCTACTATGCCTGCATCCAGTCACCAAACCCCATCAAAAACCCCAATATCTCTCCCATTCATTCTTGCTTGTCTGTACCACTCTTCCTGGACCAAATTGAAGATCAGGCTGTTTATTATTGTGGCTCAATAATGAGGAACTGGTGAGGAATGTAGTTTTTATTTTTGTAACTGGTTACAGTGAGAAGACCTGGGAAATATCACCAGACACACTCAAGATTACAACGTTTTTTTAGAGCTTATATTCCTTCTACAAAACTCTTGGTGGACTTTTGTTACATTCCAGCCTTTGTATAAGGGCACTGGTTCTATTTAACTTAACCATTCAGTCAGTGTGGAAACAGTTGTTACAGAGGCCTGTGTTAGTGAGAACTGACCTGCCACAATCTCCACTGTCAATTTGTACATGATTTTTTTTTTATCATGCTTGTATATTTAATCATAAGAATTTAAGTGAGATGGAGTATAGTAATCTTTCTGGCTACCTCCTGCAGAGAAGGAATTATCATTATGGGGCACTGAATGTAGCATTGGAGTGGAAGAGGTTGATCTGTTCCCAGTGGTACTCTGTTTCAAGGGCTTGGAGGCAACACCTGCTGAAACATAACAATATGCAACAGCAACACATGTAAATAGGTTCCTGCTGTTTTCTTCTTAAGTTGCCTAGTCTTTAGTTTACAGGGCTTCATGAAACGGTGGTTTAGGTTTCAGTGAGTCACAATCAGGAAAAATGGGGAAAAAATTGAAAACACTATTTTGGAGACTTGTAGCCAGAAAAATCAGAATTCAATTCAAACTGTAGAAAATAAAAATTGAAAAACATTGGCTGATCCAAGATGGCCAAATAGAAACAGCTCTGGAGTGCAGTTCCCAGTGAGAAAAATGCAGAGGGTGAGTGATCACCAAATTTCCAAATGAGTTATTACTGCCCACAGACCAGGAGATTCCCAGGCTGAAAAGTTCCATGAGTTTCCAGCACGGCTGTTTCAGCCAGTGCAGCGGGTCTCTGCACAAAAACTCACACAAATCTGGGCAGCCATTTCAACTGGCACCTGGAATGCCTGGGAGGCAGAACCACCCATTCAACTGTAAAAAAGTAGGCTGAAACAGGGAGCCAGGTGATCTGGCTTGGTGGGTTCCATCCCCACAAAGACTAGCAATCTGAAAAACTCGGGATTGAGAGTTTCACAGCAAGCGCAGCTGGACCCAGAACGGTCCAGCTCTGTGGTGGGAAGGGCGTCTGCCATTACCAAGGCAGTGCACCACTATCAATGCAGTCTGCCACTACCGAGGCAGCCCACCATTACTAAGGCAGCCCGCCATTACAGAGGCAGTCCACCATTACTGAGGCAGACTGCCATTACTGAGGCAGTTCTAACTATACCTTTATAAACAAAACTACAAGGAAGTTCACACAGCAGCTGGGCAGAGTCCATAGCAGTGCAGCAATGCCCCTGCTGTCAGACTGTGAGTAGGTTACCTCCTTGCTGGGCAGTGCATCTCTGAAAAAAGGCAGCAGTGCATCAGAACCAAGATAACTTGGAGCTCCCAGACCTGCTAGAAACTGACATTATTTACTTACCACAGGTCAGAAACCCAGTACAGGGATTGTGGAGACAAGGTATGAGGCATTTCCTCTAGGGGTTTTTACTGGTTTTATAAGTCAAATTTGATTTCTTAAAGGAAAGCATGCTATTGCAGTCAAAGCCTTGGTAAAATAACCAGTTTCTCCAATTGTGCCTGTTGCAAAAGAAAACAGATTCTTATTGCCCTTAGGCAAATAAGTATAATTAAGAATACTCACAAATGGTTTTCATATTTTGGAGGAATCAGGTAGAGAGAAACAAATATGCTCCAAATTTTGCTCATAGTAGTATACTTTCCTTAATTGTTAAAAGCTGTTAATAAATCGAAAGAAAGGTTTCCTTGACTCGGAAAAGCAAAACAAAGGATCAACAACGTTTTAAGAAAAAAGTCAAAAAGATCACTTCAGTATTTTATTTAGTTTATGCAGTTAGTTCCTGTTCTGCTTGATATCAATGAACATTTTATCTCTTCAAGAGTTCTGAACATTTTTCCTCTATTCGGATATTGCAGTTTCCCAAGTTATCAGAAACCTGCATTCAACAGCACCTGTTAGAGCTTTATTGCTGATTATAAAACCACTTTCTAAAGGAAGACCTAGACAAGACAACAATTGTTTATGGATGACAACAAGTTTTAGAGTAGCCATTGTTAAAGACAGGAAATCTGTTACCTCTGTGGCACACAATAATTTAACATAACAAGTATAATTATTACTGATAATATTCACTAAGATTAAGCAGAATTATATAAGTTTCCCATAACTTGGAATACATACCAATAACATATTTATACAAAATAGCCACAAAAAGCCAAACACCATTTTATATTTGACAATACTTCCTATATAGTTTTTATTTTATTAATTTTTTTGTGTGTGTGATTTTTAAAATTGAATTTTAGGTATTGGGGTACATGTGAAGGCCATGCAAGATTGTTGCATAGGTACACACATGGCAGTGTGATTTGCTGCCTTCCTCCCCTTCACCTATATCTAGCATTTCTCCCCATGCTATCTCTCCCCAACTCCCCACCTCCTGCTGTCCCTCCCCTATTTCCCCCTGACAGAACCCAGTGTATGATGCTCCCCTCCCTGTGTCCATATGTTCTCATTGTTCAACACCCACCTATGAGTGAGAATATGTGGTGTTTGATTTTCTGTTCTTGTGTCAGTTTGCTGAAAATGATGGTTTCCAGTTTCATCCATGTTCCTACAAAGGACACAAACTCATCATTTTTGATGGCTGCATAATATTCCATGGTGTATATGTGCCGCATTTTCCCTGTCCAGTCTATCATTGATGGGCATTTGGGTTGGTTCCAGGTCTTCGCTACTGTAAACAGTGCTGCAATGAACATACATGTGCATGTGTCCTTATAGTAGAACAATTTATAATCCTTTGGATATATACCCAGTAATGGGATTGCTGGGTCAAATGTAATTTCTATATCTAGGTCCTTGAGGAATCGCCACACTATCTTCCACAATGATTGAACTAATTTACACTCCCACCAACAGTGTAAAAGTGTCCCTATTTCTCCACATCCTCTCCAGCATCTGTTGTCTCCAGACTTTTTAAAAATTGCCATTCTAAGTGTTGTGAGATGGTATCTCAATGTGGTTTTGATTTGCATTTCTCTAATGACCAGTGATGATGAGCATTTTTTCATATGTTTGTTGGCCTCATGTATGTCTTCTTTTGTAAAGTGTCTGCTCATATCCTTCACCCACTTTTGAATGGGCTTGTTTGTTTTTTTTCTTGTAAATCTGTTTTAGTTCTTTGTAGATTCTGGATATTAGCTCTTTGTCAGATGGGTAGATTGCAAATTTTTTTCCCATTCTGTTGGTTGCCAATTCACTCTAATGACTGTTTCTTTTGCGGTGCAGAAGCCTGTATAGTTTTTATATCAAATAAGCCAAATTTTACCTTTACATTAGGGAAATATTAATGTTAAGCCCAATTTATAATAAAAACTTACAGGCATATTTACCCAATTTTAATGTTTGACCATATGGTAAGATTTATGAAAATGTTTTATAATTCTTTACAAAAGATTTTTTGTTAAAAATCAGGTTAATGTTCTACAAGAAACCTGTTGTGCTTTTATTTTAATTTTCAATTTATGTAAAAACTAAATAATACTGTTTTAACATTAGCCATTAGGTTTACAGACAGAATTTGTTTTACAATTAATTTTCTCAAATAAAAAAAAAATTTATTTTCTCAAATAAAATTTCTACAACTTGCTTAAACCTTTAGCTTTATCTAACTTAAAACAATCCTTTAACCTTTAATTTAGGCAAAAATCCACATTTCCACACTTTCTTATAACCTTTTCCCAAAAGTATATTCTACTTTTCTTACACATCTTGTATGGAAAACTGTTTTTTTCAGTAGTGTCAAGTACATGTTACACTGTTAACTCTTAGCAACCTTTACTTTTGTGAAAACGTTGGTAAGTTTGGGATTTTATGTACTAGGTGTGGAGTCTAGGACCCAGAGAGGAGTGCAGATAAGGTCTGACTCTTTCCAGTATCTAACTCAATGTGTATAAGATCTTACCTACCCTTAAGCAGGAAAGTTATACAGTTAAGAGTCATAGTGACATTTCATGAAGCATTTAGGAGGCCTAATTGCCTTTACATTGTACAACAACTTGACATAAATTCCCCTACATAAATTCTTTCATGACTTACACAGGCCATCTGTGTCATGCTTGGACTTTTTGACTTGTTCTAACCATCCCTCTTTCTAAACAACCTGTCATTTTATTCTAGGATTAAATTTACCATGCAAGATTCTCTTCCACATAAAATTATTTTTCTTTAAGTTTTTTTTAATTAAAAATGCATTTTTATTTTTATAACTTTGTATCATTTATTTCCTGGTTCCTTTTACTTTGTTTTATATATTAACTTTAAATAAAATTTGAATTTGACAAAAATTATTTACCTTTAAAAAGAGATACAATTGGCACTGTTGTCCCACAAATCCTCACATGATTGGTGTCAAAGTTAAGTCAGAAAAGACCTAGCAAGATGGCTGTATAGGAACAGCTCCAGTCTGCAGCTCTCAGTGAGATCAATGAAGAAGATGGGTCATTTCTCCATTTCCAACTGAGGTACCTGGCTCCTCTCATTGGGACTGGTTAAACAGTGAGTGTAGCCCACAGAGGGTGAGCTGAAACAGGGTGGGGTGTCGCCTAGCCCAGGAAGGGCAAGGAGTTGGGGAACTCTCTCCCATAGCCAAAGGAAGCCATGAGGGACTGTGCCATAAGGAATGGGGCACCCTGCCCCAGATATTATGCTTTTACCATAGTCTTTGCTTCCCACAAACCAGTAGATTCCTTTGGGTGCCTACAGCAACAAAATTGGGCAACTGTTTAGACAGACACTGAGCTAGCTACAGGAGTCTTTTTTTTTTTTTCATACTACAGTGGCACCTGGAACAACAGCAAAACAGAACCATTCACTCCCCTGGAAAAGGGGTTGAAGTTAGGGAGCCAAGTGGTCTAGCTCAGCAGATCCCACCTCCACAGAGCCCAGCAACCTAAGATCCCATTGACTTAAAATTCTCACTGCCAGTCTAGAAGTCTGAAGTCAACCTGAGACACTGGAGACTAGAGGGGGAGGGATACCACCATTACTGAGGCTTGAGTAGGTGGTTTTACCCACACAATGTAAACAAAGCCACCAGGAAGTTCCAACTGGGTGGAGCCCTCTGCAGCTCAGCAAAGCTGTTGTAGCCAGACTGTCTCTCTAGATTCCTCCTCTCTGGGCAGGGCATCAGTGAAAACAAAGGCAGCCTCCCTAGTCAGAGGCTTATAGATAAAACTCCCATCTCCCCGGGACAGAGCACCTGGGGAAAGTGGCAGCTGTGGGCACAGCTTTGTGGGGAATGCTCCCGTGTGGAGCCCCTCATAAATTGGGCTACACGATACGGTGGGCTTGAGCCCCGATACAGAGTCTCCAATTGGGGGAGTCAAGCTACGAGGAAGTAGGAACAGAAAAGAGACTTATGTCAAAAGATAAGCATTTACGGACAATTGCCAGATGGTCATGCGGTCATAAGATGCATTGTGTCTTTTAACTTAGTTCTTTGTCAGCAAACATGTGATTACTTTTACTAATCTCCTAAGATAGTAATGACTAACTTCTTGTTAAGATATCAAGTCACTGGCTTAGTTTGATTATCTAGTTGACCTTTTCATTGTATATTGAGACCCACCTACTTGGTTTCATTGTATATCTGATCTTTCTATTATGCCCCTTTGATGATGCTGTAACTTGTTTTAATACTTTAAGACTTTCTGTTCCCCTTATCTCATGAAACTATGCATTTAGCTGATTTAAGCAGGTACCCAAAAATAGTGTATTTAAGTCGACCCTGAGCACAATAAACTTGCTGGTGAAGCATAGTCTTCTCAGTCCTCCAGACCCCGTCTTTCTATCTTTCTGTCCTTCCACACACACCCCTATCCAGGTTGGAACCCTCTTGCTAGACAAGAGTTTCTGGCAGACGTGCCCCTGAAACAGCTTCAGCAGACTTAAATGTCCCTGCCTGCCAGCTCTGTGCAGTGGCTCTTCAATCACAGCACTCGAGCTCTACTTGGGTTACTTGAGCTCTACTTGAGCTCTAAGGATTAGACTGCCTCCTCAAGTGGGTCTGTGACCCCCATGTCTCCTGACTGGAAGATATCTCCCAGCAGAGGCTGACAGCACATCATGCAGGAGAGCTCTGGCTGGCATGTGGTGGGTGTCCCTCTGGGAAGAAGCTTCCAGAGGAAGGGACAGGCAGCAATCTTTGCTGTTCTGCAGGCTCTGCTGGTGATACACAGGCCAACAGGGTCTGGAGTTGACCTCCAGAAAACTCCAGCAGATCTGCAGCAGAGGGTCCTGACTGTTAGAAGGAGAACTAAAAAACAGAAATTAAAATCATCAATACAAACAAAAAGGATGTCCACTCAGAAACCCCATTCAAGGGCACCAATATCAAAGACCAAAGGTAGATAAATCCACGAAGATGGGGAGAAGCCAGTGCAAAAAAAGGCTGAAAATTACAAAATCGGAATGCCTCTTCTCCTCCAAAGGATCACACTTCCTGACCAGCAAGGGAACAAAACTGGACAGAGAATGAATTTGGGCTTCAGAAGATGGGTAATAACAAACTCCTCCAAGCTAAAGGAGCATGTTCTAACCCATTGCGAGGAAGCTAAGAACCTTGAAAAAAGGTTAGAGAAATGATAACTAGAACATCCAGTTTATAGAAGAAAATAAAAGAACTGATGGAGTGGAAAAACACAGCATGAGAATTTAGTGAAGCATACACAAGTATTAATTGCCAAATCAATCAAGCAGAAGACAGGATGTCAAAGACTGAAGATCAACTTAATAAAGTGTGAAGACAAGATTTGAGAAAGAAGAATAAAAAGGAATGAGCAAAGCCTCCCATAAACATAGGACTATGTGAAAAGACGAAACCTACATTTGATTGGTGCACCTGAAAGTGATGGGGAGGATGAAACCAAGTTGGAAGACACTCTTAAGGATATTATTTAGGTGAACTTCCCCAACCCAGCAAGATAGGACAACATTCAAATTCAGGAAATACAGAGAACACCACAAAGATACTCCTCAAGAAGAGCAGCCCCAAGACACATAGTCATCAGATTTGCCAAGGTTGAAATGAAGGAAAAAAATTGTAAGGGCATCCAGAGAGGAGGATTGGGTTACCCACAAGGGAAGCTCATTAGACTAACAATGAATCTCTCTGCAGAAACCCTACAAACCAGAAGAGAGAGGGGGCCAATATTCAACATTCTTAAAAAAAGAGAATTTTCAACCCAGAATTTTATATACAGCCCAACTTAAGTTTCCTAACTTAATGAGGAATAAAATACTTTCCAGACAAGCAAATGCGGAGAGATTTTGTTACCACCAGGCCTGTCTTACGACAGCTCCTGAAAGAAGCATTAAACATAGAAAAGAACAATCGGTACCAGCCACTGCAAAAGCATACCAAATTGTAAAATCATTGACACCATAAAGAAACTGAATCAATTAACAAACAAAATAACCAGCTAGCATTATACTGACAGGATCAGATTTACACATAACAATATTAACCTTAAATGCAAATGGGCTAAATGCCCCAATGAAAAGACACAGACTGGCAAATTGAATAAAGAGTCAAGACCCATCAGTGTGCTCAGGAGACCCATGTAACGTGCAAAGACACACATAGGCTCAAAATAAAGGGATGGAGGAAGATTTACTAAGCCAATGGAAAGCAAGAAAAAAAAGTAGAGGTTGCAATCCTAGTCTCTAATAAAACAGACTTCAAACCAACAAAAATCAAAAGAGACAAATAAGGGCATTATATATGCTAAAGAGATCAATGTGACAAGAAGAGCTAACTATCCTAAATATATATGCAGCCAATACAGGAGCACCAGATTCATAAAGCAGACCTACAAAGAGACTTAGACTCCCAAAAAATGATAGTAGGAGATTTTAACACCACACTGTCAATATTAGATAGATTATCAAGACAGGAAAGTAACACGGATATTTAGGACTTGAACTCAGCTCAGGACCAAGTGGACCTAGTAGACATCTACAGAACTATCTACCCCAAATCAACCAACTATACAGTCCTAGCACCATGTCACATTTACTCTAAAATTGACTAAATAATTGGAAGTAAAACACTCCTCAGCAAATGCAAAAGAAAAGAAATCATAACAAACAGTCTCTCAGACCACAGGGTGATCAAATTTGAATTTAGGATTAAGAAACTCACTCAATCCCACACAACTACATGGAAACTAAACCACCTACTCCTGAATGGCCAGTGGGTAAATAACTAAATTAAAGCAGAAATTAAATAAGCTTTTTGAAACCAATGAAAACAAAGACAAAGTATATCAGAATCTCTGGGAAACAGCTAAAGCAGTGTTTAGAGGGAAATGTATAGCGCTAAATGCTCATAAGAGAAAGAAAGAAAGATCTAAAATCAATACCCTAACATTACAATTTAAAGAACTAGAGAAGCAAGAGCAAACAAATTCAAAAGCTAGCAGAAGACAAGAAATAACTTAGATTAGAGCAGAACTGAAGGATATAGAGACACACAAAAAAACTCTAAAAAAATACCAATGAATCCAGGAGCTGGTGTTTTTGAAAAGATCAACAAAACAGATAGACTGCTAGCCAGACTAATGAAGAAGAAAAGAGAGAAGAAACAAATAGATGCAATAAAAAATGATAAAGGGGATATCACCACTGATCCCACAGAAATACAAACTACTATCAGAGAATACTATAAACACCTATAAGCAAACACACTAGAAAGTCTATAAAAAAATGAATAAATTCCTGGACACATGCACCCTCACAAGTCTAAACCAGGAAGAAGTCAAATCCCTGAATAGACCAGTCACAAGTTCTGAAATTGAGGGAGTAATTAATAGCCTACCAACCAAAAGAAGTCCAGGAGCAGATGGATTTACAGCTGAATTCTACCAAAGGTACAAAGAGTAGTTGGTACCATTCCTTCTGAAACTACTCCATGCAATAGAAAAAGAGGGAATCCTCCCTAACTCATTTTATGAAGCCAGTATCATCCTGGTACCAAAACTTGGCAGAGACACAACAACAATAACAACAACAAATTTCAGACCAATATTTCTGATGAGTATTGATGCAAAAATCCTCAATAAAATACTAGCAAACCAAAACCTTATCCACCACAATCTAGTCAGCTTCATCTCTGGGATGCAGTGGTGGTTCAACATACTCGAATCAATAAATGCAATCCATCACGTAAACAGGACCAATGACAAAAAACACATGATTATCTCAATAGATGCAGAAAAGGCCTTCCATAAAATTCAACCAACCTTCATGCTAAAAAATCTCAAGAAACTAGGTATTGATGGAACATATCTCCAATTAATCAGAGCTGTTTATAACAAACCCACAGCCAGTATCTTACTGAAAGGACAAAAGCTGGAGCATTCCCTTTGAAAACCAGCACTAGTCAAGGATGCCCTCTCTCACCACTCCTATTCAACGTAGTATTGGAAGTTCTGGCCAAGGCAATCAGGCAAGAGAAAGAAATAAAGGGTATTCAGAGAGGAAAAGCGGAAGTCAAATTGTCTCTGTTTGCAGGTGACAAGATCGTATATTTAGAAAACCCCATTGTCTCACCACAAAATCCCCTTAAGCAGATAATCAACTTCAGCAAAGTCTCAGGATACAAAATCAATGTGCAAAAATCATAAGCATTCCTATTCCTCAATAATAGACAAACAGCCAAATTATGAGTGAACTCCCATTCACAATTGCTACAAAGAGAATAAAATACCTAGGAATACAACTAACAAGGGATATGAAGAACCTCTTCAAGAAGAACTACAAACAACTGCTCAAGGAAATAAGAGAGGACAAGAAGAAAAAAAAAAAAAAGGAAAAACATTCTATACTCATGGATAGTAAGAATCAATATTGTGAAAATGACAATACTGCCCAAAGTAATTTATAGATTCAATGCTATCCCCATCAAGTTACCATTGTCTTTCTTCCTATAATTGGAAAAAAACTTCTTTAAATTTCATATGGATCCAAAAAGATCCCACATAGCCAAGACAATCTAAGCAAAACAAGAAACAAAACAAATCAATAACAACAACAAAACAAAGCTGAAGGCATCACCCTACCTGACTTCAAACTATACTACAAGGCTACAGTAACCAAAACAGCATGGTACTGGTACCAAAACAGATATACAGACCAATGCAACAGAATAGAGGTCTCAGAAATAACACCACACACCTGCAACCATCTGATCTTTGACAAACTTGATAAAACCAGCAATGAAAAAAGATTTCCTATTTAATAAATGGTTTTGGAAATACTGGCTGGCCATCTGCAGAAAACTGAAACTGGATCCCTTCTTTACACCTTATTCAAAAATTAACTTATGATGGATTAAAGACTTAAACATAAGACCTAAAATTATAAAAACCCTAGAAGAAAACCTAGGCAATACCATTCAGAACATAGGCATAGGCA
This sequence comes from Saimiri boliviensis, assembly GCF_048565385.1. Classification (NCBI taxonomy): domain Eukaryota; kingdom Metazoa; phylum Chordata; class Mammalia; order Primates; family Cebidae; genus Saimiri; species Saimiri boliviensis. The sequence continues at coordinate 45,636,458 of NC_133459.1, forward strand.
AAGACTTAATGACTAAAACACCAAAAGCAATGGCAACAAAAGACAAAATTGACAAATGGGACCTAATTAAACTAAAGAGCTTCTGCACAGCAAAATAAACTATCATCAGAGTGAACATGCAACCTACAAAAAGGGAGAAAATTTTTGCAATCTATCCATCTGACAAAGGTCTAATATCCAAAATCTACAAAGAACCTCAACAAATTTACAAGAAAAAGCAAACAATCCTAGTGGGCAAGACACTTCTCAAAAGAAGACATTTATGCAGTCAACAAACATACAAAAAAAAGCTCATCATCATTGGTCATTAGAGAAATGCAACTCAAACCATGATGAGATATCATCTCACACCAGTTAGAATGGCTATCATTAAAAAGTCAAAAAGCAACTCATGCTGGAGAGGATGTGAAGAAATAGGAATGCTTTTACACTGTTGGTGGGAGTGTAGATTAGTTCAACCATTGTGGAAGACAGTGTGGCGATTCCTCAAGGATCTAGAACTAGAAATACCATTTGACCCAGCAATCCTATTATTGAGTAAATACCCGAAGAATTATAAATTATTTTACTATAAAGACACATGCACACATGTGTTTTTTGCAGCATTATTCACAATAGCAAAGACTTGGAACCAACCCAAATGCCCATCAGTGATAGACTAGATAATGAAAATGTGGCACATATACACCATGGAATACTATGCAGCCATAAAAAAGGGTGAGTTCATGTCCTTTGCGGGGCCATGGATGAAGCTGGAAACCATCATTTTCAGCAAACTAACACAAGAACAGAAAACCAAACACTGCACAGTTTAAGTGGGAATTGAACAATGAGAACACATGGACACAGGGAGGGGAACATCACACACCGGGGCCTGTCAGGGGGTGGGGGGCAAGGGGAGAGACAGCATTAGGAGAAATACCTAATGAAGTTGATGGGCACAGCAAACCACCATGGCACACGTATACATATGTAACACACCTGCATGTTCTGCACAGGTACCCCAGAACGTATAATTAAATGAATAAATAAATAAAAGGGACACAATTTTAGAAAGAATGTTTTCCCACAATGTATTTTATTGGAAAATACCCAAATAAACATTTAATATTTGATTTAATATAATTTTAGATTCTAAATTATGACAACTTTGAGTTTTGATCCCATTACATTTACCTAATTATTTATTTGTTTACTTAGATTATTTATGAAAACTGTGCTAGCCATTTTTAAGGTTATGAAACTGCCATTGCAAAATTAACTGAGACAGTGAAAAAGTTCTGACCTAACTGACTTCATCTTGCTTCTAATCTCTAAGCAGTTCTTGTTCATTAACTTAGTTTATATTTAGCTTTGAAACAAAGATGATAACAGTCATTTCCCAGAAGAAACCTCCTTCATGCCTGTGGACTAGACTGTCAAAACCCACAAGATTAGAAGTTATAGCATTTTACTAAATAATTTCTGTTGTAGCTATTTCATTAAACCAACATTAATGTTTTATCTAATAAAAATTACACAGGCAAAAATTATTCTGTTTGGGGCTAAGTTTATGGTTTTGTAACTTCTATGTCAAATATTGACACCTTATAGTATTTGGTATGGATAAGCCTAAAGTTTCTTGACCAATAAATGCAAACAAAAATGTATGCTGGCAGTTCTTGAGACATTTCTATTATTACTTTACCAATACTTTTAAAGTCATCTTATTTATTAAAAATTTTACTTAAGTCACATAAAGTTGAAAAAGCATTTGACTAGTCTTTTTTTCTGTTAAAGTATTTGATTTAAGCACTTTTAATTTTCCTTAAGAGCATTTTTATAGTATCAGTAGTGAAATTAATTAGAGCATTTTTATAGTATCAGTAGTGAAACATTGTGTATACAACACATAAATACATAGATATATTAGGCATGACAATAGAAGTACATTTTATAGATTCTTAAGACCTCCTTTATTTTAGCCTTGCAAACTCTTGATAACTTGGTTTATTACCTAAAATTTTCAGCTAAATAGTTGCAAATCTGCATATCGAAGAAAACAACTCGTAGGTGAAAAATCAGATGTCAAGATCTACATCTCAAGGTACAGGGAGAAAAAGCCTGCTGGTGCTAGAGGAAGATTAAAGGTGGATGCCAGATCAAACATAAAATCATAGAAATCTGTTATCAGACTGTATAAGGAGACCACTTTTATTTAGACAGAGGCTGCCTATCTTTTAACTCTGGGCAGAGCCCACACTGAATCTTGGGTTTTCAAAAAAAAAAAAAGAATTATTATGAGACTAGACCACATGATGCTTTTACAGGGCACTACATTTTTTTTTTTTTTTCAAACAAAGACTTTTCTAAGTGTCTAAATGACAACTTTTAAAAAAACAAATCCAAGAGTAACCTCTGTTGCAACAGCTATTAATGGATAATTCAGGCAACTGAGTAGAAAAAACTCCGGCTCAAAAAAGACAAGGTCCGAGGAGAGAAAAAAACAAAAACATGAAGGCCTTTTAATACAAACACACGCATGTGCACACACACATGCACACATCTTAGATGCTAGCTTTTAATTAAGCTGACTTTTAACCATTGAGCTCCTTTAAAAAATTCTCTTTCCATCACAGAGGGCTCCCAGCAGGGATGGACCTGACACCTCCCATATTCAAGTTTACAAGGTATCAAAAGCAACAAGGCAGATATACAAAGTAGAGACGTTTTGGACAAACACGAGGAGGAGAGCATTCAGGCAGAACAAACTCAAAACCAGTTCAAAACCTGATCTTATCCAAAACGCAAAGTGTGTGTATGAACAAGCCTTATTGCTCCCCTGGCAGTACCAGACAACAGCTTAGCAAGCCCATATGGAAAACCAATAGGCTGTTGGTATACAATCCAGTTAACTCACTCTTTGAGTCTGTCCACTCCTGATCTCGATTCTTCCCATATAGTGGGAGGGACATGCAATTTTGCACATAGGACAACCCTCAGGAGGAATTCCTGGGAAAAGCTCACCCAGCAGCTGCTGGGAACCTCCTGAAGACTGTTTCATCACAAGCTGCTGAGTGTTGAAAACACCACTGTCCTGGTGGCTTCTGGCTGGCTCACCAAATTTGTTCCCAGACCAAACCAAGTGTCAGACTGCTTATTCTTGCAGCCCAGTAATGAGATGCAAATGAACTGGGCAGGGAGAGAGTTTTTATTTTTGTAACTGGTTATAGAGAGAAGGCCTAGGAAATATCACATTCAAAATTACAAAGTTTTTTTTCAGAGCTTACATACCTTCTTAGCTATGTCTATGTGTAAGTGTGCATTTATCTAAAGACATATGTGATTAACTTATTTTAATCTATAACTAGGATCTGAGTTTGAAGACCTTCCTCTGGAGCTTCTGTAAATTTACTTAATCTAAATGGGTCCAGGTTCTGGGGTAATTACCCTTATCTTGTCTACTGTTAAATCATGGAGGTTTGGGAAGTTTCTTCAGACCCCCCAAATAAACTTGTTTGTGGTGGCCTGGAGAGTTTCTTCAGACTCCCAATAAAATTTGTTTAATCCTAAATGAGTCCTGATAAGAATTTCTTCATTATCTTGTCAGGCTTTGCCAGAAAGGCCTAGGTAAAACTCTTGGTGGGTTTTTGTTACATTCCAGTCTTTGTAGAAAGGCACTGGCTCTATCAGTTTCTAATATTTAACGTAACCATTCAGTCAGTACTGAAACAGTTGTTATGGAGGCCTGTGTTAGTGAGACCTGGCCTGCCACACCACTGTATCACCGCAGTCCAGGCCACCATCCTATCTTATCTGAATATTGCAATAGCATCAGACCTGGTCTCCCTACTTCCAGTCTTATCACTACCTTTCCCATCCCAATTTATTCTCATAAATGTTAAGGTCTCAGAACCTAGAAGTAGACTGCCTAGATTCAAATCCTGACCCCATTTTTTACTCTCTGATGTCCCTGGGCAAGTTACATAATCTGTGTCTCAGTTTTTATATAGGTAAAATGAGATAATGGTAGCATCTACCTTGATTATTCTGAGGAGGAAATAACTAAGTGCATGTAAATTCCTTTAGAATTTACTTAGAATTACTTGGTACTTACTGAGAATATAATAAATATTTAGCTGTCATTATATTTCAGGTAGCTTTCAGAATAATCTACTACTTAACTATTTCATTTTCCACCTTAAATCCTTTCAGGGGATTCCCATGGCCTTAAGTAAAGTCTGAATTTTTTAACTGGGCCTACCAAGCTCTCATGGTCTGACTTTCACCCTATGTGTGTTCTAGCACCATCCTTCTCACTGACACTTGAAGCTCCAGCCACGCTAAAGAACTCCCACAATCCAGTTAGCTCAGGCCATTTTATGCTCTGTTCATGCACTTTTCCACCATGTGGAATGCCCTTTCCCACCTTGTCCACCTAGAGATACTTTCTGATGTTTTAAGATGCAGCTCCACTAGACCCTAAGCCACATGAAGGCAGGGCCATGTTGATTTTGTTCAAGGCCACAACTCCAGTGCTCAGGGTGATGCATGGCACATGGTCATTTCACAATAAATACTCAGTAAATGAATGAATGAATAAAATCATCTCCTCAGCTATACAACTTTCCCCACATTTTCTCCTCACCTGCATCCCCCCTAGCGTGGTCACATTGTGTTACTCTCTTTTGTCTGGCATGGATGTCAGCATCACTTTCTGTGAGAGCTACCTTGAGAGTACTTAAGTGACCCTTGTCTCCCCAGCACATCGAGCTCCCAGCATGTGCCCAGCACAGGGTCTGGGACACAGTCAGTGTTCACCCATGTTTACTAACTGGGCACATGAGCAAACCAGAGAGCTGTAAATCTCTGGAATCCCACACTGGCGGGCTGCAATGCTATCCTGGGATATAGCTCCACAAACTTTTAGATTTTTGTCCCCATGATTCCATGTTCTTCAAATGCATTTATTATTAAGTAATAATATACTTCTACATTTTAATGGATCAAAGATACATGTTGCCATACTGAATTATAATTTCAGTCAAAGATTAGTTACCTTGCACTGCCCTGTTTGTAGACAAATATATGGTTTTCTTTGGCCTGTGTGTAGGATTGAAACAGCTTCTCAATGGCCTTCATTTCTTGTCTCTTGTGTCTGACATGGAAGGAGCCATCAGATGAGCACTGGGAGAGGCACAGGCCTCCTTCTGGGAGTCTCACGGGGCTTATTTTCATCTAGAGGCACCACTATCCATGTTGATGGAATATTTTTTGGTGTCTCTGATTCCCTCTACTGTAGCCAAGAAAATTCAATTCAGTGGACATTTGTGCAAAAAAAGAAAAAAAAAAAAAAAAAAAAAAGGAGGGAGGCACTGCTCTGTTTTGGGTCTCCAGAATCATATTTTTTGAGTTGTAGCAAGTTTTAAAACCAGTCTTTGGCCCGAATAATTTTCCAAATTCCTTCCTCTCCCATTAGCATGCCCTGTTGGAGTAGATTACAGAACTTTATTCTCCACCAGGGGCAGCAAGAACACAAGCAATAACAAGGATATTTTCTACCACATGGAATGGAGGTTGTGGGGAAAATCCACCTCTCACAGCTTGGTGGACTGAGGCAAAAAGTGGCAGAGGCTGGGTGGTCAAAAGAGTATCTAATTTTTCCCCTCTAGGCTAAACTCCTGGGATTGGGGTTTAGCTAGAGTGAAGGGAAAGCTGAGAGCACTGGGGATTTTACCTTGTGTCTTTTCATGGAGAAACCAGAGTGAAAATGGCAGTAAGGCAGAGAAGGCCTGAACTTCAAGCCTCTTTCAACCCCTTCAAGCCTCTCTAAGCTCCTGGATATAACGCAAAAAGTGTGCTGGACAGGGGCAACTGGACATGGAGCAGAGGGGTAACTGCATGGAACTGTCTAAGCCTCAGAGGGAGTCACACCACCAGCAAGAACCTGGGTGGGCCTAGGTGAGCCAAGGGGTTCCCAGGCTCTGACCCTGCCAAGAGAACTCACTAGAAGGTCACCAACCACACCTACTATTCCTTAGTCGCACGAAGAACCCAGGGACCAGACCAGGCAAGATATCACAACCAGCTGGGACCCCGAGGCAGAGCCTGGATCTGAGGTCTTCAGCCCTATATGAGGGCCACCACCATACAACCTGCATGATTTGGGGAAGGAACAGGGCATAGAGGAATAATATGAAAAGCTGAAATGCCATGCATTATCCAGAAGAAACTGTGTACGCCAGAGGATTCTGAGACCCAGTCAAATAACTACATCTAGTTGAGGGTTGGAAGGTAGGAAGCCTGTGGAAGAAGGAGCTGTGTGTGGCTTAATGGAACATGCAAGGGGCCAGGACGAGCTTGATCCTGATGAAGTCACCACCCTTGGAGGCTGTCCTAATCACTTACCTGCCAAATAAAATGTGGCTCCAGAGAGTGGAGTGTAGGCTTAAGGAATGGGGCCAGGGCTGGGGGTTGGGGGGGGGGCAGTAAGTGGGAGAGGGAGAACAGAAAATTGTAGCAGAGATTGGGTTTACTGTTCAGGGCTGTCAATCAACACCTCACATATGCCTGTCTTAGCCTAAATCAATGACTAAATGAATAAAATGTGGACAATACCTATAAAGACTGCTGGGGCAGGGAGGCGGGAGGAGAGAGCAGCTTGGGAAGTCAGGCCTGTTAGATCCTAGTTCACCACCTGATAGGTTATAAATACTAAAACCATCACTTTCAAATTATTTTTATTACATTTTTCTGTTACCTGTGCTCGAGTTTATTTATCTCTCTGGCATCTAGGGTCAGCCCTTCAGGGGCACAGGACCTGAGCAGCCACACCAGGCTCTGAACCCAGAAGGACATATGCTCGGTTTAATGCTCAGTCATCTTAGAATTGTTAATAAAGTTTTTATCCCACATTTTCATTTTGCACTGAGATTCATAAATTATGTAGCAGGCCCTGACTATAGCTGGATAGTGGAATTAGTATCTAGTGGTAATATAATATATGTAATATATTATATAGTAAAACTGAGCATACCTTCCCGATTCAGTGTTCAGTGCGCTGGCATGGGCAGCTTGAACTAGCTTATGGTGGGTTTTGGTACACGCTGGGAATCAGGGTGGGAACCAGTGGTAAAGCATTTACCTGCACACTACTAGACCGGCCACAGGATAAAGGAATAATGATCGTACACCTCCCCCTACCTCTGCCCCTGGGAATTTTGGTAGAATTGCAGAATGCAAAAGAAACCCTTTTGCACAGTGGTTTATTAATTTGTGTTAAGAAAGAAAAACAATGACTTCAGCTTTGGCATTATTTTACAATATAAATTCAGATCCCGTGAATGAAAACTGTCCGCCTTAAAAGATGACGCTCCCGAAACCAAGCGTGCGCGCCTTGGTAACCGGCTAGAAACCCCGCAGGCGCGCCTGCCTCCTCTCTCCAGGCCTGAGCTGCCCCTCCCACTGCCCTTCCTCCTTCCCTCGAGGCAGGAGCTTCGCGAGGGCTCAGAGACAGGGTGGGCTGCGCGACCCTGCGCCAGCTCCAGGCGAGAGAAAACGCACCCTCTCCCGCGCCCCTGGAGACCGCGGGCGTTCGGGGCTGCGCAGAGCCATGGAATTCTCCTGGCTGGAGACGCGCTGGGCGCGGCCCTTTTACCTGGCCTTCGTGTTCTGCCTGGCCCTGGGGCTGCTCCAGGCCATTAAGCTCTACCTGCGGAGGCAACGGCTGCTGCGGGACCTGCGCCCCTTCCCAACGCCCCCCACCCACTGGTTCTTTGGACACCAGAAGGTAGAGGGGAGGGAGGAGGCGGGAGAAGGCGGGAGGAGGCGGGAGGAGGCGGGAGGAGGGGGGAGGGAGGGGCGGAGGAGGATGCCGCAGAGGAGCCCGCCTGGCAGAGAGGCGGCTGCTTCCTTCCATCCCTGGGGACCCTCTCCAGCCTGGCTTGTGGCTCTCAGCATCATTTTTCCTTGCTGTGGACACTTGCTTTCCCGCAGCCCCACAGGGAAAGGTCACTGAAGAGGAAGCTTTGGGGGCTGGGAGAGAGCTATTTCAAGAACCTGAATATGGAAACAAAGTGCGGTGTAACTCAGATCCGTCTCTCATTGTTTCACCAAGGCTTCCACGTGTTGCTTTAAAAATAGCATGTTATTCTAAATACCTTATTAATTTTAGGAAATACGCAACATTGGTCACAATCATTGGCACCCTTAGTCCATTTTAACCAGACAAAGTTTTCTTTTCCTAAGATTCTTGTGAGGTAAGGAGCAGCCCCTGCCAGCCACACAAGAAATACTGATTGATGGAAAGTTCTGGGAACTTGATGGAAAGTAAAGGGAGACCGTTAGCTTTGGTCACTCCCGCTTTTTAAATTCACTCCCACCCCTAATTGAGGTTTTTATTCATTCAGCTGACTCTGAGTGGCAGTTGGTGATAGGTACTAAGATTACAAAGAGAAGGTAAGTACCTTCCCTGCACCTCCCAAGTCAGGTGCAGACAGGCCACAAAGAAAATGACCGCACAAGGCAATGGGTGCTTTACCAGAGGCCCAGAGACAAGGGAGTATCAGAGGAAAGTGTACGTTTCCGTCTAGAGGAGGAAGGAAAGTCTGTGAGGGACTGAGCATTGTCTTAAAGGATGGTTGGGTGGTGTGGGGAAGACACTCCAGCAGAGCTACTAAATGATCCTTTGGTTTCCCCACTTTCTAGTCTTTCTTACCTAAAGCAACCACTTTCAACTCTTATCTGTTTTTATCTGGTATTTAAATCCTTACTTGTAAAATAATATTACTGTATTGCATGTAGTAATTTAATAAGTTTAGACATCTGCTGTGGTTTAGATATGGTTTGTTTGTCCCCACCAAACCTCATGTTGAAATTTGATTCCCAATGTTGGAGGTGGGGTCTGATGGGAGACCTTTGGGTCTTTGGGATGGATCCCTGATGAACTTCTTGGGCAACTGTCTCCTTCTTAATTTCTCACTCTGTTAGTCTTTCTTCGCCCCGCAGAACTGATCGTTGAGAAGATCCTGCCACCTCCTCCCCTCCCTCTCTTCCTTGTGATCTCCCCTCCCTCTTCTTACCATGTGATCTCTGCACACAACCACTCCTGTTCACTTCCACCATGAGTGGAAGCAGTCTGAGGTCCTCCTCACATGCAGATGCCAGTGCCGTGCTGCCTGTACAACCTGGAGAATTGTAACCCAAATAATCCTCTTTACGAATTATCCAGTCTCAGGTATTCCTTTACAGCAACACAAATGTACTAAAACAACATCCATCTATGAAGTTCTTTATGACAGGCAATCACTTACACCTCATCTTCCACTGTCCCAATAACTACATTGTATTGTGTTTTTTAGTTAAATAGAAAAACTAGTATTATGCAAATGTTATTTACTGCTGATCTAAATGGTCCTCTTTCATTTTATTTCTTTTCTCATAGAACTTTTCCCCCACCCCACAGTATTGTTAACTTCTTCCTTTCCTAATCTGCTTCATTTTTCAATATCTGTCGCTATTTTTTTTCCAAATGCTCTAATGGATCTGTCAAACACATCTAAATAGTATTTCCAAATATCCAAACATGCCAAATAATCTGTCCATTTTTCTGGAGATATTTTTCCCACAGACCTCTTCTCCTGTTCCAGTCAGGACTGGTTGCCCTTAAGCATGGTTTGCAGATGTTATTCTAGGACTTCCCAATGATGCTGTCCTGTGTTATGTATCTCTACTGTCTCGTGGATGCTATGTCATCTGTTGTTTCCATTGAATTGTTTTGGCATCCTTGTCAAAAATCAATTGACCATAAATGTCAAGGTCTATTTCTTAATCTTCAATTCTAATCCATTGATCTCTATGTCTATCCTAACTCATGGACACAGAGCAGAAGGATGGTTACCAGAGGCTGGGAGGGTACCAGGGAGCTGGGGGAGTAGGCAGGTTAATCGGTACAAAAAAATAGAAAGAATGAATAACACCTACTACTCGATAGTGCGGCAGGGTGGTTATAGTCAATACTAACTGCATATTTTTAAATAACTTAGATGTAATAGGATTGTTTGCAACTCAGTGGATAAATGTTTGAGGAGGTGGGTACCCTCTTCTTCGTGATGTGCCTATTTTACGTTGCATGCCTGTATCAAAAACATCTCATTTACTCCATAAATATATACACCTACTATATATTCACAAAAATTAAAAATTATAAATAAATAAATTATATGTCTGTCCTTATGCTAGTACCACACTGCTTACTGTTGCTTTGTATTAAGCTTTGGAATCAGGAAGTATGAGACCCCTACTTTGTTCTTTTCCAAGATTATTTTGGCTATTTGGGGTCCTTGAGTTTCCATGCAAATTTTAGAATCAGTCTATCATTTTCTGCAAGGAAACCAGCCAGGGTTCTGCTAGAGACTGCATTGAATTTGTAGATCAGTTTGGGGATTATTGCCATCTGAACAATATTAAGTCTTCTGGTCCATGAACACAGAAAGCCTTTCCATTTATTTAGGTCATCTTTAATTATTTTAAGTAATGTTTCGCATTTTTCAAAGTATACATTTTGCATTTCTTTTGTTAAATTTATTCCCGTTTTATTCTTTTTGAAGGTATTGTGTCTTAATTTCATTTCAGATTATTTATTGCATTCATAGTGTTTTAGAGTCTATCTTCCCTCTTGACTGTCACTGTTACTTTTTCTGTTTTCGAAAGGTTTCTATCAGAATGTTGCAGATTAACCGGGTGCGGTGGCTCAAGTCTGTAATCCCAGCACTTTGGGAGGCTGAGGCGGGTGGATCACGAGGTCGAGAGATTGAGACCATCCTGGTCAACATGGTGAAACCCCGTCTCTACTAAAAATACAAAAAACTAGCTGGGCGTGGTGGCGCATGCCTGTAATCCCAGCTACTTAGGAGGCTGAGGCAGGAGAATTGCCTGAGCCCAGGAGGCGGAGGTTGTGGTGAGCCGAGATCGCGCCATTGCACTCCAGCCTGGGTAACAAGAGTGAAACTCCGTCTCAAAAAAAAAAAAAAAAAAAAAAAAAAGAATGTTGCAGATTAGAGATGATGGACATATCAAACTGTCTAATATTACCAAACCTGTCCATTTACTCAGATCAGGGTCCTTCTGGTGATTTGCCATGCAGGAAGTTACAAGGAAACCTAGTCTCTAAGGCTCAAAAGGTAAAACTATTTTACATAGGCAGTAACATTTTATTGTTACATAATAACTGTACATATTGATGGAGTACCTGTGGTATTTTGATACATGCATACTATGTGCAGTGATCAAATCAGGGTCTTTAGGGTATTCATCACTTCTAACATTTATTATTTCTTGGAACATTTCAAATCTTCTCTTCAAGCTCTTCAGAAATATGCAATAAATTATTGTTAACAGTGCTATTGAACACTGGAACTTAGTCCTTCTATCTAAAGACCGTAGCATTTTAAGTATAGTCATAAGGTTACAGAAGGATAAAGTGTGTGCAGGGAAAATTCCCTATAAGAAATCTCATTCCTCACCCTTAGTAATACAGATCTTCTCACTATGCTTCAAACATGCCAAGGATATTCCTCCCTCAGAGCTTTGAACGTGCACGTCTGTGGTTATATTGCTCTCCCTGCAAATTGTTCAGGCCTTTGAACAAATGTTACTTTCTAAAAGAGGCTTGCCCTGACCACTCAGACTAAAACAGGACTTCTAGTATTCTCTATCTCCAGCCCTAATTCTATTATCTTGGCCCTTATCACTCTCGGACTCTATACTGTGTACACCTTTGCTTGTTCATTGATTATCCACCGCCAACTAAAGTATAAAATCTGTGAGAGGGAGGGTCTTTGTTTGCCACTATAAACCCAGTGAATGGTACAGTTCATGATGCATAATCGGTGCTCAATAAATCCTTTGTTGAATGCGTAAATATATTAGGTGCTAGGAAAATTCATTTATTCAAAGATCAATTTACTACATAGACTAGGCCAGGTGGTTTGATATTTATTCAATAGGTCACTGAATTCCAGCCAGCATGTGGAACCTAGGATGTATATATGCAAGTGTGTGTGTGTGTGTGTGTGTGTGTGTGTACTTGGATGTAATGCAAAGAACATCTATGTAGCTAAGTAGTGCAAAGCACTTGGGCTCCAGAGTTAAACTGGAGTTTGAATCCTCACTACTGATTGCCAGCTGTACAACCTTTGACACATCATTTAACCTAGTCCGTAGGGTTCAATTTCCTCATCTGTAAAATAGGGATTATAATTATATCTCCTTCATAGGGTTCTTGAAGTAAATATTAAATAACATAAAACATGAAAAGCATTTTGCAGCACTTAGTTCATAGCAGTGCTTGATAAATGTTAGCTGTTACTATTTGGGGGGCACTATGCATTTTCTGAACATTTCTGAACAATGTTCACTAAATATATGTAGTACCCATTTTCAAGAATATTTAGATGCTTCTCTGGGGATGAAGAAGTATAAATTAAATATAGTACAGGATTCACAGCAGTTTTCTGTCCTTTTTGTCTAGTCAGGAGTTACAAAAAGTATAATGAAATTCTTTTTTTTTTTTTTTTTTTTTTGAGACGGAGTTTTGCTCTTGTTACCCAGGCTGGAGTGCAATGGCGCGATCTCGGCTCACTGCAACCTCCGCCTCCTGGGTTCAGGCAATTCTCCTGCCTCAGCCTCCTGAGTAGCTGGGATTACAGGCACACGCCACCATGCCCAGCTAGTTTTTTTGTATTTTTAGTAGAGACGGGGTTTCACCATGTTGACCAGGATGGTCTCGATCTCTTGACCTCGTGATCCACCCGCCTCGGCCTCCCCAAGTGCTGGGATTACAGGCTTGAGCCATCGCGCCCGGCTTAAATGAAATTCTTTATGTGGCTGGAGTGTCTATGAAAATTTTTGACCTAAACAATTGTCATATTAGTTTATAATTTCCAGGAGGGCAGAGGCCTTATCTTTCCTGTATTTCTCTGTATCTTTACCACCTGGTACATGTGATAGACACTCAATAAATACTTGTTTGTTTGTAGTTTGTGAATGAATAAATGAAAAAATATTCCCACTGTTGAAAACCACTACTCTGGATAGTCAGTGGGTGCTTGTCCCTGGCTTGGCTATGGCAGCATTAGCAAAACAGAGTGCGATATTTTAGAAACTAGATTTCAAGAGTCTCGACCTTTCAGTGGCCTTAACTATCCAGAGAACACTTCATGGGTTAAAATTGGTAAACGATAACAGAGAAAAAAGGGAGCCAGATTTGTCCACCTCTCCTGAGGATGAGAACAAACAATCCTGCAGCAGATGCCGTGTGATTGCTCACAGGAAGAAAAATCTGGCAGCCTTAGGATGACTTTGTAGCTGGGGACTCCCACCACCATGCTCAGGTGTATAGATGTGCACACCAAAACACACACATGCAGGTGCCTACTACTTTACACAAGAAGCAAATGTAAATGAAGCTTGTTATCGGTGATTTAGAGAAATGATTCAGGTGAGCCATTACTAATCTGTTTCTAAAAGCAAAAGTCCTTCTCTGATTGTAGTATTTGCACTCTCATTTGCAAATGTTGAAAGCTGAAAGTTTTGTATTTGAGTTGGCTTTAAGCTTCACACATCTGTGTAAATGGGCCTTCTGTTGGTGGGGGAGAATTTGGATTTTCTTTGTAGATAGAGTCGGCAATTTTTTAGAGAGAAGCATTTACCACTAAGTCGTGAGAAAGAATCACTGATGCATTATTAGAAAGAGGAACAGGGAGAAGAAATGGTGAGCTGGATGTAGGGTCACGCCACATTTAGTAACTGTTAGTTTTCCACTTAGGAAATACATCTTTTTTAGCTTCCAGATCCCACTCCAATCTGAGTGTGTGATGTTGGCAAATGGGGCAGAGAATTTGACTCGGCTTACTCTCTATTGGGGTGGGAGTTCACAGCGAATGTCCTTAGTGTGGTTTATACAGAGAAATATAGGAAAGATAAGGCCTCTGCCCTCCTGGAAATTATAAACCAAACAGTGACTTGGTCTGGGGGTATAGCCTATATTAATATTGAGAAGATAAATACACTAACTTTATTTAGAGAATTATCCCCCAAGCTTAGAAGTCTCAAATAAAGTACATTAATTAACTTCCAGAAAAGTCTCAGGCTCTTCTGCTTTTGTGACCTCCTCAGGCCCTGATCTGAGCTTGTGTCTGTAACAGGGGACAGGTCCAGCCTGGCTGGCTGTCTAATTACTTTTACTTTTTTCACTGCAGTTTATTCAGGATGATAACATGGAGAAGCTTGAGGAAATTATTGAAAAATACCCTCGTGCCTTCCCTTTGTGGATTGGGCCTTTTCAGGCATTTTTCTATATCTGTGACCCAGACTATGCAAAGATATTTCTGAACAGAACAGGTAAGAAGAGGGGCAAATCTCTGGGACCTATTCCTCCTAGATGTGAAATGCACAAAACCCTACTGGCAATATTCCAAAGCAAAGTTTAGTTTCAGGTCTTTAAGAGACACGGGAGCAAGTGTGGAGAGGTGACAGGTTTCCTACCAATACTGAAGGTGATTCCCGTGTCCTCCCCAGTCCCTTGTCTTGCTCGGGACTGCATGGGCACGTTCAGGTTAGTGTAACCTAAAGCCCAGCTGGCATTACTAGGCTTGCCAGGCAAGGGTTCCCTTGGCCTCTCTGGGCTTTATGACTTCACCGTCAGCAACAGTTCCCACTCCTACCCCTGGTCTCGAGGATCAGTCTCAAGAGGGTGGAGAATCAGCAGTAACTCCACTTCTGCTGGTTCAGTATGTAAGCCTGAATGCTAGATCATTAATTTAGCCATCAAACCTCTCGATTGTGATCCAAACTTTAGTTTTCCTCACATGTTTCTCAACTATGTCCCCTTTTCAGGCATGAGCCATCTACTTCCCCCACCCAATCCTTGTTTAAGGCTTTCATTGTGGACTATTTTATACCATAATATTAAAATGTCCAGTTTTTTCCCTGTCAACTTTGTAAAATGAAGTTTTTTTATATTCCAGTCTTTCCTGTGCCATTGTATTCACCACTCCCAGTAAAACCTAATAAAAGAAAAGGGCCTTGCCCTGACTCTCTCCATGTTTCCATTCCCCTGCTCTGATTTGTCTCACGTTCACCTGTTAAGGACAAGAACAGTAGAACACCTCCACTTTGGGGTTCACAAAAACACCAAGAGGCATCTGCACCTCAGTACCTGGTGTCTGCTGGCGTCTGCTCTGATCCTTAATTTGCTTTCCATTAAGGATATATGCTGTCTCAGCTATGGAAACTTGCAACCCTCTGGCAAACTCTGTTTCTGTTGAAGGAAGTATAAACAAGGGAAGAATCAGGGTTTCTCTACGTGTTTGCCTCATAGGGCTTGCTGTTCTCTGAAACTGAACCAAGACTAACACTGCCAAAGGCAGCAGAAAGTAAGCCCTGGGCTCTCTTTTGCTCACTATTTGTGGTTGGTGCAGGAAAATGCAGAAAAACTGTCACCAACGTGAGCTGATAATGAATGCTCCCTCTAATGATGTCTTTTGTTTCCTCTGTTTGACTCTGCAGACCCCAAGTCCCAGTACGTACAGAAATTCTTAACTCCGCTTACTGGTATGTATGTGCAAATGAGAGTTATAACCCACTCTCATTCAAAGTCCCCTTTCCATAGTAGAGCATGCCCAAGGAATTCAAATCTGAATTCAAAAGCATTAAGAGTATAAGGTAGAGCAACACTGAACGTTATCTAGGGGAAAGATTCAACGGGAGCCCTAAAGTCAACACAACACCACTTCCCAGGAAGCTTCTTCATCCATTTCTCTCCCCCAGAGTCATATTCTCAAGGCAGCAGATATGTGAATCTGTCCCCTCTCTCTTTAAAACTACAATCTTGGCCTGGCACAGTGGCTTATACCTGTCATCCCAGCACTTTGGGAGGCCAAGGCAGGAAGATCACTTGAGGTCAGGAGTTTGAGACTAGCGAGGCCAACATGGTAAAATCCTGTCTGTAGTAAAAATACAAAAATTAGCTGGGCATAGTGGCAGACTCCCACTGCTTGGGAGTCTGAGGCACAAGAATCACTTGAAACCAGGAGGCAGAGGTCGCAGTGAGCCTAAATAGCACTACTGCACTCCAGATTTGGTGACAAAACAAAACTCTGTCCACCCCCAACACACACACACACACACACACTGCAGTCTCTCCATCCCTATTCTTGTTTTCTTTATCCTTCTCTTGTGTTTTCTTGGATGTTTTCCTTTCTTTTTGGAGTTCCCTCATTTCCACATGCAAATCAGTAAAATTTTGCTCTAGAGATTGGCAATATTCTGTCAGCAGATAAATTAAGCTCTTTAATTACATAATTGGTATTTATGTTAGACAAAACATGAATTAAAGAAAAGAATATAGGCTTGTATAGGAACCAGTTAGACTTGAATCTTGTCCCCTCCTGCACGGACTAGTTAAATAGCATCTTGGGGAAGTAATTTACTCTCTCCATGTCTCAGCTTCCTCATCTTTGGCAATAAGGATGAGAGTCACATTGCTGGGCTGTTATGAGAATTAAATGAAATACATGTTTTTAGCAGTAAATTTAACAGCCAACATTGTACAAGTAACAGATCATGCATCACGAGTCTGGCATGTTGTAAGCACTCAGTGAGTGGTATCGATTATGTACTAATAAACTTTGAAGTCCTTTAAAGCCAAATCCTAATGATCAGTCTGGCAATAGAAGATTGTGAAGCATTAACTTGGATAAGTATTTCCATGCAGTATCATTCACAGACCAGGGCTCAACGAGGTAGTATCAGGGGACAGAGTGGATGTTCTTGTCACAAGTTCCTTGTGAATTTATGCTCATCATATAGTTTATGGATTGGTTTGGAGTAGAAAGAAAAGGAATTCATTTGCTGTGTTTCTGGTGTGAGCTAGGGAGTAGGTTGGCTACCCTATATATTCACTTTCAGTTAATCTGCACAGCAACACAGGGAGATAGGTATTTAGTGTCATAGTTCATTGTGGAGAAAACTAAACCTCAGGAAGGTTAAGTCACTTATTCAATTACTACATAGGTAGTAACTGGTGATTTCAGGATTAACCTTCTCATCTTATCAGGCTTTGACACTTATTAGACTTTGAAACTCTTTCTCACAATATTAAATACATCCATCCCAGAAGTAAGCTTCTACATTCACCTTCATCTGTTAAGATGCATTGTATTTTCATATGAACACTACTTTGATATTCCACTATTTCATGACTGCCTGTGGGTTCTGGTTACTCCATGCTGCCCGTGTTCCTCATCTCTCCTCCTTCATCTCATCTAATGAAACAGCATAAGGTTTTTTGTCTTTTATTTCTCAAGGAAAAGGACTAGTGACTCTAGACGGACCCAAGTGGTTCCAGCATCGTCGCCTGCTAACTCCTGCATTCCATTTTAACATCCTGAAAGCATACATCGAGGTGATGGCTCATTCTGTGAAAACGATGCTGGTAAGTGAAGGGGGAAAGTGCTCTGGTGCATTGCAAAATGCTCCCGGCAATGGACAGTATTAGGTATATGTTTCATGGACCATGAAAATAAAAAATCAGTTTCTAAAAATTTAACCAATGTACAAGTACTCATTGAGCAATAGGTGTCTGTAAAAACTTGTTATGTTATTTGGGTGATAATATTAATAAAAAGAAGATCTGGTCCTCTGTCATAGATATGTTTTGAGATTTTATGGCAGTAAATCAAGTACCAAATGGTGACAGTTAGATAGTAAGTGCTATAGGTTTGTTTCATGGAGCTCAGGTCTGTACAAACCTACCCCAAAGTCTGAGGAAACTGAGAGGCTGAAGAAAAAGGCTGACAGTTCCTTATAAAGAAACATTTAATAGAGGCTTTCAAAGAAAAACATGGCTGTTTCACACAGTAATGAGACAAGATGATGGATCCCTGAACCATTACCCTCCAGACCCAGGAATTGTAGACCATGGGAGGGGCACACATGCTTCAGAGGAAATTATTAATAGTAAGAATTTGCCCTAAGGGCAAGATTTATGGTAAGTGCATGCTCTGGCGCAACAAACAGTAGATCAACTGGAAATCTCAAAGCATTCCCAGAACTAGAGTTAATTGTAAGTCAAGATGGCAGATTAGCTTCCAAGATGGAGCTGCGTTAACCTCCACAAGGTGACAGGTAAAGATGGCAGGAGGAGATGTAACAGCTTCAGATTCAGTGGAAACTCAAATCAAGCTGGACTTGAATATGTAGACAGTATGGATAAGACTACTCAAGGCAGAGTGAGTCAGCATGAAAAAGGTTTGGAGATTATCATGGACTTGCCCAATGGCTATAAAGGACCAAGAAAAAGAGAATGTCTGTATTAAAGTTATAGATATGAATTTCTTCTTGTAAATGGTAGAGGATCATTAGGCCCTGACCTGCACCTTTCAAGGAAGCATAAGGACATTGTAGAGAAACATTCCTGTGAGTGGTCTCTGATTTATACATAAGTTCTATTCAAAAACTCTAAATTTACAGTGGTTTTAATTTTTAAATCATATGTTTTTTGAAATCAGAAAAGTAATTCACTAATACAGTTTCATCATAAACAGTTAAAACACCACAAACTTTGCCTGAGGAAGTTAAGCCAGGTCGGGCTTCACTGGGAGCCAGCTCCCTGTAGCAGCTCCTCTCCATACTTGCTCTCTGTTTACTACTTTTGAATCCAAAATGTTTTCGAAAATGTTCCGAGTTTATTTTAAAGGTGGTTATGGTGGTTGAGAGCAGTGGCAGGGCATCTAGCAAGTTTGGAATTGAAGATGGAGGAAGCTCTGGGGTAAACCCCTTGTAATTATGGGTCTTGTACTAATGATTGTTTTAATGGAACTCTGGTCTATATGAAAGCAGAGTCATGATAATAATTAAAAAGTCCCAAATGCTTAACTCAGCCATTTACCATGTATGCAGTTTTCTCCATGCTCCTTCTCACTCTGCTGGGCGTATCTTTCCCTTCCTCATGCACTGTGTAAGCACATGACTTATTCACTCATGTGACTTTTGGTTCCTGCTGGATCAGGGTTGTCTCCCTTGGATCATAAAGGCAAGGCGAGGCAGGAGCCTTCAAATAAAGGCAGTTTGGTCATGGTGGTGGTGATGATGTTGATCTTGACCTCCTATGCCAGGATAAGTGGGAGAAGATTTGCAGTGCTCAGGACACAACCGTGGAGGTTTATAAGCATATCAACTTGATGTCTCTGGATATAATCATGAAATGCGCTTTCAGCAAAGAGACCAACTGCCAGACAAACAGGTCAGTGGCAGGAGAGCAAAAAACATATTTCCTCCCATTTTCTAAGTTGTTTATTAACACGTTACCTCAACTTTCTCTTCCAGCACCCATGATCCTTATGAAAAAGCCCTACTTGAAGTCAGCAGAATTGTATTTTACCGCTTGTACAGTTTCTTGCATCACAGTGACACAATTTTCAAACTCAGCCCTCAGGGCCACCGCTTCCAGAAGTTAAACCAAGTGCTCTATCAGTACACAGGTATTTGTTAGGTTTGGGTTGCCCACATCCATTCACTGTCATGATTGTACTGTGTCTGTCTAGAGGGATAAACCTTAATATGACAAGAGAAAGAATATATGTTATTAATGGACCTTTATATAGACACTTCTCCAAAGAAATTTGACTGAGTCCTTTAGAAGACTTTGCTTCAACCATAGCAGTAAGTCTTACCAGAATTTTTATATACTATATCATATAGTATATACTATAGCATATATATATACTATATCATATAGTATATACTATAGCATATATATATACTATATCATATAGTATATACTATAGCATATATATATACTATATACTTAGTATATACTAAATAGTATATAGTATGTACTAAGTATACTTATTCAAAACTTTAAAGTAAAACCTTTTCCTTTTTTTTTTTTTTTGAGATGGCATTTCTTTCTGTTGCTGAGGCTGGAGTGCAGTGGTGCAATCTCAGCTCACTGCAACCTCCACCTCCTGGGTTCAAGCATTTCTCCTATCTCAGTCTTCTGAGTAGCTGGGATTACAGCACCTGCCACCACACCTGGCTAACTTTTGAAAATTATTTATTTTTATGTAGTGAAATTTATCAAAATTTTATTTTATTGCATCTGGATTTTTAGTAATCACAAAAAGCCATTCTCTATTCCAGGGTTTCTCAACCCTCGGCACTAATGGCCTCTTGGATTAGATAAGTCCTTGTCAAGACCTGTGCATTGTAGGATGTTTAGCTATATCCCTGACATCTACCCACTCGATGTAGTAGAGCTCTAATAGCTGTTGCAACCAAAAATAACTCCAGATATTACTGAATGTCCCCAGGGCCAAAGTTGCCCCCAGTTGAGAACCACTGCCCTGTACCCAGGTTGTAGAGAAAATTATTTATGTTTTCTTGTGGTACTTGTGTGATTTCATTCTTTTTGCATTTAGATCAGAGATCTAAACTCCATTTAGAGTTTATTCCTATATATGGTGTTAGGTATTGATCTAATTTTTCCAAATGGTTATCCAGTTGTCCCATCATCATTATTTAAAAGTTTATCTTTTCAAGTGATTTAAAATAATCATCTTTATCACATTCCAAATGGACATATGTACTTGTATCTATTTTGGATGAGAGTACATTTGGATACTCTTTTGTATTCCATTGGTCTATCTACCAATGTACTAAAATCACGCTGTTTTAATTAAGGAGATTTTTTGGGTTTTTTTCAACTTTAATGGACTTTATTTTTAGAAAAGTTTTAGGTTTGCAGAAAAATTGGGCAGAAAGTACAGAGAGTTTTCCTATTACCCCTGTAACAAACCTGTACATGTACCCTTGTGTCTAAAACAAAAGTTGAAATTTTAAAAATAGTATATAAATATTACCTCTGTTCCAAAGTTTTGTTTTTTTTTCTTTCAGCTCCTTCAATTATAAATATATTGGCATTTCTTTGCCTGTTTTATATTTTATTTCATTTTATTTAATAACATTTTCATGAAAACAAAATATTAGACTAAGGAAGTATATAATGATGGATCACTTGCATCTAAACTTGAAATCATCTTAATTTTATTGCCCACATACTGATAGAAACTATGGTTTTGGTCTGGTGTTATTTATCTTTGGAGCTTTGATCAAAAGTCCCTTTGATAGGGAAAATAAACCATCAGTGAAAATAAGACCTATTTAAACATCTGGAAATCAGGCAATATTTGAATCTATACATTAACCATGAGTTACTTTATAATTTATTTGACTTTGCTGTCACTTTGGTAATTGGAAATTATTTTTCTACCCAGATACGATAATCCAGGATAGAAAGAAATCCCTCCAGACTGGGGTAAAGCAGAATAACACTCAGAAGAGGAAGTACCAGGATTTTCTTGATATTGTCCTTTCTGCCAAGGTAAATCATCTAAATTTCTTTTTTTTTTTTTTTTTTTTTTTTTTTTTTTTTTTTTTTGAGACGGAGTTTCGCTCTTGTTGCCCAGGCTGGAGTGCAATGGCGCGATCTCGGCTCACCGCAACCTCCGCCTCCTGGGTTCAGGCAATTCTCCTGCCTCAGCCTCCTGAGTAGCTGGGATTACAGGCACACGCCACCATGCCCAGCTAATTTTCAGTATTTTTAGTAGAGACGGGGTTTCACCATGTTGACCAGGATGGTCTCGATCTCTTGACCTCGTGATCCACCCGCCTCGGCCTCCCAAAGTGCTGGGATTACAGGCTTGAGCCACCGCGCCCGGCCAATTTCTAAGCCTTCTCAAGTGGCCAGTTAATTATGTTAGTAGGTGAGTAAGTGGGAATGAGATGGGGAGACAAAAATAAAACCGATTGATTAAATTTAACCATACTTTGAATTGATGAGTGGCTTCATGCAATTTGAGACAAAAAATTCTGCAACTCTCACTAAAGAAAGGTCATTAAAGACTCAATGAAGGATTTGACAAGATTTGGGGATGGTCATATGGATACATGGATTTCAGGGGATCATGAAAAAATTGTCACATGGATAAACATATAAAATTGTGATGATAAGGTCCTGGGGAATCTGGGAGTTTGAAGAGAATTTCTAGGGCCTGCTGGTTGAAGGCCCTCTTTGCAAGGCCTGCTTTTCTTATCTAACCTTGGTTCTCCTTTATACTTTGGGCAGAATATGGCTTATACCACATATTTGTAGAACTGAATTAAAATTTAAACCCCTATTTGAAACTCTGATTTTTCCCCTAAAATCATTATTGTGCTCATATCTCCAAACATTTATAAACTGATACTTTATTTAAAATATCTGTATTGTATTTCCTAGGATGAAAATGGTAGCAGCTTCTCAGATACTGATGTGCACTCTGAAGTCAGCACATTCTTGTTGGCAGGACATGACTCTGTGGCAGCAAGCATCTCCTGGGTCCTTTACTGCCTGGCTCAGAACCCTGAGCATCAAGAGAGATGCCGGGAGGAGGTCAGGGACATCCTGGGGGATGGGTCTTCTATTACCTGGTAAGAGCTGTACCCCTAAATTTTTCATCCTAGTTTTCCCCCAGAGATATTGCTTTATTTTTTGCTCTGGTACCTCAGTGACCCTAGTGCCTCAGGATATGTGTAGGTGGAAACAGAAGAAGTAGGCTACTTTTCCATTCTTTCTGAAAAGAGCTCAAAATTATTCTCTTGTCTTTTGGGAAAAAAAAGTTTATTCATCCATAAATTGTCTGTCATCGATTTTCTAGTCAATGGTGTGTGAAATGTCTTATTTCTTTATTTCACCTCGGCTCTGATGCATTGGAAGTGAGGACTTGATCCCTATGCTGGCACTTAGAACTTAAGCAATAAGCTTCAAGTGGAGCTCCTCTTCTGAGAGAGCTGAATTATTAGCTGCATTATTTAAGGCTCATTGTAGACGTCTTCTCCCATCCTCTTGTGACTAATTTTATTCCTCAGGATTGATTTTAGAGTTCCAACATAATATTAGATGACATATACTATAGTTGAGTTTAGCAAATATGTACTGAGGACATTTTAAATACTGAGACATTTTCTTAATGAGTATGATTTATGGTCGCCCTGTCCTCGATGGTCTAATATAGGAGACAGGAGATAGACCTCCATATTGCAGTGCAGCATGATAAGTCATTGATAGAGATATGTGCAGGCCAACACAAAGACAGGCACCTATCCTGGCATGGGAGCTCAAGGAGACTTCCTTGGGTATATGACACTTAACCTGACTATTACAGGTTGAGTAACAGTTAGCCAGGTGGAAAATGTCATCTCTGTTTTGCTAGACTTTAAGCATATCTTGCTGTTAAAAAGCCCAGGTTATGCTGTTTGCAAAGATAAAATATGTTTCTGACATAATCTGGTCAAAGGGACAGAAAAATATAAATGCTATGAACAACTTAGCTGCATGACTAGATAAAAAAACACCATATTTCATATGCAAAAGTCAGCTCAATTGGAACATTGGTAAAACCAAATTTGCCATTATAAGGGTATAGTAGAGATCTCATTTTATAGGGAAATAGAATTTCTTTCCTAGCATAAATTAAAGGTTTAATCTATATAGCACAAAATACAATATTGAGCAATCATTTTTTTAAGTGACAAAAATTGTGCATATATGTGTTGTGTATATGTATATACATGGCGTACAATATGGTATTTTGATATATGTATACATTGTGGAATGACTAAGTCTATCAATGGACATGTCCCTTAACTCATACTTATCATTTTTTTGTGGTGAGGACATTTAAAATCTACCCTCTTAGCAATTTTCAAGTATACAAATTGTTATTCCTCCTGTCTGACTGAAATTTGGTGTATTTTGACTAATTCTCTGTAATCTCCCATTCTCCCACAGCCCCTAGTAACTGCCATTCTACTCTCTGCTTCTATGAGTTTGATGTTTTAGATTCCACGTGTGAGATTATGTGGAATTGTCTTTCTGTGCCTGGCTTATTTCACTTAGCATAATGTCCTCCAAATTCATCTCTGTTGTCATAAATGACAAGATATCCATCTTTTGTATGGTGAATTAGTATTCCATTATTTATATATATATATCACATTTAAAAAAATTTTAATTATACTTTAAGTTCTGAGATACATGTGCAGACGTGGGTTTGTTACATAGGTATACACATGCCATGGTGGTTTGCTGCACCCGTCAATCTGTCATCTACATTAGGTATTTCTCCTAATGCTATCCCTCCCCTAGCCCCTCACCCGCCAACAGGCCCCAGTGTGTAATGTTCCCCTCCCTGTGTCCATGTGTTCTCATTATTCAACTTCCACTTGTGAGTGAGAATATGTGGTGTTTGGTTATCTGTTCTTGTGTTAGTTTGCTCAGAATGATGGTTTCCAGCTTCATCCACGTCCCTACAAAGGACATGAACTCATCCTGTTTTATGGCAGCATAGTATTCCATGGTGTATATGTGCCACATTTTCTTTATCCAGTCTATCATTGACGGGCATTTGGGTTGGTTCCAAGTCTTTGCTATTGTGAACAGTGCTGCAATAAACATATGTGTGCATGTGTCTTTATACTAGAATGATTTATAATCCTTTAGCTATATATCCAGTAATAGGACTGCTGGGTCAAATGGTTTTAGATTTTGAGAAATCGCCACACTGTCTTCCACAATGTTTGAACTAATTTACGCTACCACCACCAACGTAAAAGTGTTCCTATTTTTTGCTGTGCAGAAGCTTTTTTGTTTAATTAAGTCCTATTTGTCCATTTTGGCTTATGTTGCCATTGCTTTTGGTGTTTTAGTTATGAAGTCTTTGCCCATGCCTATGTCCTGAATGGTATTG
Organism: Saimiri boliviensis; assembly: GCF_048565385.1. NCBI lineage: Eukaryota > Metazoa > Chordata > Mammalia > Primates > Cebidae > Saimiri > Saimiri boliviensis. Next base: position 45,661,285 of record NC_133459.1, read on the forward strand.
CCTAGGTTTTCTTCTAGGGTTTTTATGATTTTAGGTCTTATATTTAATCCATCTTGAATTAATTTTTGTGTGAGATTTAAGGAAGTGGTCCAGTTTCAGTTTTCTGCATATGGCTAGACAGTTTTCCCAGCACCATTTATTGACTAGGAAATCCTTTCTGCATTGCTTGTTTTTGTCAGGTTAATCAAAGATCAGATGGTTGTAGATGTGTGGCATTATGTCTGAGGCTTCTGTTCTCTTTTATTGGTCTATATATCTGTTTTGATACCAGTACCATGCTATTTTGGTTACTGTAGCCTTGTAGTATAGTTTGAAGTCAGGTAGCTTGATGCCTTCAGCTTTGTTCTTTTTGCTTAAAATTATCTTGGCTATACAGGCTCTTTTTTGGCTCCATATGAAATTTAAAGTAGTTTTCTCTAATTCTGTGAAGAAAGTCAATGGTAGCTTGATGGGGATAGCACTGAATCTATAAATAACTTTTGGCAGTATGGCCATTTTCACAATATTGATTCTCTATACTAGAGATAGAAGTAATTAACATACCACCACTACATTATTAGGGTATTCTAAATTGACTATGTATTTACCTTTACCAGTGAGATTTTTATTTTCAATTTTCATGTTGTTAATTAGTATTCTTTAATTTCAAGTTGGAGAATTCACATCAGCATTTTTTATAAGGTGAGTCTAGTAGTAATGAACACCCTCAACTTTTGTTTATCTGGAGATGTTTTTATCTCTCCTTCATTTTGAAAGATAATTTTGCCAGATACAGTATTCTTGGTTAGCAGTTTTTTCTTTTTCTTCAGCTTTTTGAATGTCTCATTCTACTCCCTCATAGCTTGCAAGATTTCTTCTGATAATTCTTCTCATAACCTTATTGTCATCTCTTGTATGTGATGAGTCCCTTCTCTTACTGCTTTCTAGAGTCTTTGTCTTTCATTTACTTTTGACAATCTGATATAATGTGCCTCCATTTATTTTCATTTGGTTTGGTCTTAAGAGTCCTTTGATCTTCATAAACCTGAATGTTCATATCTCTCCCAATATTTGGAACGTTTTCAGCTGGTGTTTTAAAAATAATATTTCTTCAACTTTCTTTCTTCTTCTGTAATCCCTATAATTTGTATATTTATATGTTTGATGATGTCCTGTAAGTCCCTTAGGTTTTCTTTATTTTATTCTTTTTTGTTGTTGTTGTTTCTTTGATTGATAATTTCAAATGATTTCTCTTTGAGTTCACTGATTCTTTCTTCTTCATGACTGAGTCTGCTGTTTAAGGTCTTTACTGAGTTATTCAGTTCTGTCACTGTATTTGTCAAAATTCAACCCCCCACACATGAACCTTCCAGTGATGTCAGTGGGTCAGCCTGCTGGGGCACTGACAGGTGTGTCTCCCCACCAGTTCCTTTGTGGGCAGGACTACTCTCACATCACAGCTGAGAGGGGCTAACACTGCTTCTCAGGGACATTTTAGAATCTGATTTGGGGCCAAGGTTTTCAAGTCTACCTTGGGGACACAGGCATGTCGCCCAGCAGGTTTCTGGCCAGGTAAAACCGCTCTTAGACCATAGTTGAGAGGAGCTTGGGCTAAGATGAAGTGCTATTTCAGGGCCAACTGGGGGACCAGGGTTGGCAAGTCCGACCAGGTTGTTTGGGGAAATGTGTCTCTCCCTCTGGGTTCTTGTGTGAGCAGGACAGATTACAGACCACAGCTGAGGGGCTGGAACTGAATGAGAGGGGCATTTCTGAATCCAAAGCTGAGATCAAGATGGGCAGACCTGTCTCCTGAGGCACTGATGTGCTTGAATCCTGCTGGGCCCCTTGGTCAATGGTTTCAGTAGTAGGACCAAGTCCAAACAGGGCTATAACTGAGCCTGGAGGGGGACAGTGCCATTTCAGGGTCTGGAGCAAGATCAGAGTTGGCAAGTCTCCTACCTGAGTACAGTTCTGCCCTCTCAAAATTCCTCTTAGGCTCCACAGGGGTTTCAGGTACTCCTACCTAAATCCCAAGGCTCCCACAAAGGCACCTTATGAATAGCTATGAAATTATTTTATCTGTAGGGGGATCCAAGTGGGAGATCTCCTCTTCTCTCATCTTGCAAAGTAATCACTTTTAGTCATTCATTAAATTTGTAAACATTGTATATCACATTCCAACATGAATTAGATATTTTAATGTTGAATAGAGTAGATATTTATATAACTCGAATATTGACTTTTCTCATTCTCGTTTGGCTTAGATGTGAAAACAATTTTAAAAAGTCATTTCTAGGGAAGAAAACAAAGTCCAGAAGATTTATTAGCTATATTTCATTTTAATGAGAGAATGGTAATAATATTACAGAGAAAAAATATTTTTACTTGATAATATGTACTTATAGCTCTGTTTAATGAAATTTACATGTGGTATTCTGATAATTTATAATTCTTTTAGATGGGCAATAAAACTATGCTACAAAGAGAAATTTCTGAGAAAGCCAGAAAGTTGTTCAACTTCTCCTTTTGGCTCCTTATCAGCTCATTTCTGTGTTAGGTTAAAATTTCTCTCTTCTTTTTGTTCCATAATTGAAATGAACAAATTTTTTTTTAAATTATGCAGTGCCAGCATAAGCAAAATTACTCGTTTTTTATCCTGAGCTTGAGGCAGAAAGAAATGAAAATTAAAATTTTACATTACCTAATGGCCAAAGCCTGCATTCAAAAGAAGTAATCAGAAAAACATATAAAAACACGAAGACAAACAGACTAAATATAGGCAGTCATTTTATAGAACCAATCTGACTAGCTAGGATGCAAATAAAAAAAAAACTGTATTCTTCCACTTATAAACTTTAAACTTGCTTTGTGGAACAAGTTCTTTTTATCTCTGGGGCAAAATCCTGAGTGAGTCTCATAGAGTTCTCATTCATTTAAATCATAAGAACAGTCTTATGTCAGTCATTAAACTATCTGGCCCAGTGTAGTAATAAAACTTTCAAATACATATCCACTAGGAGCTTTTCTTTCCATTCCAGCCTGGTACTTCTTTGGGTCTAGAAGCCAGAAGTGGGCAAAGGGTTTATGCTTGACTTATTCTTACTGATCCCCAATACCCAGTAGCTGCTGTTTCTGACTCTTCCAGGAATGGTTTTAGGAGGAAACGGGATAAAAAGTAAAGGGCTGGTTCTATTGTGATCATGCCAAAGGGCTTGGTAGATATACCATGCTTCCCTTTCTCTCAACGGGACACTCCGTTTCTTGGAGACTCTCTCACTGGAACTTTCCAGTGACAATTCAAGGGGCAAGAGAATTTTTGTCCTTAGGCAGTCTTTTTCAAGCTGGTTCCAGAGCTCTCCCTCTTGCCGGTTCATTGATTCAAGGACATAGTTGCACATCCTTGCCTTGCCTCTGCTGCCCCCCTCTGCCTCTCTGTCTCTTCTGAGTTACAGCCTTTCACATCAGTACTGTATTCCCCAAACTCCAAGGAGCACAAGTCAGATCATCTAAGTGATCCTCTTGAAACCTCTTGTTGTTTAAGCTGGGAGAAGCACCCTTCCTTCTTCATGGTACTCTGGCATTCCCACAATACTTTAAATAATTTTCTCTCAAAATTCTTTTTTTTTATTGCATTTTCGGTTTTGGGGTACATGTGAAGAACATGCAAGATTGTTGCATAGGTACACACATGGCAGTGTGGTTTGCTGCCTTCCTTTCCCTCACCTGTATCTGTCATTTCTCCCCATGCTCTCTCTTCCCACCTCCCCACCCCCATCCCTCCCCCATTACCCCCCAACGGACCCCAGTGTGTAGTGCTCCCCTCCCTGTGTGCATGTGTTCTCATTGTTCAACACCCGCCTATGAGTGAGAACATGCGGTGTTTGATTTTCTGCTCTTGTGTAATTCTTAAGCTTCTTCTCTTCAATCTTTAGCCATTTTTATGCATTATTACTTCATATGATGAGCTAAGAGTTGCAAAACTGGGTTTCAGAACTCTCCATAGCAACTGTTTTACTGGTAGTTTAGCAGCTCAGTTTATAATAAGGATCTATGATACATCTTTTTGGTTCCTCTGACTCTGGGATCTCAGCTCATCCTGAGGCAGAGAGTCCCATTTTAACATTCTGTTACATACACCAGTTGCAAAATGGATTTAACCTCAGGGTGATAATTACCAGGAATAAACATGAAACAGAAAAAAATAAACTGGTTATGATATCTGAGTCCCTTCCCTCCCTCGTCCTCACAGGGACCAGCTGGGTGAAATGTCGTACACCACAATGTGCATCAAGGAGACATTACGATTGATTCCTGCAGTCCCATCCATTTCCAGAGATCTCAGCAAGCCACTTACCTTCCCAGATGGATGCACATTGCCTGCAGGTCTTTATATTCTTTTTCTAAGCATTTCTTAGAGGCTGTGGGATCTTGGGGACCACAGTGACAATGACTAGTGAGTCCCTTAGCACTTGGTGAAGTTAAAAGATAATGCTAACATGTGGTTTAGGTTTAATCACCTATGAGGAGCCCAGAGGATAATGCTTTGATCAGATGTGAATTTCAATGAATTACCAGTTGCACCAAAGGTAAGCCCAGAATCCATGTCTCTGGAATCCCAGCCCAGGGTCTCTTCCATTGTGGGAAGACATTCTAAGATAATTTTTGTTTTGCTGACTTTGAGACTCAGCCGAAACTTCATGGAAAATGAGCACCACTATCTTTGTCTGAAAGACCAACGGGGATCTTTGTCCTCATCATCTTAATATCACCCTTATAAATGTGCAACATTTAATAGTTTATGTGGAGTCTTCAAACCCATTATCTCATTTTTCCCTTTGGAATGTGATGTTAACACACACTTATACAGTTATTTACAGTTTTCTAAACACTTTTAAATACTTTCGATGTGACCAAAAATCCAGAGGGAACCCCAATGTGTAGATGAGGTTAACTGATGTGAGCAGAGCTAGAATTCTTGCAGAGGCCCTCAGTCTAGAGCCTAGAGCTCTTCAGAACACAAGTTTCTGAGCAGAACTTATAGGAAGCAGAGGGGTCATGTGAGACATATTTTCACTTATCTGATTCAATGTTCTATTAATTCATGTCTTAGGAAACAAGCCAACAGGATTGCTTGTAGCAAACATCTACAGCCTGTTACTGTAATTTTGCTGACAGACCCAAAACTAATCTACTAGAATTATTTCTGGAAACCAAATAATCCTCAAATTCTCTCTCCTTTGTTTTCTATTTTTTTTTAATCCCCAAACAACATGGATATTTGCCAGAATTCTACACTTTCCATATATGAACAGCACCAATGGAAATGTGTCACTGGATCTTCATATCTGCATGATGGAATAACAGTTCTGTGCCTTTTTTTTTTTGAGACAGAGTCTTGCTCTGTCGCCCAGGCTGGGGTGCAGTGCCTGATCTAGGCTCACTGCAGCGTCCACCTCCCAGGTTCAAGCAATTCTCCTGCCTCAGCCTCTTGGGTAGCTGAAATAACAGGCATATGCCACCATGCTCTGCTAATTTTTGTATTTTTAGTAGAGATGGTGTTTCACCATGTTGGCCAGGCTGGACTCAAGCTCCTGACCTCGAGACCAGCCCACCTTGGCCTCCCGAAGTGCTGGGATTACAGGTGTGAGCCACTGTACCTGGCCCATTCTGTTTATACACAAACTGTCTCCAGGAGGTGCTTAATAGTCCATTAACAGGTATTTAGGCCAGGCACTGTGACTGACGCCTATTATCCCAATATTTTGTGAGGCTAAGGTGGGGGGATTGCTTGAGGTTAGGAGTCTGAGACTAACTAGCCTGGGCAACATAGTGAGACCCTGTCTTTACAAAAAAAAAAAAAAAGTATATATCCAGGCGTGGTGTTGCATGTGTGTATTCCTGCCTATTTGGGGGACTGAGGCAGGAGGATCACTTGAGCTCAGAAGTTCAAGGTTACTGTGAGCTACGCTCACACCACTGCTCTCCTGCCTGAGTGACAGAGCCAGACCCTGACTCTAAACAAAAACAAAAAACAAATATTTAAGTAATTTCCAAAAATAGCAGAAAACATAAGCATGGTTTATCACTTTAATATGACACCAACAGCTACTTAAGACAGAATCATGAATTAAGTAAATTGTTGTGTGGAAAGCTAAGGTGCCAGCCCAAGCTATGTCTTCATATGAGTTCCTCCCTGATGTCATCAGCTACAGCAGGCAGAGGATTGTCAGGCACTAGCTCATCCCTTCAAGAAGAGAAGTCTTGTTTAAGAGCAGTGTAGCAGTAGCCCACAACTTGCTCTTTCTCCTGCAATCTCTTTTACTTCCCTCCTTTCTCAGGGATCACTGTGGTTCTTAGTATTTGGGGTCTTCACCACAACCCTGCTGTCTGGAAAAACCCAAAGGTATGATTCTCTCTTATACATAAATACTTCCAAGGACTAATGCTGTGCAAGTCACTTTTTGGTAGCTAAGCACACAAGTGGCTATATAATTAAGGTAAATGACACAAAGCAAACAAAAATAAACATAAAAGCCAAAAGAAACGTATAACTCTTCTGTGTTCTTGAAACACTCTTGACATGTATCAGTGATTTCTTTTAAGTAAGCCACTAAAGTTTAAGATCTATTACATGTAATAGGAAGCTGGAATATATGTCTCTGTAACAATTGGCCACATAATCATTTTGGTTTGATTTCTAAATGGATGCACATCCATTTCTAGGTGGATATATCTCCATAGTGAAAATAATATCACTTGCCATAGTGTTTTAGTTTCCCTGGGTATCAGACAAGTCAGTTTGGAGGCTGCGAGGCAGGCAGATCTAAAGGTACAATGCCCAGTGTAGTATCCACGGGACACATACAGCTACTGAGCAAATGAAATGTGGCCAGT